>NW_020535752.1:0-328770 GCF_900246225.1 Astatotilapia calliptera
TGAAAGTGCAGACTGAGAGTGGATCACATGATGTTTGAGGTGTGTCATGTGACATGTTCAGTATTGTCACACATGTCTAGATTGTCCCTGATATCATAACTGCTCAAACACTGATGATTATATTTGAAGAATTATTCCTGATGGCAGCAAAGTTTGAATGGAGCTCTCTGTCTGTGCTGATTTGTCGCCCTCTGGAGGTCAAAGCACAACTGCATGATGTCACTGTAACCACCACAGTGACAGGAAGTGTTTTTATGACTGAAACACTGAAATGATGCTAACGGCTGTCGTTAGGCTCACTGACAGCAGTGCTGATGTGTTCATGTCAAACACTGGCTCAGGTCAGACTCCTTCATCCTTCTCCAGCGTGAGGCTGCCCTCAGACCCACAGGAGCTCTGACCTTTGACCTCCTGACCCTAACCATTTTAGTCTTGTTGCATCTGCAAATCCATCCAAACTGTAGCCGAGCAAAAGAAGCTGGAAGCTGTTCTATGAATGATGTTGTTGAAGGAGCTTGGAAAGAAAAGCGTCTGGACTTCTTTAAGTTGCTTGAAGAGGGACATGGACGTCTTAACACCCACTCACATCCTGGGACATTTGATCACAGGAAATCACATGATGGGGTGGGGCTAGATCTCACAATGGGTTCACCCAAAACCTTGGCTGATTGAGACCCACACCCGTTCTCACACCGTGGCTCGTGTGATTAGGTAGAGGATCAACAGGGGCTCCGTGTCCCTGAATTTAAACTGAATCTAAACACACCGTGCACAATGCCAAGTTAGATAATGGTTAAAAGAACAAGAAAAGAATAAATAAAAAGATAAAATAAGGATAAAAAAATAACTGTGCAGTAGTGCTGCCGTACCGTGCAGTGATGCAGCTGGTCAGGCTGCTCTCCACAGTGCAGCTGTAGAACCTGCTGAGGATCTTGGCCAACATACCAAATTTCCTCAGCCTCCTCAGGAAATACAGCAGCTGCTGAGCCTTCTTGACCAGCTGTGTGAGTTTGAGTCCCTCACTGACTCAAACTCCTTCAGTGACACTTGCAGCCTTGCAGATTAGTTTGCTGATCCTGATGCATCTCTGGAGCTGATGCTGTCCCCCAGCAGACAACAACAACATAGATGCTCTCACTAGTCCACTTTACCCTCTAATCACATCTCTGACATCTGCAGGTTGCTCCATAGAGACTCTTGTGCAATGCCAGGTGTTTGTGTTTGTCTGTAGGTACACATTAGATATGACCATAGACGCACACACACAAGTGAACACAGCAGCACAGATGGTTTCCACCTGCTTCCCTCTTTCTTCACACAACTGTGAGGATGATGAAGAGGTTTCAGGACGAGGTGGTCAGCAAGCACAGGATAAAGCAGGGCCATGAAACTCTCTGGTGCAGCAGATGTTTAATCAGACTCAGCTTTAGGCTTCTTTTCCCACCTGGCAGCAAAGTAACAGCTTCACTAATGTGAACAGTCACAATGTTAAACGTTTCTATATCTTCATATATTTTTATCTGTTGATGCTGCAGAATAAAGTCTGTTAACAGAGTGCAGGATGTGTAGAGCAGGTCCAGCTCTCCCTTTACTGTGTCCACTTTCATCAGCCCCTGTGAAGTGACACAGAGTGCATGTGTGTCTGTCAGCTGTTGTTTGTTGTGAAGGATGGAACAAATGAACACACACTTTTAGAGAAATCTGAAAAAGCAACACGTGCTTGGGCTCCTTCTGTGCTCGTCTTCATTAATGCTGATCTTTCTTTCCTGTTTGTTCTTTGGCACAAGCTTCAGTCTTTTCTCCCAGGGCTCCTTCACACTTAGAAACACACCTACATTCATTTATACACAAACATCATGAAACAAAGGCTTTGTAAAAGAGGACATGAGATCCTCTCTGAACAGCACATTCATATCAAACACAGGACTGAACAGGATATACTGAGTCTGTGCTGTTTTCATTGTTACTTGCTGAGTATTTTTCCAGTGTTTGAAATGTGACTCAAGTCTGATTCTTCTACTGTGTGTGAACTCTAAGCAGCTGCATTAAACAGCTGCTTTTCAAACCAGGCTCAATCCTATGACTCTGTGAATGTAAACTTTTGTCACCTGCATGAATAACAATCCTTGATCTAGTCAGGACTGCAGTGCTCCTGTGATCCCAGCTTATAGATGGAGGCTAGCATGAGAGGCTCAGCAGCTAAAGCAGCACACCTGGGTCTCCCAGCCTATTAAAAGCAGCCCTTTGCTTCACCTGCTTCACTAAACATTATTATTATTATTTAAGCAGAGTGGTGTGATTCATGTAGGCATTGCTGTGTGACAGGAGGACTTTTCTTGAAACAGCTCGTGTGACGTGAGCTGACGTAAAAACAGTGATGTTAGCTTGATTCTCTGGGCTAAAACTATTTTAAAAAGAGGGTCAATCATGCAAATCTGCCAATAGAAGCCAAAGTTACAGCCCCTCAGAGTTTAAAGAGAAAAGGCCCGTTTCCAACACTCGGTTGTGCAAAGGGAAACAGGCCCACAGTGCCTGAGTGTGTGGGTAATTCTTCAAATAATATTCAAAAGCAAACATTTTGAAGCATGTAAATAAAATTCAATCATTTCTGCTCTTCAATACCTAAGAAATGAAAACTGGCAGATGGTCCCAAAATGTGAAACGCCTGGCTATCTGTGCATTTAGTGCTGCAAGTTTTCACTGTTTACCTTCAGAAGCAT
Source organism: Astatotilapia calliptera (assembly GCF_900246225.1). Lineage (NCBI taxonomy): Eukaryota > Metazoa > Chordata > Actinopteri > Cichliformes > Cichlidae > Astatotilapia > Astatotilapia calliptera. The sequence goes on from NW_020535752.1 coordinate 2,721, forward strand.
AAATCTCTGCACAGATAATGTTCATATGTGGATTCCTGGTTTCTGCAGTTAATCGTGACCCAAAGCGTATTTTTAAAGTGGTTCCAGGCAATAAAGTCTAAAAATAAATACATCTACTTCCTTTTTCTGTGTTCCAGCCTCAGTGACTCTGACACAGTGCTGTAATATTTACACCTCTGATGAAAGCAGAGTTTGTAGTTGCAGAGAAATACTCGACTCATTTTGGGCATTTACGAGCAGGAACCTCAGAAAGCCCCTCGCTGCTTCACTGGTTAAGAAGCAAAGCAAACATTAGTTCACAGTGATGTTAATTAAGGCCCAAAGTTTAGGAACGAACGTCAGCACTTCACTAATGAATGTAATGCTGATTCATGTGCTTGTTTTGTAATGTGCATGTTGTGCGTTGCTATTTCCCATATTCTTTGGCACTGATAGATGAAGAGTCTCAGGCAGGACCGAGGCTGCCAGCTGCTGACAGTGAGCAGGGAGAGAGCAGCAGAAGCTGGGCAAGAGCAGGGCACCTTCAGCCCCCTTCATCAGTCAGAAATCATTTGGGTGTCTGTGTGAAATGTCTGATTTTTAAAATCTTTTTGTAGACATATTTATTAAATGTTTAACAATTATATAGAAGAAAGACAATGTAAAGAACAAAACATGACAAAACAAAAATGAGTTGAAGTTATGAACTGTTTCTGAGAGACAAATAACACCAGGATCCTTTTTGTGTAGCTGACAGCTGGTAACTGTGCAGGGGCGGGTCTAGCAAAGTGTTGCCAGGGGGGCAGGTAGGGCATTAACAGGGAGAGGGGGGCACAAAGACATACTTTTCTTTCTTGTTCTCATTTAAAATGTCTCACTTTTAATAAATAATTATCTGAATCTTACAACAAACGTTTTCATCTGATGTAAAATGTATAGAAATCCATTATTGTACATAGTCATTTTTTAGGGTCCCATCATAATTTCTTCAGAAGTAAGTACTGCATATGATGCCAGTGTTTCCCACATTTTCTAGATTCTGCACCAGTACTGTGTGTAAAATGCATCAAAAAGTCCGTTTGATTCTTTCTCAGCTGTCTTTCTGTCTCCTTTCACTTTTTAAAGGTTGCCATGTTAGAAAACATATTTTGCCCTGCCGTGCTGTTTATTGATGTGGCAAATGAAAGGTTTATGAAAACATATCTAAATCTGTCATCAGTAATCAGTAATGATCATGTCTCACCTCTAGTCTCTGTCTTAATTTCAGGTTTCCACCGTGTGTTGTAGATGTTCAGGAGGTTAACTCGACCAACAGTCTACTTCCTGTTTAGAATACCAGGACAGGGAGGATGGTGCAGGTTTAAGTTTATTAGACTGATGCATGTATACCAACAAGACAGCGTCCATCACTGTGACAACAGCGTTTGTTTTCATTCAAAGGCTTTATGGTTTTTCCTTTAATACCTGGGGGGCTGGTCTCCAGTCAAACTGCCCGGGACCATTTTTTGTCCCAGTCCAGCCCTGGTGTCAGATCTGCATGCAGTGTCAATGAGACGATCAACAACAGATCAGACAAAACACTCAGGCGGACACTCCTCTGTAGAAGGAAACATGGAGAGTGTGAGGTAATCAGTGCACAACATCACTTTGTATTTCAGGCTGTTTTTATATAGAACTTCAGCACCAATGTAAAAGTTCTGGTTTTAGGAAGATGAAGAACATTTTCAGGAAGGATGCCGTCTGCAAGCAGAGCTGCTTGAACCTCAGCGCTGAGGTCCAGACTACTTCCTGTGAAGCCACGTGATGTAAATCTGCTGCTGTAACTTCACAGTTTACTGAAGCTAAATGCAACGTTACCATATAATCTGTTTTCAACAAAGGTTTCACTCCGTCCGGTGTTGATGGAATGATTCAGGCCGTACTCGTCAGGCTTCCCATCGACCACACGCATTTCAGTCACAAACCCCATGACTGACAACAAGGGAAACAGCAGAAGAAAAGATGTGAAAAATACTGGATGATGATGATGGAGGATTAACCGCGGTGGCTAAACTGTTTCCTGTCTTTGTGGGCGTACTCACAGGGAAGTTTCCAGGCACGTCAGTCTTGGTGGCTAAAGTCTCCATTTTCCAACATGTATCGCTACAGGTGCAAAGACACAACATTAATCATCAGTGTAAATATTTTAATGCTGTCCAAACGGTGTTTGCTTTGTCTGTCCTCTCGCACTCACAGAGGAAACGAGGACGCCACCTTCAACCCATCTTCAGTTGGCTCAACCATGGCCGGACTTCCTGTTGGCTTTGTGACAGCAAACCACTTGAAATGAGAGCAAACTGCAGTCAAGCACCACTTACAGCAACCTGTGGACACGCAAATGGAAAGCACTGAGAATCATACAGAAGCATAAGAGCTGTTTATGGTAACACGTGTGTGTGTGTGTGTGTGTGTGTGTGTGTGTGTGTGTGTGTGTGTGTGCACATTAATAACACACTGATGTATGTTAGTTTGATTTATGCTATATCTGAGAAAACAATTGCAGAATTTTACATCAAAGTTTCCAAAGCTGATGTTTTGTTGTTCACTCTGTTTTATATTCATATAGTTTGTTGTTTTTAAATCAGTGGACAAAATAAATATTATCACACAAAATCCAGGGTGAAACATAACCAAATAACCTAAATGGTGAAGTCATTATAGAAGTACATGTTGCAAAGGTCAGCCTCCTGTATAGACTGCTAAACTGTCTGGGGGGGCCCTGCCTGTCCTGGTTGGATAAGCTCCACCCCTTTTCCATAAGACGGAGACATTTGTATGAAAATAGATGGGCAGTAAAATAAAAAATAAAAAATATTATGGATGACTCTGTAAATCAAAGTCGGCCTGAGGCAGAAGCAGAAACCATGAGGAGCACAGCACCACTCCCAGAAGGGCACGAAGTGAAGCCATAGCTGCTGAAGAGTGAAGACGTGATGATGGAGGAGATCACAGATGAAGATCTGCTGCCTGCTGACTCTTTATATAGAAGAGTGAGACTATCTCCCCACCAACAGCTGCACTTATACAAACCCCAGGTGCTGGGATGGCTTTGAACATGTGACATTTTCTGCAAACACATGGACAGTTTCATAACCACAAAGATTATTCCTGCAGCGGCAGAATCGTATCCACTGTGTGAGAGGTGAACGTCAGACAGTTCTTAGAAAATGTAGTTTCTCTTTAAGCTTTTAACGTCTCTTTTACCCCCATTTGTCTAAAACTACTTGACAGCCCTTCATGTCAGAGGTTTATTATCTGTGCAGGATGGAGCACATGGTCTCAGTCAGGCTGGACACGATCACTCCTACAGGAAGTAAATGTGATTTTATTTCACCTGTGAAATGATGAAAAACAGCAGAATAGCTCACGCTAACAAACGGGTGTTGAAATGTTTCATTTTCTGCTGTTTCACAGGTCAAAAAGGGCGTCGAAGCAAACTGAAGCTGAGCTGCTGCTGCTGTTGTAGTGCAGCATCTGCTGTGTGCTTCATCAGAGAACCTTCTGTACACAGCAGACAGAGGCTGCTGCCACTGAAGTCCATCTGCTAGAGAGCTTTAAACACTGGTTATTGAAGTGGCTTTGATGATACTGATACACAGTCTTTGCTGCTGTCACAGGACAGGGAGTAGTTGTCAGGATAAAGAGCCTTCGCTTCTCTAAATATAAACTGGATACTTGTAGGAAACTTTGGGAAGCAGCATTTTTCCTCATATCGTCTAAACTGAAGTTAGCTCAGGTGCTTCTTCCATACTTGCTCTGCAGAAAGCCAAAGAGTTTGGAGCTCTGCAAACATTTGCAGCACAGCTGGATGTTTGTAACTTTGGTCACCTCTGTATCATCCCTCAGATTCTTTCTGCACAGCTTTGAAACCATGACAGCACGAGTGATGCTGAGGAGACGTCCAGTTTAAACAGACCTTTATTCCTGGAACACAAACACATGAAGTGATGCTGCTAAAGAAGAACATTTAATCACACTAATGAATCAAGCATCTGTTTGTCTGTCAGTCTGTCAACAGTTCCTCTGATCGACTTCAGACTTGGTGGGTATTTTGTTTTTGCAGCGGTCAAAGTCGATCAGCGTGTTGCTTTGTCTGCTGTAAATCTGCCTGTACAAAGGGAAACATGCATGTTTTAGATGCAAACTCACAACATGGCTGCATTTTTGTGATTATGTGTATTTTATATTGATTTATTCTATTATGTTTTGTATATGAATCTTTACAAGTGTGTCGATACAAAGGCTTGATTAAAACAAAGGTCTCAGCTGTGCTGTTATGGATGGACTTCAACGTATTTGTTAAAAAAGAGAATAAAGCAAAGTGTTTTAGCTGTTTGGGAGTTTTTGTTTGATTCGATTCAGTTTTATTTCTATGGAGTCAAATAATAACAAAGGCTCTAGAACAGCCCTGAGTTTGTCCAGGTGACACTCCTCTGAAGAACAAAGACAAAGAGGAAGAAGGGGATTCGTTTTCAAGTCTTGTTTCTTTCAAAATAAAAGCTGAAATGTTTTGGAAGCATGATAATATTTTCAGCCAGGATGCCGTCTCCAAGGAGACCTGCACCTCAGCGCTGAGCTCCACATCACGCCCTGTGAAAGCACAGATATAAATCTGCTGCAGTGAGAAGAACTTTACCCAACACAAGTGTAGAAGTAGACATTTGACTTTACCTACAACCTGTTAACAACAAAGCTTTCATTGCCTCTGTTGTTGATGTCATGTAGGACTAATCATACTTCACATCAGCCATGCACACGTCAGAGGATCTCCAGGCTTTCAGTAATAAAGCCAAGCAGATGATGTGAACATAGCAATAGTACAACATGCATCATAATCAGCTGTATGTGTCGACTATGTGGCACCTCAGTCTTGTTGGCATGAAGAAAAGTTGTGTAACATGTAGCATAAGGGCTGCAAAGACATCATGTAGACAGCAGTCGTCTGTTAGTCGTAACGTATCTCCTGTTAAAGAGTTAAATGTGCGTTCTCCATCTCTGTCCTCTCACAGTTCGCCGTACACCAACTCCAGCTGTGGTAACCATGGCTGTGCCCATCAACACGCTGAAGCTGAGACGCCACCCGTCAAAATAAAAGTCTTAGTTCTGATATTTTGTAATGAGTTTGTAGATTTCCCACAGCTGATCGTAACAGCAGGCTTCCGGTTTGGAGAAGCCAGTTCAGGAATACTGGAACAGAAGCTAAACAAAGTCCTGCTGTGAACAGCAGGACTTTGTTCCCTGACTCTTGGTGGCGCTGTCACTTGGTGTTCGCTCGCTCTGTGGTAGAGTATCACTTCCTGTTCCTGCTCAAACACAGTGGTGTTTCTGAGTAGCTTATTTGCTTAGCGATTTAATTAACAACTTTTAAATACATTCTTCTTTCATAGTATAATCTTCACGTGCTTCATCCGAAGCACACTTTCTGTGTACTCACTACCTAATTTATAGCCAAAGTATTCACTCACTGTCTCTGTACTGTCTCGCTAGCTTAGCTTAGCTCGTAGCCGACTCATTAGCACCATGGCTACTTCACCTGTCCCTCCTGCACTTTCTTGCTCATTGTGTCAGATGTTTAGTTACTCCTCGGCCTCCTTTAGCAGTAATGATATCTGTAACAAATGTAGCATATTTGCAGCGCTGGAGGCCAGGATTACTGAATTGGAGACTCGGCTTCGCACCCTTCATTCACCCGTAGCTAGCCAGGCCCCTGTAGCTGGTGCAGCCGAAAATAGCGTAGGCCCCGCTAGCTGTTCCCCGGCAGGTCCCAAGCAGCTGGGGAAACAGGGAGGCTGGGTCACGGTGAGGAGGAAGCATAGTCCTAAACAGAAGCCCCAGGTACACCACCAACCCGTTCATGTGTCTAACCGTTTTTCCCCACTCGGCGACACACCCGCCGGGGGTCAAACTCTGGTAATTGGCGATTCTGTTCTCAGACATGTGAAGCTAGAGACACTGGCAACCATAGTCAATTGTCTTCCAGGGGCCAGAGCAGGCGACATTGAAGGAAATTTAAAACTGCTGGCTAAGGGTAAACGTAAATTCAGTAAAATCATAATTCACGTCGGCAGTAATGACACCCGGTTACGCCAATCGGAGGTCACTAAAATCAATATTGAATCGGTGTGCAACTTTGCCAAAACAATGTCGGACTCTGTAGTTTTCTCTGGTCCCCTCCCCAATCAGACCAGGAGTGACATGTTTAGCCGCATGTTCTCCTTAAATTGCTGGCTGTCTGAGTGGTGTCCCAGAAACGATGTGGGCTTCATAGATAATTGGCAAACCTTCTGGAGGAAACCTGGTCTTGTTAGGAGAGACGGCATCCATCCCACTTTGGATGGAGCAGCTCTCATTTCTAGAAATCTGGACAAATTTATTAAACCCCCCAAAATATGACTATCCAGAGTTGGGACCAGGAAGCAGAGTTGCAGTCTTACACGCTTCTCTGCAGCTTCTCTCCTCCTGCTACCCCCCCAAAAACCCATCTCCATAGAGACTGTGTCAGCTTCCAAAAAGACAAAAAACAAACTAAAAACCAGCAACAAACAACTTAAACATAAACAATTACAAAGAAAGAACAATACAGTATCCACATCTGAACCAAAGAGTAAAACAGTGAAATGTGGATTATTAAATATTAGGTCTCTCTCCTCCAAGTCTCTGTTAGTACATGACTTAATAATTGATCAACAAATTGATTTACTCTGCCTTACAGAAACCTGGTTGCAGCAGGATGATTATGTTAGTTTAAATGAATCAACACCCCTGAGTCATTCTAACTACCAGAAATCTCGAAGCACAGGCCGAGGGGGCGGTGTGGCAGCAATTTTTCACACCAGCCTATTAATTAATGAAAGACCAAGACAGACTTTTAATTCATTTGAAAGCCTGATGCTTAACATTGTCCACCCCAGCTGTGAAACTCAGAAACCAGTCTTACTTGTTATCATCTATCGTCCACCCGGGCCTTACACAGAGTTTCTGTCTGATTTCTCAGACTTTATATCTAATTTAGTTCTGAGCTCAGATAAAATAATTATTGTGGGTGATTTTAACATCCATGTAGATGCTAAAAATGACAGCCTCAACATGGCATTTAATCTGTTATTAGACTCAATTGGTTTCTCTCAAAATGTAAAAGAACCCACCCACCACTTTAATCACACTCTAGATCTTGTTTTAACATATGGCATAGAAACTGAACATTTAACAGTGTTTCCTGAAAACCCTCTCCTGTCTGATCATTTCCTGATAACATTTACTTTTACAATAATTGATTACACAGCGGTGAAGAGTAGACTTTATCAAAGTAGATGTCTTTCTGAAAGCACTGTAACTAAGTTTAAGAATATAATCCACCCACTGTTATCATCTCCAATGCCCTGTACCAACACAGAGCAGAGCAGCTATCTGAACGCTACCCCAACAGAGGTCGATTATCTTGTTAATAATTTCACCTCCTCACTACGTACGACTCTGGATACTGTAGCTCCTGTGAAAACTAAGGTCTCAAATCAGAAGTACCTGACTCCGTGGTATAATTCTGAAACACGTACCCTAAAGCAGATGACTCGTAATCTGGAGAGGAAATGGCGTGTCACAAATCTAGAGGATCATCATTTAGCCTGGAGAAACAGTGTGCTGCTTTATAAGAAAGCCCTCCGCAAAGCCAGAACATCTTACTATTCATCACTGATTGAAGAAAATAAGAACAACCCAAGGTTTCTCTTCAGCACTGTAGCCAGGCTGACAAACAGTCAGAGCTCTTTTGAGCCAACCATCCCTTTAACGTTAACTAGTAATGACTTCATGAACTTCTTCACAAATAAAATTTTTATCATTAGAGAAAAAATTACCAATAATCATCCCACAGATGTAATATTATCTACAGTTACTCTTAGTACCATTGATATTAAGTTAGACTCTTTTTCTCCAATTGATCTTTCTGAGTTAACTTCAATAATTACTTCCTCCAAACCATCAACGTGTCTTTTAGACCCCATTCCTACAAAACTGCTCAAAGAAGTCCTGCCATTAATTAATTCTTCGATCTTAAATATGATCAACCTATCTCTAATAATCGGCTATGTACCACAGGCCTTCAAGCTGGCTGTAGTTAAACCTTTACTCAAAAAGCCATCTCTAGACCCAGCAATCTTAGCTAATTATAGGCCAATCTCCAACCTTCCTTTCATATCAAAAATCCTTGAAAGAGTAGTTGTCAAACAGCTAACAGATCATCTGCAGAGGAATGGTTTATTTGAAGAGTTTCAGTCAGGTTTCAGAGCTCAGCACAGCACAGAAACAGCTTTAGTGAAGGTTACAAATGATCTTCTTATGGCCTCTGACAGTGGACTCATCTCTGTGCTTGTCCTGCTAGACCTCAGTGCAGCGTTCGATACTGTTGACCATAATATCCTATTAGAGCGATTAGAACATGCTGTAGGTATTACAAGTACTGCGCTGCAGTGGTTTGTATCATGTCTATCTAATAGACTCCAATTTGTGCATGTAAATGGAGAGTCCTCTTCACACACTGAGGTTAATTATGGAGTTCCACAGGGTTCAGTGCTAGGACCAATTCTGTTTACATTATACATGCTTCCCTTAGGCAGTATCATTAGAAGTCATAGCATACATTTTCACTGCTATACAGATGACACCCAGCTCTATCTGTCCATGAAGCCAGATAACACACACCAATTAGTTAAACTGCAGGAATGTCTTAAAGACATAAAGACCTGGATGGCCGCTAACTTTCTGCTTCTTAATTCAGATAAAACTGAGGTTATTGTACTCGGCCCTGAAAATCTTAGAAATATGATATCTAATCAGATTCTTACTCTGGATGGCATTACCTTGGCCTCCAGTAATGCGGTGAGGAACCTTGGAGTCATTTTTGACCAGGACATGTCCTTCAACGCACATATTAAACAAATATGTAAGACTGCGTTCTTCCATTTGCGCAACATCTGTAAAATTAGAAATATCCTGTCTCAGAGTGACGCTGAAAAACTAGTTCATGCATTTATTACTTCCAGGCTGGACTACTGTAATTCATTATTATCAGGATGTCCAAAAAACTCACTGAAAAGCCTTCAGCTAATCCAAAATGCTGCAGCAAGAGTCCTGACAGGGACTAGAAAGAGAGAGCATATTTCTCCTGTTTTGGCTTCCCTTCATTGGCTTCCTGTTAAATCCAGAATTGAATTCAAAATCCTGCTCTTCACATACAAGGTCTTAAATAATCAGGCCCCATCTTATCTTAATGACCTTGTAGTACCATATCACCCTATTAGAGCGCTCCGCTCTCGCTCTGCAGGCCTACTTGTTGTTCCTAGAGTATTTAAAAGTAGAATGGGAGGCAGAGCCTTCAGTTTTCAGGCCCCTCTTCTGTGGAACCAGCTTCCAGTTTGGATTCGGGAGACAGACACTATCTCTACTTTTAAGATTAGGCTTAAAACTTTCCTTTTTGCTAAAGCATATAGTTAGGGCTGGACCAGGTGACCCTGAATCCTCCCTTAGTTATGCTGCAATAGATGTAGGCTGCCGGGGGATTCCCATGATGCATTGAGTTTTTCCTTTCCAGTCACCTTTCTCACCCACTATGTATTAATAGACCTCTCTGCATTGAATCATATCTGTTATTAACCTCTGTCTCTCTTCCACAGCATGTCTTTATCCTGTCTTCCTTCTCTCACCCCAACCGGTCGCAGCAGATGGCCGCCCCTCCCTGAGCCTGGTTCTGCCGGAGGTTTCTTCCTGTTAAAAGGGAGTTTTTCCTTCCCACTGTCGCCAAAGTGCTTGCTCATAGGGGGTCATATGATTGTTGGGTTTTTCTCTGTATCTATGAAGCGCCTTGAGGCGACTTTTGTTGTGATTTGGCGCTATATAAATAAAATTGAATTGAATTGAATTGAATTGAATTGAACAACAGCAATATGGATTTTACACATCCATCCATCTTTTCAGCTCAGGGTCGTGTGTGTGTTTGCACCATGTTTACAGAAACTGGAACGTGACTCCACTTGTGGACAAAATGAGCGTCGCCAAGAGTTTGAAGGCGTTTTGGAGACTAAAACTGTTATCAGTGTTGGTCAAGTTACTTGAAAAAAGTAATCAGTAACTAATTACTGATTACTTCCCCCAAAAAGTAATCCCGTTACTTTACTGATTACTTATTTTCAAAAGTAATTAATTACTTAGTTACTTTTTAAAAACACGATTTACAACCTGAAGAGGTGATAAAGTGTTAGATTATAATATTATTTTATGCCATGTTATACCCTAATTAAAGATTGTGAAACACACATATGAACATATGCACTCGTTGATTGAGTGAGAAACGACACACACACGTGCAAAACAAAACAAAAAATCAAAATGCTGATTCAATTCACTGAGAAGAGTGATACACACACGCTGATGCAATGAAGAAGGCTTTACTAACAAATGCTGCAAACAAACATCCAAATATGGAGTCGGTTACAACAATAAGAACTCATTGATTGTTTATTGGTCAAATGCATTTCATGCCACACAGAGGTTATCTGTGTAGATTTAGGGGACAAGGTCTAAAGTAGTTTGGTTGTGAAAACAATGTCTGTGCGTAATGTCTGTTTATGGCTTAAGGCCTCCACTGAATTGTGTACTGTGCTTCACACAGCCTGATAAGGAGCAGTGGTACAGAGTGAAAATGATGAGTGAATGATGTGAGTTTTAGTTCGGAGAGAATATGAAAAGGTTGTGTTGATTTGACTCAGTTGTTTAAGTTTCTGCCAAAGCAAAACATTTGTGTGCAACCAGTGTCCACTATTGAATCAAGTAAATCTAACATGTTTTTGTCAGTGAAAAAAAAAGGAGTTACGGTACCTGTATGCCTACACAATATAGTGTGTGAAGTTTTGGTTGATTTTTGGGTTTTGTTTGACACTAGGTTGATTCTATCAGTGAGGTTTGGATTGTTTTCTTTCTCTAACATAGAGAAAGAGGATTTGATCTTTGGACATGTTTGCAATGGGCCCCAGTATTTGTTATTATATGAGTGTTTTATTGGTTACGTTTGTTTTTGCTTTTGTTACAGTGCACTGAGATAAGAACATCAGAGAGGTGTGATCCACCGGTGGTGATATTTTGGTATTTTGTGAGTTCCTGATTTAACAAATCAGCTCTTTAATCCAGACCTGAGAGGTTGAACTTTAAAGCGCTATAAAAATATTCTTACTGGAAACAGTCGCAAAGTATTTTTTCTCCATGATTATAATGAGCTTGGGAGAAATTCACTTATATGGGACACTGATCCTGAAGCCTAAAAGGATTGCAGCGAGTCAATCCAGTCCAAAGAAGGAAAAACAAACAAGGAACTGTTTCCTTTGAAATGATGACGTCATCTTGCTGGTGATGGAGGCTCGAATAGGCTGCGCGTGAGACTCCATTATCAGCAATATCTGGTATGAATGTGTGTGGATGTATGCATGGGACTGGACTGCAATGGACTGACGACTAAAAGTTTAACTGACTTGATACTGAGACAAAAACGGTGCCGACTTTAGGATTAGTGAATGTCCACAACAATTCACCCAGCCTGTAGAAGAAGGGTGGAGGTTTTGTCTTGCTTTGTTTGTGCAGGAGCAGAAGGATGACAGAGACTAAAGAGCTGTAGCTTCACAGCAGTGTGAACTGCAGACTGAACCCTTTGGTTGCTAATTTTGAGTTACTGATGTTTGCATTAAGAAAATTGTGTTTTATTAGCTGTGTTTTAATTAATGTATCATATTATATGGTTGGGAATGTTAAATGCTAAAGTGAAGAAAAGGTTTGATTCCACTCAGGACTGAGCATGTTATTATTAACCATAGCAGGCCACTGTAAAGAGTCAATTAATTTTATAGAGGTAAAAAACAAAAAACAAAAAAAAACCCTCCACCGAGGTCTATGAATAACAGGGGAATGATAGACGGCCACACTCAAAATGGAGATATGTAATGATAAACACTGGTCCCCGTCTTTTGTGCGCTTTCTTGAAGTAGTCAACAATTTAAAAGTAAGATAAAATAACAGGGGCATGTGCTGAGGGGTGGTGCTGCACAAGAACAAGAGTAAAATAAAGAAAATATTGTCTTTAGTTTTGAGAAGTGCAAATTAAAATGTACCATTACACTCAGAGGATCAATATGAAGTTTGATATATGTTAATTTTGAATGAAGTACATGATTGGTAACTGTTCTGTCCTGAGCTTTTGTTTTTACAGCACCCGCTTGATCACACCAACAGTTTCTCGCCACCGAAGAGGGGTACTTGCAAAAAATAGAGAATGGGGAGGAATATCATCAAAACTGGAAAAAGGTAATCCCCAAAGGGGGTGATAACGCCATAACTTTCACTTATGGTCAAATTCTCAAAATTTGACCCCGAACTTGAAAAATTCTTAAAACATTTAGAGACAGAGTGGAGGTTTAGATCAACACATGTCACAAACTGTCATGATCCTGGGCCTGCTGACCCAGCGTTTTGTGTTTAGTTTATGTAGCCTTCAGGTTTCCTAAGTTTATCATTATCATGCCTAGGTGTTACTAGTTATTTTCCCCTCGTGTTTCCACTATGTTAAGTCTCCCCTGCTTTCATGTATTTTATGTCTGTGGCGTATGTTGTCAGTTCAGGTTGTCATGTTTATATCTCACTGTTTCCTGTCTTATTGTGAAGAGGTCTGGTGTGTCTGTGTTCATCGTGTTCAGTTTGACTCTCCCATTGTCACGTCGTTATGTTCATGTGTGTCAGTTGGTCCCCCATGTGTTGTCACTTCCCTCATTATCCTCCTGTGTCCATTTAGTCTGTGTGCTCTCAGTCATTCTTTTTCAGGTCGTCCGTTGTATTCACCCGTGGTACTCGTTCGTTGTTTCCTATGTCTCCGCTCCAGGTATCCCTGTCAGTTTGTTATGTTTAGAGTTTTGTATGTTTTGTTTTAGTTCACCCAGTTTAGGTCATTGTTTAGTTTTCATCGATTCCCTATTATTTTGTACCCTCGTTTCTTGCCTTAATAAACGGCTTATTTTGTTATTCACACCTCATTTCGGTCTGCGCTTGAGTCCTTCCCTGCAACATACGGTCTGCCCTAGCCAGACCGTGACAGTACGACCTGACCACTATGGACTCAGCAGACCGCGAGCTTTACGAGCGTCGGGAGGCAGCCTTCGCCCAGCTGGAGGAGGAGCTCCGCTGGAAGCCGTGGCGCGCCCCCGACTCTGAGCGGATTTTCCACGGGACTCGGCTAGCTCTCGGAGGTCCCAAGAGTTGCCGTAAGTCCCCGCCTGTTTCCAAACCTCGTCCGCTTCAAGTGGGAGTTTTTCGCGTGGCTACAGGCGCTCACGCTCCAGCCTCGTTGTTGCCGTGTTATGCACCGGGGGCTCAGTCGCTCGCTCCGCCAGCTTCCTCCGCTCGAAGGAAGCGGCGCACCCGTCGCCATAAACTGGACAATGCCGAGCACACGGTGGTGAGTGAAAATGACTTTTATTCTCACGTCCTGTCTGACATTAACAACAATCGGCTCACTTCCGATCCATGGGGAATTTCCCTTATGGATGACGACGTGGACTGGGAAGATCTGTTTTGTTTTACTCCCTCTACACAGGGAGGGATGAAAGACAATTCCCGCTCATCTAAGCCTGCCCATACGGTTAAAAGACAGACTGTTAATTACGTCACCAGGTCTCAAACACTCAGTTCAGGTTCTTTCAGTTCAGGTTTTGTCAAGTCCGGCTCAGTCATCCCCAAGTCAACCCGCTCTGCAACTGTTAACCCAAGGATTTTGAAAACTGTTAAAACTAAGACTGCTATTGCTAAGACTGCTAAACATGAAGTGGACGGCGGGTTCATTTTTGATAGATCCGTTTTTGTCGACCCTATATATGTTGACCCTGAGCCTGCCGTTTCTGCGACTGTTTTATCTGAGCCTGCTCCTTTTCCTGCTCGTGTTTCTCCTCCCGGGGCAGCTCAGGCCCAGCGTGCCTCTGCACCCGTGTCTGTTCCTCGGGTGGGGGAGACTGAGGCCCAGTTGGCTCCCGCTCTGGTTTCCAGGCTGGCTGAGGCTCTGACCCTTTCTGCACCCGTACCTGCTCCTCGGGTGGGAAGGGCAGTTGCCCAGCCGTTGCCGGTACCTGTTCCAGTCCCCAGGGTGAGGGCAGCCAGGATACAGCCCGTCTCCGCACCCGTACCTACCCCTCGGGTGGGAGTGGCTAGTGTCCGGCATGCTCCTGCACCCGTTCCTGTTTCTACTGAAGGCTCAGGAGAATTCAGTCCGCAACCAACGCCACCATCACTACTGCATGCTTTTCAGTCTATAGCTCAGTCATTAGCTCTGTTAGCAGCCCAGTCCATAGTTCATTTTCCTGTGTTTCCGTTAGCTCAGCCCTTAGCCCACTGTGCAGCTCAGCCAGCTCCCCATTGTTCAGCTCAGTCATTCGCTCCATCACCTGCTCAGCCTTCTGTCCAGCCGGTGGTCTCTACACCTGCTGGTCATGCTTCGTCTGCTGGAGGTTCAGGAGAATCCACCCAGCTTCATGCTTCGTTTGCTGGAGGTTCAGGAGAACCCAGCCAGCTTCATGCTTCGTTTGCTGGAGGTTCAGGAGAACCCAGCCAGCTTCATGCTTCGTTTGCTGTAGGTTCAGGTGAACCCGGCCAGCTTCATGTTTTGTCTGCTGGGGGTTCAGGAGAACCCAGCCAGCTTCAAGTTTCCTCTGCTGGAGGGTCCGAGGAACCTCTTCAGCCACCTGTCTCCGCTGGAGGGTCCAAGGAATCGCTTCAGCCACCTGTCTCCGCTGGAGGGTCCGAGGAACCGCTTCAGCCACCTGTCTCCGCTGGAGGGTCCGAGGAACCGCTTCAGCCACCTGTCTCCGCTGGAGGGTCCGAGGAGCCTGTTCAGCCTTCTGCCTCCGCTTGAGGGCCCGAGGAGCCCATCCAGCCGCCATTAGCCTCTGCCTCGGCTACGCCTGGTCCAGCTTCTGCCTCGGCTTCTGCCTCGGCTTCAGCTCCGCCTGGTCCGGCCTCTGAGTCTGCAGCTCCGCCTGGTGCGGCTTCAGAGTCTTCATCTCCGCCTGGTCCGGCTTCAGAGTCTTCATCTCCGCCTGGTCCGGCTTCAGAGTCTTCATCTTCGCCTGGTCCGGCCTCTGCTTCAGCGTCTCCTGTTCCTACGGCTGTGTTGCCGCCGCCCAAGCCGCGTTCTGCCCCTTGGAATCGCCGGCCGCTTTCCGGGCCGTTAGCTGGACATCGTTACCATCGGGGTCGGCCGCCTGAGCTGTTGAACTGTGACCTGCTATGCCGTCGGCCCCCGGGCCGGCCCCCTGATCACATGAACTGTGGCTTTCTGGACCGTCACCCCCCGGGCCGGCCCCCTGATCACATGAACTGTGGCTTTCTGGACCGTCACCCTCCGGGCCGGCCCCCTGATCACATGAACTGTGGCTTTCTGGACCGTCACCCTCCGGGTCGGCCCCCTGAGGAGTCGTGAACTGTTCCCTGCACTCCTGTGCTTTTGGTGGACATTTTGGTTTTGTGGCCTTGTTTCTGGCCCTCCGTCCTGGGCCCCCGCCGCCCGCCCTTGGTGGGTTGTTTTTTGGTTTCGTCTTTTCTGGGTTTTGGGCGTCTGGACTCCGCCCTTGAAGGGGGGGCTCTGTCATGATCCTGGGCCTGCTGACCCAGCGTTTTGTGTTTAGTTTATGTAGCCTTCAGGTTTCCTAAGTTTATCATTATCATGCCTAGGTGTTACTAGTTATTTTCCCCTCGTGTTTCCACTATGTTAAGTCTCCCCTGCTTTCATGTATTTTATGTCTGTGGCGTATGTTGTCAGTTCAGGTTGTCATGTTTATATCTCACTGTTTCCTGTCTTATTGTGAAAAGGTCTGGTGTGTCTGTGTTCATCGTGTTCAGTTTGACTCTCCCATTGTCACGTCGTTATGTTCATGTGTGTCAGCTGGTCCCCCATGTGTTGTCACTTCCCTCATTATCCTCCTGTGTCCATTTAGTCTGTGTGCTCTCAGTCATTCTTTTTCAGGTCGTCCGTTGTATTCACCCGTGGTACTCGTTCGTTGTTTCCTATGTCTCCGCTCCAGGTATCCCTGTCAGTTTGTTATGTTTAGAGTTTTGTATGTTTTGTTTTAGTTCACCCAGTTTAGGTCATTGTTTAGTTTTCATCGATTCCCTATTATTTTGTACCCTCGTTTCTTGCCTTAATAAACGGCTTATTTTGTTATTCACACCTCATTTCGGTCTGCGCTTGAGTCCTTCCCTGCAACATACGGTCTGCCCTAGCCAGACCGTGACACAAACCACATAAGGCTGGAGCATTTGAATCAAAAAGGTGAATTGATACGCAGCAAAATGTTGATCGTATTGATTATGTTTATTCCAGTGTGCAGAGCAAGGTTATTACTATTAAAGACAACAAATGAAATAACGAAAACTAGAAGTGGAAAAATTTGCGTTAACGGTAATAAAATCAAAACAAAAAGGAAAACTAACTAAAACTGTACTGAATGTTCACAAAACTAACTAAAACTAACTGGATTTATAGCAAAATGTGTTTGGTTGCATTGATGTGTGCGTGCCCTGCAATAGTAAAGTACGTTAGTCAAGTCGTCTGTGTTGCTGCTCCGTCCACAGAATCATGTCAGGAAAAGTCGGGAGAAAGCGCCTGAGTCCAATTTAGGAGTACTTTGAATATGACTGTTTTTTAGATATAGCAAGAGTCTTGTAGTGGAGAGAGACACAATGTCCTCCTGAGACCCAGGGAGGAAGAAAAGGAAAAAAGGAAAAGTATTTTCATTTTTTCTTTTTCTTTTTCTTTTTAAGATAAATCAAGTGTTGGGACAGTAAAATAAACACAATACAAAAACAAAATTGTTTTTAACTAATTTTATTTAAATTTTACAACATGTGCACCACAGTGCACAAGGGGAGTTCATTGATCACGAATGTGAAACTAATAACATTCAAGAGCTATTTAAGAAGATTACACGTTCCACTGAGATTTTTGTAAGCAGGATATTAGAACTTATTTATATAACAATATCAAAAATATAGATCAGGGATCAACTTAGAAGTCACTGACACTTCACTAGCTGTAAGCCATTGGTTCAGGAACAAGTGATTGCACTGGGCTTTCTATTTCACAAAAGTAAATTTATGATATCTGAGGGAGTACTGTGATTTTTTTTTTTGCAACCATTCTACAACTGAAATGCCTTGGACTGTTAACCATTTCAGGCAAGTGGAGTGAACCATATTTTGCTACACTCTCATCTGATGGGGGCTTCCTTTTATTGATCTTTGGAAAGAACTCTTCATTACTGGTACTATTCAGGTCTTGTTCACATGTTTGTCCCAGGTTTTTCAGCCAAGAGGAGCTTGAACTCCAGATACTGTGAGTTCTTTTCACACATTGAGATCACTGATAACTTTTAGCAACGACGTGATCTTGTAGAAACAATTAGGTGTCATGGATTCAGCTATAATTGCGACTCTTATTTTTTACTTTACTGGAAAAGATTTCTGCATCTTACCCATATTTTATTTTTAACTCAAAATCAAAAAAATTCCAGATTCTCCTATATGATAATCTTTGTGTGGCTCTTAGTGGGTTCTCACCCTCTCACATCTGGCTCACATGACTCTCATAGTTTGAAAAATCTGTTTGAATCTCCCTCAATAATTTTGTTAAGAATTTTCTCCGCCTTTGTGAAAAGTTGTCTACTAGGAAACAGTGAAATAAATATAAGCACAAAGTCCCAATGTGTAGAGCACACATTAATAAATTAGTCATGTTCTCTGTGAAACTAAATAAGCCTAATTCTTAAAGACCCCTCAAATTATTTACTAGATGTTTATTTTTTGAATAAAATTTAACAAAACATTTTAAAGGTAAATATCAAGCTTACCTTTCTTTCTTCCATAAAATGTGCTTGTGGGCACGCCAGCCATTTTGAAAAGGTGGGAAAAACAATTGGCAAGGCCACACCCCCACACATGTGATATAATTTTAAAGGTACTGTTGTCCTCTCTAAGAAACATCAGGACTTAGAGGAGTGGCAAGTAGAGTATGAGAGCTACAAGCAAAAACTAAATGTGTACTACAGTGTGCAAAAATGAAATACTGGGCCATCAGGGGGTTATGAGGGACATTTTTGACACGAAAAATCCCACAAACCTTAAAGTGCACTTGAAAAGCTCACACAAGAAGGTTAACCTAGCTTACCTAGAAGACCTCATCAGGGAGAGCACTCTCCCCCTCCTTGAAGAGCTCCCCCACTCAACCCGCATCCCCCGAAGACAGCTAACCCCAGATAAGGCAGCGTGATGTATCCCGAGATAACAGGACTGGGACATCTAAACAAATGTGTGAAACAATCGCCTTCAAAAAGGTTATCAATTCACTTCAACCAAAATTAGGAACACTCGGTGCGGCAAGAGTTAATAGTGATTAGTCTCAACACCCAAGGATAACCAGAAGAGCATGATTGATATGATGGAACTGAGATTTTGTTACACTTAATTTTTGCAAAACACAACTAAAACTAAACTCAAACTAAGGAGTTTCAGAAAATAAAAACTAGACTAAACTAGCAAAGAATTGGTAAAAACTAATTACAACTGGTAAAAATTGAAAATCTGGAGTCGAAACTAAATAAAAATAAAACCTAATGAAAATGGCGAAACGTTTAAAACCCTGGTGCAGAGATTGGCAAATCTGACCAGGAAATGTATAAGATGGATTGTGTTAGATTAAATAGTTAAACATTTGTCATTTTTATATTTACCATTTGTCCATTGTTTTTAACCCTGTGAAAGGAATTCTTTCTTTCTTCCCATACCCAGATTCTCGAGGTTCTGGGTGCAAGGTTGAAGTGTTTTATCACAGGAACGTCCTTTTGAAGATCTGTTTGATGTTTGGTAGAGCTTCCTACCCTTTGTATGGTTTCACTGTGTTATCTTTGGTAAACCATACATTGGGTGTGGGGGAAGACTACCCTCTTTATGACCAAGGATGTTGTTCCTGCTTTTAGGTTTTATGACCCTTTGATACACACACACACACACACACACACACACACACACACACACACACACACACACACACACACACACACACACACTTACATACAGTCCTTGTCTATGTAACCAAAAGGGGTTGCAGGGGGAGGTGTTTTGTAAACTATTGTTTGAAGTTTGTCAATAAAAGGCGGCGAGAGGAGGCCACCATTGTGGTCATTTCAACGTGCTGGTCACAGATGAGAGGCCTCCCTTGCGCAAGAAACCGATCGAACGTTGTTGCCTTGCTTTTCTTTCATGGGAATAAGTCTTAGAGACAGCGGGGTCTGAGTTTAGACCCAACAGATTGTCAGGACAGTCAGCGTTAAAGACACTTTCAGTCCATACTAGGATGGCATTGGACATCTTCGGGGCGGGAGAGGGTTGGTGTGACCAAGGTGTGGTTTGGCTTGTTGCATGTATATTTGAGATCATATGGCTCTGGATGGACCAGTTACCAGGGCATGGAAGGAGGACAGACTCATTGACTGAGGAGAAGGAATTTCCTGGGATTGGAGATCCTCTGGTTGAGTGGTTGATTAAAAGCATGCATAAAATAGAAGTTATCTGTTGTTATTGATTGGTAATAGATTGATAATTGGCCACATTTACAGCTGTATTGACTTGTTGTGGACGTACTTAAAATGCTCAGTTTTCCCCCACTCATGATCCAATCTATGTCATAAAATAAACTTAAAACAGAACAATTATCAGTCATGTGTTTCTTCAATTAATGGTAACTGAGTTATATCAGAAAATGTATCCTCTTTAACATTTGGCATTCCCCCAACAATATACTATAATACCATAATCTAACCCCAGTCAACAAAACAGAAATTTTCTCTGGTAAAAGCCAATTGTTTGTCCACATTTATTCATCCTCACCTTCATCCAGTCACACACATTCACTCACATGCAGTCACACTATATATTTGCTAATAGTGGAGCTTCCCGCGTCAGATTCTCCACCCTCAGCAAAATGAGCTCAGTCATTTTTTATTTTCCATAGGAAAATATTTCTTTATGCTTTTGGACTGGATTGACTCGCTACAATCCTACAATTTTGGACAGGGACTTACGACCTGATCAGTCCCCACAGGTAGCTTTCTCCTCAGCCAGTTGTGATCTGGAAAGCCCACCTTATATTTGCTCTTCCCGAGAATTTGTCAGCGCTGTTATTCACTGTTGCAGGCCTGCTTAGAACAAAAATGAGAAAAAATAGAGCTGATTATTAGCTCACAAAACACAAAACAAAATCACCTGACAGGTTTTCTTTAAGTGCACTGTTACAAAATAATGGGCCCCTCTCAGACATGTCCATGTTTCCTAAAACTCCCTCTATTAAAAACAAAAACAAGAACATCCAAAGCAAACTGACCGAATCAATCCATCACTACAACAACAACCTCAAAAATCTTAAACACAGAACCTTTTGCCCCAAGTTCTTCAAGGTCCTGTCACTCCCAGGTCAACTCACATAATTTCACCTCCTCAATACACCGAAAGTCTTGTTAAAACCACACAATTTGCACACAACAATCACCCCCTTTATGCACTTTAACATACTTAAATTCAGCATAAAACCCCCTTACGACAACATATAATCACTAAACTATAAATTTCCTACCCCAATCTGCACTTCTCTTGTCTGCCATGCTTCCTCTTCTGAAAGCCTCAGTCACACACACACAGGAAGCTCCTTCGTCACCACTCACACCAGCTAATTTGCATACTGAGTCATCTCTCAATGAGTTGCTGTAACAACAGAAACATATGTTTAAACATTACCACCTTATTAAATTATTTTATTTCTCTCTACAGTGATCACTGGTCTTGATCACTCAGTACCAGAGCACTCCTAAGTCACTCTTTTAAAACTACTTTAATCACTTTTTTGTTTTCATAACTCCCTTTCCTCAGCGTCAAACTCAAGTGTATTCTATTAACCATTCACACCATTCTGTCACTCAGACAAATAGCAAGCTGATCTTCATTGCGTATGTTTGTGTTCTTAGCCAGGTTTAATCAGTGTCTATGCATTAATCATCATGAGCTTGTCTTGTCTTTATAAGGTTAATGCATTTTCTGTTTGTGTATGTGAATTTGCATATGTTGCTTTTGGAGTGTTTCAGACTCCTTCATAATTTTGCCTTTAAACAGTCAATTTTCTCCTTCCCAAATTTGCTAACCCAAATTCTGATTTCCCACCTTAAATAGCAGCGTTCCTTGTCCTCAGCCAGAAGTTAGGGCTCCACTTGCCACTTTCCACCTCTGCCTCAGCCCAGCGGCTTTACCCTTGAGGTCCCGTCTTCTTCACTTCATCTCACCCGTGAGTCTGAGGTCACAGGGACTGAGGGCGAGTAATCGTGACTGTGCCTGCCTTAGGTTGTCCCAGGGTTTTGAGGTGGGATCTTACCCGTCATGGGCTATCCAGCCTTCCATACTCGCCTGATACGGGGCCAAGTGGGCAGGGTGCTATGAGGGGAGGGAACACACTGGCTCTGGAAATTAAAGGAGTGTAAGCTGCTTCCTTCATTGCATCCTATATTAAACTATCCCACTTCTGATTCTTTCCTAGAATAATTTCACATATGACACTTTGTGTATGTGTGTTTTCTATTCATTAATGTAATTGTCAGTTATTTTCTCTCTTCATTTTACTTTTTTATCTGTTTGTTTGTGATGTTCTACTATAGTTTTACTAAACCTTGATGTAAAAACAATACCCCCTCTTTCACGCACACACTCTGCAGTTTGCCTACGCACAGACTTCTCTCTCAGACTTCCTCTGTTCACACACCGCCTTGCACTCACTCTACTATAATCTTTCATAGTGTTATTATTATTTATTATTTTGTACACCTCACATCCAATCCCTCAAAGCCTACTACTCACAGCATTCACACTTAAACTGTGACAGGAGTTGAGGAATATACTCAAAACACGCTTTCCTAAGAGTATTTTAGACATGCTTGTCATAATCAGAAAGAGCAAGTAAAAAACAAACAAACGAAAAAATGAAACCTCCATTACTTCTCACCGCACACACAAGAAATTGAAAAAATAAAACACACACTCAACAATGTTTGCAGCAGTATTTGTAAAACCAACTCTGGCTTAAACAGTTCAATGCTTACTAATTTGCATTTTCACACTCACACACACTCCGTGTAAAAATAGCAGCAGCATTGCCTCAGACTCCTTTCACACAGAGATCTCTTATTTTATATTACAAAGACGTTTTATATTTACAACTGCACAGATTTTAGGCCTTTTAACACCTACCGAATTTCGACAAATTTAACATAACGGTCCAACCGATAAACTCCCTGAGTTTTTTGCGACCAATTAACCAGTCTCGGTCCCGGACCGTGGCCCGATTTCTATTTCCTAAATAAACTTATAAGCGTTAACCAACCCAAACTTTGCCTGAAGCTCTATTTTTGGCATTACACAGCCAAGGATTTCCCCGAAGTTTTAAGTTAAAGTTTAACGCCCGAAACCCGGTTTCTACTGTCCAAACAGTGCACCCCGTCGTCCCGGACGACAAACTGGTAGATACCAGTGGCTATTTTGAACCAAGGTCCCAAGTCATTGGCAGGTGCCACCTGGGATAACCTCACGCCGGAGGACCCTTTCCCACGTCTGGAAAAGGGAGGGGGTTCCCACCCCTGAACTTTGTGCAGTCCTAGGAGCCCCGCTCCCGTCCTAAAAACTTTAATTAATTTGAAAACACCTCATAAAATCACACCAGCAATTTGTGGAGCAGGGAAATTATTTTACTGCTATTGTTAAATAATTGTCATCATTACCATTGCATTAATAATATAATCTGGAGTTTATATTGCATTCAGATGTTTAAACAGTGTGTGTCTTTCAGAGAGACTAAGTTGCAGGCTGACAGGAAGTTGCAGGTTTGCAGAGTGTGCCTTTTGCAGAACTGAAACCGAAAGCAGAGTCTAAGTGTAGGTTATTTTGAGGAGCATTTGAGGACGAGACACAGACAGTTAAGAGGTGACACAAAGAGCATGTGAGGTCAACACATACACACATATTAGTTAGACTTATTTAGAGGAGAGATCAGTTATGTCTAGACAAGAAAGAGGAACAATTCACTTTGAGACAAGAACGGAAAGTACCAAGCCATGAAAATAGAAGATGATTTTCTGGGTGAAAAGTCATGATGATGTTGATCTGATCTATGTATAAAATGTACCGGTGACGCATGAAGGGGCGTCAGTAAACAAACCCTGATGCTATAAAATATCTGTTCATGCTTTGATTAAGTCGAGGACTACTGGCTGTCTGCATACAGAGTGTCTTCCCACACGTGTGTTCATTAAAATCATTGTTTGACCAAAGAGCTTCTGGACCAAGAGTGGTTTGTACTCTCCCTCCTCAATTTTGAACCTTAACAAATTCTATTGATGTCCAAGCCCGGCTTTATATTCAATTGAGACTTTACTGTCACAAACACTTCACCAATTACCTATTAAACTAAATTCACTCAGCAGTCCAACTGCTTTACACGGTCCAACCGTATTAAATCCTTTTAGCGGTCCAACCGCATTCAATCATTTTCAGCAGTCCAACTGCTTTACATCCTCAGTACTGTCATAAGATTCTCATCAAAATCAAAACAGACATTTACCGGCAACTTTTACTGAATAGACATTTAATTTTATCATCCAATTCAGCACACTTCGGATAAAATCAACAGGCCTGTGCCTACCTCTTTTTAAAGGCGCCTGTCCCCTAAGTTTGGTTGCCGGGTCACGCCTGCCTGTCTGACCACAACGGACCACCGAATTTCACCATCTACACCTCCAATTCTCTCCCTCCTCAACCACCGGACGAGCCCCCAAAATGTTAAGGTTCAAAAATTGAGGAAGGAGAGTACAAACAACCATGGTCTAGAAGATCTTGGTCAAACTGTCATGGTCTCCGTGCCTGCCCGGTTGGCCCCACAAGGCAACAATTGCTGTTTCTGTTCTCTCCCTCTCTGCCTGGGCGGAGCTCACTGTGGGCTCCCGCCCTTGGCCCACACACACACCTGACAACACTCACCCATCATCACCTGGAGCACTATTTGAGGCTGGAACACAGATCCTCTCGTCGCTGGATGATTGTACCCCTAACGTTAGTGTTCTCACAGCTCTTGTGCTTCATATTCGTGATTTGTGATTAGTTGGTAACCTGCCTTCTCGTCTGCCTCAGATCTTCCCCCCCGGACCTGCGACCTCCCTGCTGCGGGAACGTGTGTGAGTGTGAGCGAAGAAGACGTGAGCGTGTTACCCTGTGATTTCCCCGGAGTTTTGGATCCCTTCACTGTACATATATTGCACTGACACTGTAAATAAACTACACCTTGGAGATACCTACCGCTCTGCGTTTGAATCCCTGTACCAGATCGTGACACAAACAATGATTTTAATGAATACACACGTGTGGGAAGAACAGCTCCGTCCGCAGACAGGAACTGGTCTTCAACTTAATCAAAGCATACACAGATTTTTTATAGCATCAGGGTTTGAATTAATGACGCCCCTTCATACGTCACAGATACATTTTATACATAGATCAGATCAAAACCACAATGACTTTTAACACAGTTCGAAAGAACATCATCTTCTATTTTCATGGCCGGTACTTCCTGTCTACCTTTCTGTTCTTGTCTTAAAGTGAATTGTTCCTCTTTCTTGCCGAGACAACAAGGAACGGTTCCTCTTTTACCGAGACAATTTTGCAGTTACAACCAGACATGACTAACCTCTCTCCTCTAAATAAATCTAACTAATGTGTGTGTGTGTGTTGACCTCACATGCTCTCTTCCTCTCACCGTTGCACTTCTGACCTTTTACCAGACCAGAGGCTCATCCTTAGGTATTGTATTGTATTGTATCTTTATTTGTTTCAGACATATAAAACAAAAAACAATATATACACACTACATATATTTTCATTTACAGATACGAATATACAGTGGGGCAAAAAAGTATTTAGTCAGCCACTGATTGTGCAAGTTCCCCCACTTAAAATGATGACAGAGGTCAGTAATTTGCACCAGAGGTACACTTCAACTGTGAGAGACAGAATGTGAAAAAAAAATCCATGAATTCACATGGTAGGATTTGTAAAGAATTTATTCATAAATTAGGGTGGAAAATAAGTATTTGGTCACCTCAAACAAGGAAAATCTCTGGCTCTCACAGACCTGTAACGTCTTCTGTAAGAAGCTTTTCTGTCCCCCACTCGTTACCTGTATGAATGGCACCTGTTTGAACTCATCATCTGTATAAAAGACACCTGTCCACAGCCTCAAATAGTCAGACTCCAAACTCCGCCATGGCCAAGACCAAAGAGCTTTCGAAGGACACCAGGAAAAGTATTGTAGACCTGCACCAGACTGGGAAGAGTGAATCTACAATAGGCAAGCAGCTTGGTGTGAAAAAATCAACTGTGGGAGCAATCATCAGAAAATGGAAGACATACAAGACCACTGATAATCTGCCTCGATCTGGGGCTCCACGCAAGATCTCATCCCGTGGGGTCAAAATGATCATGAGAACGGTGAGCAAAGATCCCAGAACCACACGGGGGGACCTGGTGAATGACCTGCAGAGAGCTGGGACCAAAGTAACAAAGGTCACCATCAGTAACACACTACAACGGCAGGGAATCAAATCCCGCAGTGCCAGACGTGTTCCGCTGCTGAAGCCAGTGCATGTCCAGGCCCGTCTGAAGTTTGCCAGAGAGCACATGGATGATACAGCAGAGGATTGGGAGAATGTCATGTGGTCAGATGAAACCAAAGTAGAACTTTTTGGTATAAACTCAACTCGTTGTGTTTGGAGGAAGAAGAATACTGAGTTGCATCCCAAGAACACCATACCTACTGTGAAGCATGGGGGTGGAAACATCATGCTATGGGGCTGTTTTTCTGCCAAGGGGACAGGACGACTGATCCGTGTTAAGGACAGAATGAATGGGGCCATGTATCGTGAGATTTTGAGCCAAAACCTCCTTCCATCAGTGAGAACTTTGAAGATGAAACGAGGCTGGGTCTTCCAACATGACAATGATCCAAAACACACCGCCCGGGCAACAAAGGAGTGGCTCCGTAAGAAGCATTTGAAAGTCCTGGAGTGGCCTATCCAGTCTCCAGACCTCAACCCCATAGAAAATCTGTGGCGGGAGTTGAAAGTCCGTGTTGCTCGGCGACAGCCCCAAAACATCACTGCTCTCGAGAAGATCTGCATGGAGGAATGGGCCAAAATACCAGCTACTGTGTGTGCAAACCTGGTAAAGACCTATAGTAAACGTTTGACCTCTGTTATTGCCAACAAAGGTTATGTTACAAAGTATTGAGTTGTATTTTTGTTATTGACCAAATACTTATTTTCCACCCTGATTTACGAATAAATTCTTTACAAATCCTACCATGTGAATTCATGGATTTTTTTTTCACATTCTGTCTCTCACGGTTGAAGTGTACCTCTGGTGCAAATTACTGACCTCTGTCATCATTTTAGGTGGGGGAACTTGCATAATCGGTGGCTGACTAAATACTTTTTTGCCCCACTGTATATGTAGATATACACACACACACGTATGTGTTCAGATAAACAAAAAATATATAATGAAATAAAACAAAATCGTCTGACATAATGTAACAATGTTTGGTCTGAAAAGGAGTAGGAAGAAGTATGAACATACTTATTAATTCCTACCCCTACTCAACATCTTATTGATCCCACATAATTCACCTAATTCCCATCATCACATACTCCACACGATACACGAGGAGAACCTATATAAACTTGGCTACCGTGACTGATATAATTTGGATATAATTTGATATTTTTATACATACAATGGGTGATCATCTTTATCGGTATCATATTCTTCCAAAATCAGTTTTCGAAGTATTTTCATGAACTTACTAATTCCTGAGCATTGCTGTAGATCTATAGTAAAACTATTCCACAGTTTTACCCCATAAATAGTGACACAAAAGGTTTTAACCTTTGACCGTGCTTTAAGAATCCTTAGATTCAATTTCCCCCTCAATTCATAGTCTCCTTCTCTGTCATAGAACATCCTCTGTATATTTCCTGGTAACATATTGTATCTGGCCTTGTACATAATTTTTGCAGTTTTATATTTTATAAGATCCATAAACTTCAGTATTTTTAATTTCAAAAACATGATGTTAGTACAATAGCCTAACTGAAACTACATGTACTATGTTGAATAAATGTTTTAATCAAGAACCTCTACTAAAAGCTTAATATAAAATGACCTGACATAAGTGTTTTGTAAGCATGTATTGCAATCCTTCTCTTGTTCTAGTTTTCCCTCAGCATGGATCATCTGGACACTCTCACCAGTGAAGCTTAAGACCCTTAATGAACTGAACATCAACTCAAATAAGCACAGATATGCAAAATGTATAAAATAGTTATAACTGCATCTGGAATACAAGGTTAACATAATAACTGTGTGCATAAGCATCTTAAGGCCTTCTTAAAGCTATCTGTTACTTTGTTAAAGCAATGATCACACTGCAGATTATATTCTTAATGCAATGGTAATGATGATTCTTTAACAATAACAGTAAAATAATTTCCCTGCTCCACAACGTAGTCGACTTCAGGTTTAAACACTCTAATTAACAGGTTGAAAATAGTGACATTAAAGGAAGAGTATGCAGCGCCACCCTGGCAGACGCCAGTGATGGTGGAGCTCACTGATGAATCAGGTGAGCTGGATTCATGGCTGATTCAAAACTAAGATCCCCCTGCTGTGGTCAGTAAGGGGAGAACAGGGGGAAATAAAATTAAGAATAAAAGTGGCATTTATAAACGTTTATGGGTCAAGTGAAACGGGATAAAAGGGGGTTTTACTGTTATTTTAATATCAGCATTATTATTGTATGAGAATCATGCAATAAGCATTGCATTGATGATCATTTATTGAAGCTTTTGACCTTATACTAACATCTGTGTTCCTGTGATTGTTATAACTTCTGATGAATCTTCTATTTACAGGTGTTAGGATAATGATATAATTTTTCATTGCAGGTGTAACCATGATCATTTTCATACATATTGCAACTTGTTGCTCATTGTAGAGTTGTGCTCAAGTTAATAAGGGTTAAAAGCTACAGTCAGCGCGAATGTCTGACTGATCTATTGAGGGGAAAGGCTTCGAGCATAGAAGGCCGCACGCACTTACAAAGCACTGATATCATGTTATTCTTTGTGATCTTTTCTTAAATTATGTCTTTAAGTTTAGTTTAAATAGTGGCAGTTAATTAAACGACATTCATTAAAAATATCAAATGCCTGAGTCAGAACATTACACGCAGATCACCTTAAGAGTCTGGGAAACTTTGTAGCTGCATAACTTTTTTTTGAATGTTCTAGCTCCGTTGATTTGACACATTGGAATGTGTCAAAAAAGAGGGGGGGAAGTTGAGCTTTAACATCAAACAAGGATTATTTGAACATTTTATAACTTCATTTGTGTCTTTAATAACTTAGGAATGGTAAAGCTTAAGCTAATAGCGGTCCGAGAAGACGGACTTTTGTAGAGAATCAGTGAGAAGCATAGATCATCACGTCCATGTTTAAGCATTAATCATTGAAATGAACTGAATAGCGTTTAGAAGATTTGTTAATTTCTTTGTCTTTTGTTAAAAAGAGTGGTTTCAATAATTCTCAGACACACCTTGCAAATGTGCTTATAATGAGTTGGCACTTGGTCTTTTGAAGGTCATAAGCTTCATTCGGCGTGATGGTCCGGACTGATATATTGCAGGTATTGACTTTGAGTGCAGAGGGCTAAATGCAAACACGCTTACACACACATAGGATATGATTAGAATAAGTCCCTGGGACAGTCTGAATGTTTTAAACCAATTCTGAATCACTAGAAGGTCAATAGATAACAAGATTAGATTATTAGGGCCAGGAAGAGAGGTGTTTTGGTTTTCTGTCTCTTACAGAGAAAGGAACAGACACCAGACGAGGTCACAGAGATGCGAGGATCCTCCGCAGCAGAGACAGACACAGTGACTGCCGAGACATCAACTGGGTCCAAGGGTCATGGCGTTTGGGCTTGTTAAGGTTCAAAATTGAGGAGGGAGAGTACAAACCACTCTTGGTCCAGAAGCTCTTTGGTCAAACAATGATTTTAATGAACACACGTGTGGGAAGACACTCTGTACGCAGACAGCCAGTAGTCCTCGACTTAATCAAAGCATGAACAGATATTTTATAGCATCAGGGTTTGTTTACTGACGCCCCTTCATGCGTCACCGGTACATTTTATACATAGATCAGATCAACATCATCATGACTTTTCACCCAGAAAATCATCTTCTATTTTCATGGCTTGGTACTTTCCGTTCTTGTCTCAAAGTGAATTGTTCCTCTTTCTTGTCTAGACATAACTGATCTCTCCTCTAAATAAGTCTAACTAATATGTGTGTATGTGTTGACCTCACATGCTCTTTGTGTCACCTCTTAACTGTCTGTGTCTCGTCCTCAAATGCTCCTCAAAATAACCTGCACTTAGACTCTGCTTTCGGTTTCAGTTCTGCAAAAGGCACACTCTGCAAACCTGCAACTTCCTGTCAGCCTGCAACTTAGTCTCTCTGAAAGACACACACTGTTTAAACATCTGAATGCAATATAAACTCCAGATTATATTATTAATGCAATGGTAATGATGACAATTATTTAACAATAGCAGTAAAATAATTTCCCTGCTCCACACTCCCTCTCTCGACCTCTGGAACACCAGAGGTCGCAATACATTGTGTCCTCGCTCAGACCCTCTCTGGTGGTCTCGGACCTCGAGATCTCCAGGATCCTCGTCCCTCCTGTGGTCACCGAGATCTTCTGCAAAGGAAACAAAACACCTTTTCCTGCACCTCCCTAACTTATCCTATCTGGGACTCTTTAATCAAAAGCCTGATCCTAATTATCTTCTTAACTTATTGACTTATATTTATATATATTCTTCAACGTTACTCATCCCCTTAAAACTCTTTAAGCCCTGCTTTTACGTCCGGTTGCTCGCTCTATTTTTCCCTTATCTGATCATCAACATCCTGTGCACAAATTGTCGCTGCTGCAAGTTCCTCTACTCCAAAAGAAAACAACCACTTTAATCAATTAAGTTTAAGCATATAAGCAATTACTCCTGTATACATTTCATCATAGCTAAATGCTGCCTTGAAACAATTCCTATGTGTTAACTTCATTTTAACCTCACATTTCCTATGTTATAACCCATTTTGGTATAGCCTTTTAATTTCATTTGCTCCCTTTAATGTAACAATACCTCCTAATTCTACTTTATCAGACTTAACCAAAATATATGCTTTCCTTCCTCTTTGGTCCTTCTTTAAGTTCAGTTAAAAGCTAAATGAATTTGAGGCCTGTTGCCTGGAATCAATACTGTCATGTGTGTTTCTTAACTCTGTGTCTGTAAGCGTGTGCAATCCTTCATGAACTCATATTATCCTCACAGTAGATTGGCTAATCATAGCGCTAGCCAAAGGCTCGTGACCCTCCAGAGACAAATTTGAGCCACAACTCCTTTAAAAGCACAAAATGCAATATGTATAAAAATCATTTCTATTTACAAGCTCTCCCCTCTATCCTAAAGATAAACCTATGTAATATCTGTATGTGTACGCCTACATTATAACCACTTCTTCTAAAGATCAAAAAAATCAAACCTGTTCTACTCCTTCAACCCTCACTAATTTTCCCTCTAAGATTTATTCACAGCTTTGAAAAACCGGCATTGTATCTTCTAAACAGGATTCAGTTCTGTCATGGTCCTGGGCCATGTTGGCCCAGTATTCTTGGTTCCTTGTATTTTCGCTCCTTATTTAGGCCCGGTTTTCTGAGGTGTCCTGTTGTGGTGTTCCCTAAGTGTTTTTTCCCTTTGTGACTCTTACCCCCTTGTGCCCCTCTGTGTATTTATGAGCTCTCGTCTCTCTTTGTGTTTATTCCATGTTTCCCCCAGCCTGTTATGTCTGTGTTCTCCCCGTACTCTCTCCCCTCCTGTCTGAACCTCTGTGTACTTCCTGTTTTACTTTGACAGTCTCTCGTCAGTATGCGTAATGTTGTGTTCACTCCTGCCCTGTCTCGTTATGTTTAT
Source organism: Astatotilapia calliptera (assembly GCF_900246225.1). Classification (NCBI taxonomy): domain Eukaryota; kingdom Metazoa; phylum Chordata; class Actinopteri; order Cichliformes; family Cichlidae; genus Astatotilapia; species Astatotilapia calliptera. The sequence goes on from NW_020535752.1 coordinate 33,993, forward strand.
CAGTGTCACCTGTGTTCTCCACCTGTGTGTAATCTCCCTGTGTTCTCTGGGTGTATTTAAGTTGTGTCTTCTGTTATGGTAGTTGCTGGTTTGTCTGTGTTGTTTCCCCTCGGTCTCCCTGCGTCTCTTGTGTATTTCCCCGGACCTCCCTGCATCCTCGTTTCTGGTTTGTGTTATTAGCTTACCCAGTTTAGGTTTCCGGTTTCTTGTTTTTCCACCAGTGCTGTTTTGTGCCCACCGTTGTAAATAAATATTCACCTGCACCAGAGCTGCCGCCTTTTGGGTCCTTTTCTACAACTCCACACGGCTTGGCCCGCAAACCGTGACAAGTTCACTTTAATCCTTTAACCTTAACTTAAAACTAACAGTTTCAGTTTTACCATATCCAAATGATCAAAAACCCAAAAGGTCCTGAAATGATCCTAAATTATTAAACAATTAAATTATTAAACCCTAAACCCCCCTTTATCTTGATACATTTCATGTGTCAAGATACTATACAAAACTTAAAAATGCTCAGTTTTCCCACTCATGATCCAATGTATGTCATAAAAATAAACTTAAAACAGAACAGTTATCAGTCATGTGTTTCTTCAATTAATGATAACTGAGTTACATCAAAAACATTTCCCCTTTAGCATTTGGCATTCACCCAACAATATACTATAATCCCATAATCTAACCCCAGTCAACAAAACAAAACAGAAATTTTCTCTGGTAAAAGCAAATTGTTTGTCCACATTTATTCATCCTCACTCACATGCAGTCACACATTCACTCACATGCAGTCACACCATGTATTTGCTGATAGTGGAGCTTCCCACACGATCAGATACTCCACCCTCAGCAAAATGAGCTCAGTCATTTTTTATTTTCCATAGGAAAATATTTCTTTATGCTTTTGGACTGGATTGACTCGCATAAAATCCTTTTTACAGGGACTTACGACCTGAATAGTCCCCAGGTAGCTTTCTCCTCAGCCAATAGAAATCTGGAAAGCCGCCTTATATTTGCTCTTCCCGAGAATTTTCAGCGCCGTTATTCACTGTTGCAGGCCTGCTTAAAACAGAAATGAAAAAATAGAGCTGATTGTTAGCTCATAAAAACAAAACAAAATCACCTGACAGGTTTTCTTTAAGTGCACTGTTACAAAATAATGGGCCCAATTTTTAGACATGTCCATGTTTCCTAAAACTCCCTCTATTGAAAACAAAAATAACAACAACAACCTAACTGACAGAATCAACCCCTCACCACAACAACCTTAAACACACAAAAGTTTTGCCACCACATAATTTCACCTCCTCAATACACCGAAAGTCTCATTAAAACCAGTCAAGTTAACCTACAGGTTTCTTCCGACCGCTGCACGTGGAAAATTGATCCAGATCTGTTTCGCCCCTATAGAAACACAACTGAGACATTTTCATTATTATCATAAGTACTTAAACTATCCTTTTCCCTCTCTCTGGTCAGAGATCCCAACTTATGTCATGTATATACGTGTAAGCAGGTCTTCATTGCTTTTCCTATGTATTTTGTTCAGTGAGTGTAAGCTGCTTTCTTCATTGCCTCTATATGTTATAGTCAGGTTTAATTCATGCATCTTTTCTCTGATTTCTTAATTCAAAACTATCTCACTTCTGATCCTTTCCAGAAATAATTTCACATGTAACACTTTGTGTATGTGTGTTTTCTATTCTTGTTTACCCCTTTTTCTTTGTGACGGTGGACATCTCTAAACCATCATGAGTTCAAGCTTCACTTTCAGTCCAATTACACCCTGTATTCTCACAGTCGAACTCGTCCGGCTTCACCTCTCACTGGTCACCGTCCTCTTCTCTCAGTGTCCTTTTGTTGTCTTGAATTCCAGCAAACACAGTCTGTTTCTTCTCTGTTTCTCTTCAGTATTTTCCTTTTGGATCAAGTCCCAGCCTGGCAAAATACCACATTCAGTGCCTTTAAACAGTCATGTCACACTGTTCTTACCAGCCTGCTGTCCACCGTGCATGTTTCATCACGTGGTTTCTTCTTTTCTGTTGATCCTTTCACTCGTCCCTTTCAAGATTACTCCAAGCAAGACAAATCTGACAATCAATGTCCAGTGCTTTACCACCGTTCATTATCCCACTGTTCAACTGCCCAGCCTGTAATTTACAGTACATGTTTCCACCTCGTGGTTCCTTTCATGCTGCTGCTGGTGTCGTCAGTGTGGTTTCCGTTGCACTGTCTTTTGCCTGCTATTAATTCTTCTCAAGTCCACGATGTTCTGTCGGTCTTCATCAGGAGATTAACTGTCCTTTGAGCTTCTTCTCAGGATGGGGACAAGTGCGAGGTCAAGCTGTAAAATTTTAAGCCAAAATCTGGCCTGTTTTCTCCCAATTATGCTACTCTAGTGGTTTTGGCGCCGTACTCAAAATTCCAGGTTGAGAGAAGTCCACCTTTATTTATCTGTAATCTGTGTTGACACACTAAAACATACAATTAATATCCTTTTCATTTCTTTTCTCAAAACCTCCATACTTAATCTGCCTAGAGTTTAGCTCATCTGTTTCTCTCTCTGGGTGCTCACTCGTCACCTTATATGGGCATGCAAACTTCCTGTCACCCACACCATTTCCTGTTACACACACACAGCACGCAGCTGCTCTGCTGTTTCTCCAGGCTAATCAAACTTATTTTGTATTTACAATCTACAAACCCTCTGTAATTCTACTAACTTTTGATCTAAAATGTAGCATCATTCACACAATGATTTCATAATCCTCTCACACACACCTTTTAAATAAACTAAACTCTTATAACATCACTCATGCATCTCTTAAATTAAAAACACTTTCAAACTTTAAAACATCCTACTTTACATCACCAAAGAAATACCTCTCACACCTTTATTCATCATTCAAAACCTTCTAGTCACCGCATTCACACAAGAAATTGAAAAAATAAAACACACCAGCAACTATTGCTGGAGAGAAGTTACTACTGAAAGTAATATGTTAATCTTAAGTATACACAGTGCACTCAATATATTTATATATCTACATCCAACTTCAGTCAATTACTATACATCCCCTACGGCAACTCAAAACTTTATTTGTAGTCCTCTAATAAACATAAATGGCATTTTAAACACACACTCAACAATGTTTGCAGCAGTATTTGTAAAACCAACTGTGGCTTAAACAGTTCACTGCTTACTCATTTGCATTTTCACACTCACACACACCGTCTAAAAATAGCAGCAGGCAGTCAGTGCATTACTGACTCGACACACAGAGATCTCTCACACCAAATTTTCTTATTCTATATTACAACGACGTCTTATATTTACAACCACTGTCAGATCTGTCAGCTTTAGCGCCTACACAATTTAGACAAATTTTAAATAACCGCCCAGCGGATAAACTCCCTGAGTTTTTTGCGACCAATTCACCAGTATCAAGACTTTAACTGTTTCTGGCCTCATCTCTAAAATCCCTAACACAATTTAAAAGCGTCAACCAACCCAAACTTTGCCTGAAGCTCTATTTTTGGCATTACACAGCCAAGGCTTACCCTGAAGTTTTAAGTTAAAGTTACACGCCCAAAGTCCAACTTCTGCTGACCAAAAAAGCGCAGACTACCGTTCCAAACGGTAAGGAGACTCTAACTCCTAGTTATTCTGGAGTGCCCCAAGCTCCACCGTGACCAACTGACTATCCCTCTTCGAGGACAATGCCTAAGCGTCCTTGGCATTGGCAAGCGTTACCTCTGAGCACTGCGCTTCCTAGAACCCCCTCGGTTCCGTTCTAAAATAATTTATAATACTTTGGAACAACAGTAAAACACCCAACAAAGTGTAAGACTGACGCAGGTCCAACCTTATAACCAAAAAATAACCAAATTCCCTAAGATAGTAAAATCATTGAGCAGTCCAACTGCTTACCACGGTCCTAACCGTATTAAATCCTTTTAGCGGTCCAACCGCGTTCAATCATTACCAGCAGTCCAACTGCTTTTAAATCCTCAGTACTGTCATGAGATTCTCATCAAAATCAAAGCAGACATTTACCGGCAACTTTTACTGAATAGACATTTAATTTTATCATCCAATTCAGCACACTTCGGATAAAATCAACAGGCCTGTGCCTACCTCTTTTTAAAGGCGCCTGTCCCCTCAGTTTGGTTGCCGGGTCATGCCTGCCTGTCTGACCACAACGGACCATACATCACCGTCTACACCTCCAATCCTCCCTCCTCAACCACCGGACGAAGCCCCCAAATGTTAAGGTTCAAAATTGAGGAGGGAGAGTACAAACCACTCTTGGTCCAGAAGCTCTTTGGTCAAACAATGATTTTAATGAACACACGTGTGGGAAGACACTCTGTACGCAGACAGCCAGTAGTCCTCGACTTAATCAAAGCATGAACAGATATTTTATAGCATCAGGGTTTGTTTACTGACGCCCCTTCATGCGTCACCGGTACATTTTATACATAGATCAGATCAACATCATCATGACTTTTCACCCAGAAAATCATCTTCTATTTTCATGGCTTGGTACTTTCCGTTCTTGTCTCAAAGTGAATTGTTCCTCTTTCTTGTCTAGACATAACTGATCTCTCCTCTAAATAAGTCTAACTAATATGTGTGTATGTGTTGACCTCACATGCTCTTTGTGTCACCTCTTAACTGTCTGTGTCTCGTCCTCAAATGCTCCTCAAAATAACCTGCACTTAGACTCTGCTTTCGGTTTCAGTTCTGCAAAAGGCACACTCTGCAAACCTGCAACTTCCTGTCAGCCTGCAACTTAGTCTCTCTGAAAGACACACACTGTTTAAACATCTGAATGCAATATAAACTCCAGATTATATTATTAATGCAATGGTAATGATGACAATTATTTAACAATAGCAGTAAAATAATTTCCCTGCTCCACACTCCCTCTCTCGACCTCTGGAACACCAGAGGTCGCAATACATTGTGTCCTCGCTCAGACCCTCTCTGGTGGTCTCGGACCTCGAGATCTCCAGGATCCTCGTCCCTCCTGTGGTCACCGAGATCTTCTGCAAAGGAAACAAAACACCTTTTCCTGCACCTCCCTAACTTATCCTATCTGGGACTCTTTAATCAAAAGCCTGATCCTAATTATCTTCTTAACTTATTGACTTATATTTATATATATTCTTCAACGTTACTCATCCCCTTAAAACTCTTTAAGCCCTGCTTTTACGTCCGGTTGCTCGCTCTATTTTTCCCTTATCTGATCATCAACATCCTGTGCACAAATTGTCGCTGCTGCAAGTTCCTCTACTCCAAAAGAAAACAACCACTTTAATCAATTAAGTTTAAGCATATAAGCAATTACTCCTGTATACATTTCATCATAGCTAAATGCTGCCTTGAAACAATTCCTATGTGTTAACTTCATTTTAACCTCACATTTCCTATGTTATAACCCATTTTGGTATAGCCTTTTAATTTCATTTGCTCCCTTTAATGTAACAATACCTCCTAATTCTACTTTATCAGACTTAACCAAAATATATGCTTTCCTTCCTCTTTGGTCCTTCTTTAAGTTCAGTTAAAAGCTAAATGAATTTGAGGCCTGTTGCCTGGAATCAATACTGTCATGTGTGTTTCTTAACTCTGTGTCTGTAAGCGTGTGCAATCCTTCATGAACTCATATTATCCTCACAGTAGATTGGCTAATCATAGCGCTAGCCAAAGGCTCGTGACCCTCCAGAGACAAATTTGAGCCACAACTCCTTTAAAAGCACAAAATGCAATATGTATAAAAATCATTTCTATTTACAAGCTCTCCCCTCTATCCTAAAGATAAACCTATGTAATATCTGTATGTGTACGCCTACATTATAACCACTTCTTCTAAAGATCAAAAAAATCAAACCTGTTCTACTCCTTCAACCCTCACTAATTTTCCCTCTAAGATTTATTCACAGCTTTGAAAAACCGGCATTGTATCTTCTAAACAGGATTCAGTTCTGTCATGGTCCTGGGCCATGTTGGCCCAGTATTCTTGGTTCCTTGTATTTTCGCTCCTTATTTAGGCCCGGTTTTCTGAGGTGTCCTGTTGTGGTGTTCCCTAAGTGTTTTTTCCCTTTGTGACTCTTACCCCCTTGTGCCCCTCTGTGTATTTATGAGCTCTCGTCTCTCTTTGTGTTTATTCCATGTTTCCCCCAGCCTGTTATGTCTGTGTTCTCCCCGTACTCTCTCCCCTCCTGTCTGAACCTCTGTGTACTTCCTGTTTTACTTTGACAGTCTCTCGTCAGTATGCGTAATGTTGTGTTCACTCCTGCCCTGTCTCGTTATGTTTATCAGTGTCACCTGTGTTCTCCACCTGTGTGTAATCTCCCTGTGTTCTCTGGGTGTATTTAAGTTGTGTCTTCTGTTATGGTAGTTGCTGGTTTGTCTGTGTTGTTTCCCCTCGGTCTCCCTGCGTCTCTTGTGTATTTCCCCGGACCTCCCTGCATCCTCGTTTCTGGTTTGTGTTATTAGCTTACCCAGTTTAGGTTTCCGGTTTCTTGTTTTTCCACCAGTGCTGTTTTGTGCCCACCGTTGTAAATAAATATTCACCTGCACCAGAGCTGCCGCCTTTTGGGTCCTTTTCTACAACTCCACACGGCTTGGCCCGCAAACCGTGACAAGTTCACTTTAATCCTTTAACCTTAACTTAAAACTAACAGTTTCAGTTTTACCATATCCAAATGATCAAAAACCCAAAAGGTCCTGAAATGATCCTAAATTATTAAACAATTAAATTATTAAACCCTAAACCCCCCTTTATCTTGATACATTTCATGTGTCAAGATACTATACAAAACTTAAAAATGCTCAGTTTTCCCACTCATGATCCAATGTATGTCATAAAAATAAACTTAAAACAGAACAGTTATCAGTCATGTGTTTCTTCAATTAATGATAACTGAGTTACATCAAAAACATTTCCCCTTTAGCATTTGGCATTCACCCAACAATATACTATAATCCCATAATCTAACCCCAGTCAACAAAACAAAACAGAAATTTTCTCTGGTAAAAGCAAATTGTTTGTCCACATTTATTCATCCTCACTCACATGCAGTCACACATTCACTCACATGCAGTCACACCATGTATTTGCTGATAGTGGAGCTTCCCACACGATCAGATACTCCACCCTCAGCAAAATGAGCTCAGTCATTTTTTATTTTCCATAGGAAAATATTTCTTTATGCTTTTGGACTGGATTGACTCGCATAAAATCCTTTTTACAGGGACTTACGACCTGAATAGTCCCCAGGTAGCTTTCTCCTCAGCCAATAGAAATCTGGAAAGCCGCCTTATATTTGCTCTTCCCGAGAATTTTCAGCGCCGTTATTCACTGTTGCAGGCCTGCTTAAAACAGAAATGAAAAAATAGAGCTGATTGTTAGCTCATAAAAACAAAACAAAATCACCTGACAGGTTTTCTTTAAGTGCACTGTTACAAAATAATGGGCCCAATTTTTAGACATGTCCATGTTTCCTAAAACTCCCTCTATTGAAAACAAAAATAACAACAACAACCTAACTGACAGAATCAACCCCTCACCACAACAACCTTAAACACACAAAAGTTTTGCCACCACATAATTTCACCTCCTCAATACACCGAAAGTCTCATTAAAACCAGTCAAGTTAACCTACAGGTTTCTTCCGACCGCTGCACGTGGAAAATTGATCCAGATCTGTTTCGCCCCTATAGAAACACAACTGAGACATTTTCATTATTATCATAAGTACTTAAACTATCCTTTTCCCTCTCTCTGGTCAGAGATCCCAACTTATGTCATGTATATACGTGTAAGCAGGTCTTCATTGCTTTTCCTATGTATTTTGTTCAGTGAGTGTAAGCTGCTTTCTTCATTGCCTCTATATGTTATAGTCAGGTTTAATTCATGCATCTTTTCTCTGATTTCTTAATTCAAAACTATCTCACTTCTGATCCTTTCCAGAAATAATTTCACATGTAACACTTTGTGTATGTGTGTTTTCTATTCTTGTTTACCCCTTTTTCTTTGTGACGGTGGACATCTCTAAACCATCATGAGTTCAAGCTTCACTTTCAGTCCAATTACACCCTGTATTCTCACAGTCGAACTCGTCCGGCTTCACCTCTCACTGGTCACCGTCCTCTTCTCTCAGTGTCCTTTTGTTGTCTTGAATTCCAGCAAACACAGTCTGTTTCTTCTCTGTTTCTCTTCAGTATTTTCCTTTTGGATCAAGTCCCAGCCTGGCAAAATACCACATTCAGTGCCTTTAAACAGTCATGTCACACTGTTCTTACCAGCCTGCTGTCCACCGTGCATGTTTCATCACGTGGTTTCTTCTTTTCTGTTGATCCTTTCACTCGTCCCTTTCAAGATTACTCCAAGCAAGACAAATCTGACAATCAATGTCCAGTGCTTTACCACCGTTCATTATCCCACTGTTCAACTGCCCAGCCTGTAATTTACAGTACATGTTTCCACCTCGTGGTTCCTTTCATGCTGCTGCTGGTGTCGTCAGTGTGGTTTCCGTTGCACTGTCTTTTGCCTGCTATTAATTCTTCTCAAGTCCACGATGTTCTGTCGGTCTTCATCAGGAGATTAACTGTCCTTTGAGCTTCTTCTCAGGATGGGGACAAGTGCGAGGTCAAGCTGTAAAATTTTAAGCCAAAATCTGGCCTGTTTTCTCCCAATTATGCTACTCTAGTGGTTTTGGCGCCGTACTCAAAATTCCAGGTTGAGAGAAGTCCACCTTTATTTATCTGTAATCTGTGTTGACACACTAAAACATACAATTAATATCCTTTTCATTTCTTTTCTCAAAACCTCCATACTTAATCTGCCTAGAGTTTAGCTCATCTGTTTCTCTCTCTGGGTGCTCACTCGTCACCTTATATGGGCATGCAAACTTCCTGTCACCCACACCATTTCCTGTTACACACACACAGCACGCAGCTGCTCTGCTGTTTCTCCAGGCTAATCAAACTTATTTTGTATTTACAATCTACAAACCCTCTGTAATTCTACTAACTTTTGATCTAAAATGTAGCATCATTCACACAATGATTTCATAATCCTCTCACACACACCTTTTAAATAAACTAAACTCTTATAACATCACTCATGCATCTCTTAAATTAAAAACACTTTCAAACTTTAAAACATCCTACTTTACATCACCAAAGAAATACCTCTCACACCTTTATTCATCATTCAAAACCTTCTAGTCACCGCATTCACACAAGAAATTGAAACAATAAAACACACCAGCAACTATTGCTGGAGAAAAGTTACTACTGAAAGTAATATGTTAATCTTAAGTATACACAGTGCACTCAATATATTTATATATCTACATCCAACTTCAGTCAATTACTATACATCCCCTACGGCAACTCAAAACTTTATTTATAGTCCTCTAATAAACATAAATGGCATTTTAAACACACACTCAACAATGTTTGCAGCAGTATTTGTAAAACCAACCGTGGTTTAAACAGTTCACTGCTTACTCATTTGCATTTTCACTCACACACACCGTGTAAAAATAGCAGCAGGCAGTCAGTGCATTACTGACTCGACACACAGAGATCTCTCACACCAAATTTTCTTATTCTATATTACAACGACGTCTTATATTTACAACCACTGTCAGATCTGTCAGCTTTAGCGCCTACACAATTTCGACAAATTTTAAATAACCGCCCAGCGGATAAACTCCCTGAGTTTTTTGCGACCAATTCACCAGTATCAAGACTTTAACTGTTTCTGGCCTCATCTCTAAAATCCCTAACACAATTTAAAAGCGTCAACCAACCCAAACTTTGCCTGAAGCTCTATTTTTGGCGTTTCACAGCCAAGGCTTACCCTGAAGTTTTAAGTTAAAGTTACACGCCCAAAGTCCAACTTCTGCTGACCAAAAAAGCGCAGACTACCGTTCCAAACGGTAAGGAGACTCTAACTCCTAGTTATTCTGGAGTGCCCCAAGCTCCACCGTGACCAACTGACTATCCCTCTTCGAGGACAATGCCTAAGCGTCCTTGGCATTGGCAAGCGTTACCTCTGAGCACTGCGCTTCCTAGAACCCCCTCGGTTCCGTTCTAAAATAATTTATAATACTTTGGAACAACAGTAAAACACCCAACAAAGTGTAAGACTGACGCAGGTCCAACCTTATAACCAAAAAATAACCAAATTCCCTAAGATAGTAAAATCATTGAGCAGTCCAACTGCTTACCACGGTCCTAACCGTATTAAATCCTTTTAGCGGTCCAACCGCGTTCAATCATTACCAGCAGTCCAACTGCTTTTAAATCCTCAGTACTGTCATGAGATTCTCATCAAAATCAAAGCAGACATTTACCGGCAACTTTTACTGAATAGACATTTAATTTTATCATCCAATTCAGCACACTTCGGATAAAATCAACAGGCCTGTGCCTACCTCTTTTTAAAGGCGCCTGTCCCCTCAGTTTGGTTGCCGGGTCATGCCTGCCTGTCTGACCACAACGGACCATACATCACCGTCTACACCTCCAATCCTCCCTCCTCAACCACCGGACGAAGCCCCCAAATGTTAAGGTTCAAAATTGAGGAAGGAGAGTACAAACCAGCCTTGGTCCAGAAGGTCTTTGGTCAAACAATGATTTTAATGAATACACACGTGGGAAGACACTCTGTACGCAGACAGCCAGTAGTCCTCGACTTAATCAAAGCATGAACAGATATTTTATAGCATCAGGGTTTGTTTACTGACGCCCCTTCATGCGTCACCGGTACATTTTATACATAGATCAGATCAACATCATCATGACTTTTCACCCAGAAAATCATCTTCTATTTTCATGGCTTGGTACTTTCCGTTCTTGTCTCAAAGTGAATTGTTCCTCTTTCTTGTCTAGACATAACTGATCTCTCCTCTAAATAAGTCTAACTAATATGTGTGTATGTGTTGACCTCACATGCTCTTTGTGTCACCTCTTAACTGTCTGTGTCTCGTCCTCAAATGCTCCTCAAAATAACCTACACTTAGACTCTGCTTTCGGTTTCAGTTCTGCAAAAGGCACACTCTGCAAACCTGCAACTTCCTGTCAGCCTGCAACTTAGTCTCTCTGAAAGACACACACTGTTTAAACATCTGAATGCAATATAAACTCCAGATTATATTATTAATGCAATGGTAATGATGACAATTATTTAACAATAGCAGTAAAATAATTTCCCTGCTCCACAGGCTCCAGCTAGTCACCACAAAAGGATGGATCCCATAAACACAGCAATAACCATGAAGGGGTTGGCGGAAATCCGGGAACACCAGACCAACGAAGTTCGAGAGGCTTTTGGGCAAAAAGGGGGACACCTTCCTGTTCCTTTTTCTGGAGGATACACAGATCGTTGTTTGAAATCAGGGCAGAATAATCCCCTGATCTGTGCCACGACTGAAGGGTTGTCTAACCCCTAAGGTTGAAAAATGAAGAGCAGAGGATCACCCAACTGGACGACACTGGTAGCTGCAGCAATAAAATAAAGGCTAAAAGCTCTTTGGACAGAGGTTCTAGTCTGAGTACGTCGGAAGGGTATAAGGTAGCACCAAAATAAAGCTGTGGGAGAACTGGGGAGTGTCATCTATACCTGCTATTGTTGGAATAATAGTTTTTCTTGCATCTGAACTGCGCAAACATAGAGGTCATCCCACATATGGTTCGCCCCTCAGGGGGACAAAGGACCTCAGGAGTGAGAAGAGATGAACCCGGCCACACTGAATTGAAGGGTGTTGGTGAGGTCACTATTCTAATGACCTCATCAGGGGGAATTGTTAGATTATAATATTATTTTATGCCATGTTATACCCCTAATTAAAGATTGTGAATTATTAGGTAGTTTTAGTTTGCATTATTCTCCTGAATTAGAAGAAGCTGATAACTATTGCATTAGTTAAACTGATGTGCATTATATTAAACTGTTGACTTATTGTGAATGAATGATATTGTTTTATGATGCATTATACTGCTGAGTTATAAGAAATACTGTTCGCAGAAAGTTATTGTCTTATTTGTCTGATTAGAAGAGAACAGAATATGCTGGAGTTTTCTGCCCCATCTCAGCAAGAGCAGATAAACAGGGAGCCAAGGTCGTAGCTTAGGCGCCGTGTGAGAGAAAGCATGTGAATGTTTAGGCTTTTTATGATAAGGTGGAGGCACCAGAGGCTATAAAAGTTTGAGCAATGCTCCACCATTTTGAGATCAGAGGCTGTCTGCATCAGTGCCCATCTCCCACGTGTGTGATCATTAAATCATCGTTTGACTCAACCCGACCGGACCAGTGTTGTTATTGTGGTTTTTCTCTTGTCTCCATCCCCAATATTTTGAACCATAACAGCGTCGACCATGTTTTCAGCTCTTTGGAAGAAAACGTCGCCCTTTGCCATCCTTACTTTTCTTTGACTTCTTCAAATGCAGCTGAACTCCAGCTGGTGTTTTCTTGGACTTTGCAGCTGTCTCTGGTCATCAGTTCATTCCTGCAAACCTCTGAAGCTGAACAACAATGATGCTGCATTGCTGGCTGATCCCAAAAGGTTGATTCTGTTCATCTGGACGTTTTCAGAAACATTTGCTCACTGATCAGGTGACTTCTTCAGTCTCAGCTGACTGCAGCTTTACAAGCTTACAAACAGCACATTTGCACAATGACTGAAAGCAGCAGCACCTGATATATATGATACTAATATAATACATATACATATATAATCCATACTAATGATGAAGGAACTGAGCTCACAGTCCATTGTTCATTCAGTGAACTACTCAGTTTATTTTGGGCCTCAGAAATGCTCACTCTGTTTGTACATCACTGTCAGCAATAGACTCATTCTGCTGTGTGGACAGGAACACATGTGACATCACTTCCTTTTTGTTTGTGACTGAAGAGGAAGAAGTTTACAAGGAATCATTTAGAAGAGTTTCAAACATCAACTGATTGAATCCATGAATCTGAAAACGTGTTTGTGAGTGAAAGAGACAGACATGTACAGACTGAACTATCTGTTCAACAGTCAGAGTGTTTCTGTAACAGGAGACACTCTTTACACTCCACTCAGCACAGGGACACTGAGGCACCAGGAGACCAGACACTAAACCCAGGATAAAGAGTTTGAGTGAATGTGGTGTTGAAGGTGTGGAGGTGGATCAGAGTGTCAGAGGAGACTCTGTAGAAGGACAGAGTGCCAGCAGGACAGTCCACATACACTGCTGCTCTGTTAGAGACAGAGGAGGAGGAGGAGGAGGAGGAGATGGATGTTTGACTGTTATTGTGCCTGACATAATGAGGACCATCATCAGAGCAGAACAGACTCCAGGACTGATCATTCCATCCAAACACACAGTCATCACTGTCTCCTTTCCTTCTGATGCTTCTGTAACTCACTGATATACAAACGTCTCCTCTCCACTCGACCTCCCAGTAACAGCGACCAGTCAGACCATTTCTACACAGCAGCTGAGTATTAAAACCATCAAATCTGTCTGGATGATCAGGATATGACTGAACCTCCTCCACATGTGTCACCTTCCTGTTGTTGTCAGACAGTTGGAGCTTTGTGTTCACTGTGTTTGTGTCGATTGTGAGTTGACAGGAATCTGATGGAGAGAACAAACACAATCCAGCTGCAGTTATTGATCCATCATCTGTTCATTGATTGACACTTTGATGATGACTCCTGACATGATGAAGATGGTTGAATGTGTGCTGCTTTGTTTTCATGAATCCCATTAAAAACACACTTACACTTCCTCAGACCTGGTCTCAACCATCGGACTCCAGCAGGCTCCACCCTGAAAGGAGGAGGGGGGTCAGAGCAGCACAGTCAGCATGCACACATGGACATTACATGGCTCTCACACACACACTGTTACACACTGAGCTCAAAGCTCGGCTCCACTGTTTTATTCAAAGAAATCTACATTTATTTATCAGCACATTTAAAAACAGCTTGAGCCAAAGTGCTGCACAGAGTAGAGAGAAAATAGGAAACATACACAGTAATGACTATAAAGACTGGTCAGGATTGAAAGCTACAGAGTACAAATGTGTTTCCAACCGGCTTTTAAAAATGTCCAGTGTTGGTGACGACCTGATGTGAAGGGCGACTGTTCCAGAGTTTGGCTGCAGCCATCGATAAAGCTCACCTCTGTTTTTACGTCTAGTTCTGGTCAGAAGCTGCTTATCTGCAGACCTGAGGGCTCCACTTGGATTCTTTTGTTAAAGAGAGATAAGATGGAGCCAATCCATTCACAGATTTAAAGACAACCAGATCTGGAAGTGGATTCTACCACGTACTGGTAACCAGTGGAAAAAGCTGGTGATGGGTCGTCTAGCACAGACCCACCGCTGGAACCAGACAATTGATGAGGGAGAGAACTGTGACAGCGCCGTTCCTTCACTTGACCTCAGTCGCTCTCGTCTGCTCCCTCGTAACACTGCTCTTTATTGAGCTTACATGAATATGCACAAGTTCATTATGACGTCTTACACAGGTATGAACAAAGAGTACCAGTCTGTGCATAGTGTGTGTGTGTGTGTGTGTGTGTGTGTGTGTGTGTGTGTGTGTGTGTGTGTTCCAGATGTGACCCTGTGACCCCAAAGCTGGTGCTAAGAGTCCAGCGGTCCCCCTAACAAAGGGCTCTTATACTTAACCAGACACAGAGTAGGTGTCCTCCTACACCAGGGGTCTCAAACTATCGTCCTGCGGGCCGCAATTGGCCCGCGGGACGATAGTTTTTGGCCCCACCTTAATATGAAAATGTAATGTTAGTTTGATAATGTATGACACTTTACAGTGTTGTGGGCGGAGCTGAATTAACCCACCAATCAGGGTGGGATATGGATCTCAGGGGACACCAGCCGGGCTTGATGCAAGCAGGGAAACATTTCTCAATGAGTCAAAGTTCCAGCAGCGTTGCCCTGGAGTGTTTCTTTCTTTCCTGTGCCTGGCTGGCTTCCTCCTTTCTATTGGGCAAACGCCGACATTCGCCCCAGCGCGCTGCGTTCACAACACTTCAAAAAAAGTTGGTTTTTTTAAGTTGCTGCCCAGCGGGACATTATACGTATATAGATTTATACACACGTCAGTGGGATTTAAAGTTATTTTTCCACAGAGAGAGATCTCATATTAACTCTCACAGTGATGCGTAGGCGGCGGGATAAAAGAAAAGTCATGAACTCAATGCAGCCCAATTTAGTCTGCAGTCACATAGCGACACCTGTTCATCGGCAACAACAGTCCCCGGTAACCCGGACTAATTATAGGGTCGCACCGTAATTTGTGGCTCCATGTTTTTATTTGCATCACTGCGTTTGCATTGCAGCAAACATGAACATTACATATATTTCAATATAATGTAAAAGCAGTCAAAACAACTAACATCAGAAACAGCTGATGTTATTTGTTATATGTCACGGTGTCATTTCCGCTTCTTTCTCCTGTAACAACAGCCCAGCGCCGTGAGCAGTCAGCTTTTTTGCGCTCGCTATCCCTGCACTTTCTACCATCTGCAAACGCCACGGTGTTCGTGTCGTCATGAAAGACATGAACATCGAGCGTAAAAACAAAGGAGACTGCTACCGGCTTTTTATCTGCCGATCGCCGTGCTACGGTTGCAAGAAAAAGAAGCAGAAATGACGTTCTCTACGCGTTGAGACTCACAGTAATTCCAATGCATGGCCAGACCACCGCTCAGCAGATATTTACAAGCTGTGTGATGCCATTGAGAATGTTGGTTTGCCATGGAAGAGGTTTGTTGGAATAACAACAGATGGAGCGCCATCAATGACAGGGAGGGAAAATGGACTGGTGGCACAAAACAAACTGGAAGAGGAAGGCGTGGAGGAGGCCATTGCTCTGCACTGCATCATCCATCAGCAGGTCCTTTGCAGCAAATGCCTGAAGTTTGACAATGTGATGTCTATTGTTGTGAAATGCATCAACCAAATCAGATCCAGGGGCTTAAAGCACCGAAGGTTCTGAGCTTTTTTAGAGGAAATGGAGTCAGAATATGGGGATGTGCTCGACTTCACTGAGGTACGTTGGCTCAGCAGGGGAAATGTATTAAAGAGACTTTTTGAGTTGAGAGCAGAAGTGAAGCCTTCATGGAGAAGGATGGAGTTAGTGTTCCTGTGCTAACTGATCCCAAATGGCTCATGGACTCAGCTTTTCTTGTTGATATGACACATGAGCTTAATGTACTGAACAAGACGTTACAAGGCCAGGGGCAACTTGTCAGTGCTGCCTATGACAACGTGAGAGCATTCTCCACAAAACTGGCGCTCTGGAAAGCTCAGCTCTCTCAGACAAACCTTTGCCATTTCCCAGCATGCAAGGCACTCGTGGATGCAGGCACACCATTCAGTGCTGACGAGTATGTTGATGTCATTTTGAGGCTACAGGAGGAATTTGATCACAGATTTGCTGACTTCAAGACACACAGAGCCACCTTTCACATTTTTGCGGACCCCTTCTCCTTTGATGTGCAAGATGCCCCTTCTGTGCTTCAAATGGAGCTCATTGAGCTGCAGTGCAACTCTGAACTCAAAGCAAAGTTCAGGGAGGTGAGTGGAAAAGCAGACAAGCTTGGAAAATTTTTGAGCGAATTGAGCCCTAGTTTCCCTCGGCTTTCCCGAATGTTCAAGCGGACCATGTGCCTTTTTGGTAGCACATACTTGTGCCAAAAGCTCTTCTCCACTTTGAACTTCAATAAGTCCAAGTACAGGTCCAGACTTACGGATGATCATCTTCAAGACATACTGAGGGTCGCAACTGCTTCCTCCCTCAGGCCAAATCTGGCTCGGCTATGCGAGAGGAAACGCTGAGAAGATTGGAATTTTTTAACCATGCCTTTCTTGTGGAAAACCTAATGCGGCCCAGCCTCACCCAGACTCTGCCTGCAGCGGCCCCCAGCTAAATTGAGTTTGAGACCCCTGTCCTACACCATAAATCAGTAAGAGAGGGTACGACCTCTCTCATGGCCCCAAGTGGTGTGTGCATGCCAGAGCACTCTGGAAGGCACACAGAGTCTTTACAGACTACTCAGGATCAAACCTCTATCATCATGCAATCGATTATAAAACTAAGCATATAGGGCTTTGGAGCGTGATGTCACGGGGGTGGGCGTGGAAAGGGTTTTGGCCCGATCCGCCATTTTGGGGGTCTAGCGCAAGTGAAAAGGGAGCGAAGGCACACACAACAGCCATGGTTCGTATTTGCTGTGTGGTCGGCTGCAATGTTCGATCGCACGACCAGCAAGAAAATAAGCTTGAAAAGGGTTTATCTTTTCATTCTTTCCCAACCTGGAAGCGACATGAGGCAGCTCGTGTATCGGATGTTACCAAACGAAGGCATCCAGCCTGGAGAGCAGCTGTGAGACGAGCTGACGTGCAGTTCTCTTCCATCTCCAAATATCTGTTGGTGCTCCAGACATTTTCATTCTGGTAAGTTGTAAATATGTTCATATCACTCTTTATAGCCTATTAGTTTTATTTTCTATGCGCTCTGAGCTCATAGCAAATTAGAACAAACATCCTACTGAGTGATTTTGCAGAACTACCTTCTATTTATAGAGTTGCTAATTATTTGGCATTATTGCAGCAAACCAGCCTATGAAATGGATGAAACATCGTGACTGGGTTCCAGCGCTACACGAGGGACCTGCTTCAAACATACCACCATGCCAATCAGATTACTTCTTCCATGTGAGGGTGAAGAGGTGACCATTCTGGATAAGATGGTGAAGGTTTGCTGCGTTTGGTGAACAGTGTGATAATAAAACCAGGGAAAAATGAAACCTGCTCCTGTTAAATGTTCTTAAGTCTTGTGCTGTTATTTTTTCAAAAGATACAGTAAATAAAGTAATGTTAGTAGTGGGTGATATCATGTAAACACTCGTGATTTGGTGTAAACATTTTGTCATTTGTAAACTGTAAATGACATGGATTTTACACTGTTACTGATGTGATGTTCTATAAAGTGGTTTTAATAAAATAAAAAAGAGCAAAAATTAGTTTGTTTCTTTATTCAGCTTTTGAACAGCGGGACTCAGTCAGTACATATTCAGTAAATGCAAATTATTTACACGGCAGTGCACTACAGGCATAAATCTACACCCCTAGATAAAACATGGCATTATAGCAGTGACAACTCCTCCACAGTAGCAGGTGGGGTTTTTCTTTTTTGAGGACGGCTCCTTTTACCTGTCACTACAGATGGTCTGTTTATGTTTTGATCAAGAGCCTTTTTTTGGGCAGCTGAAGAGGAGAAGTCTATCTTATGGCCAACCTCTGGCTGTATCTTGGTCACATTACCCAGCAAAACCCAGTATGCAGGTTCATCTGTAACAGTCCTTGTGCCACAGATCAACACTGTTGCTTCTACATTAAACAGAAGAGCAGCGACGTGGGTGCAGGTCTCCGTGACTCCGGCCTTACAGCTGCAGCGGACGACTTCAACCTTCCCTGTGATGCTCACAGTGACCCATGGCTGCAATGCTGGTTCATTCAGTCTTTGAGAGTGCAGGACGTGAAACACACACAGACAAAGTTCATTTAAAGACAAGAACTATGAGCCAAGGCCGACATAAATGTGTTTTATCTACTTTATCATAAATGTAACAAATTGTTTAGAAAGTTAGCACATACATGTAATTTTTCATTTCTTTATGTGTCCATCTATAGAACGCTGCATGTTATAGTGTAAATCTGCCTGTTCTCTGTCAGAAACCTGCCTGCAGAAAATGAACCTAAAGTATGTAATGCAAGGATGTCATCACTTTAGAGATGGAGAAAGCATAAAGTGACAATTATGAATCACTTAATATGATAAGGAGATTCTGCAGGTCATTAATCAATGTATAAAACTAAAATAAAATGTATTTTTAGTGACACAGGATACAAACATGGAAGCAAGATGTGTAATTAGGATTATTTATAATAAATATGAATAAATTAGTGCAATTTCTTTAACCATAAAGAATAACTAAATCCTTCAGGCAATGTCACATCAATGCACTGAACTCACTGTTATCCCTCTAACAGCCTCCACATGTTCTCACTGTAATTTCCCCTCATGAATGAATTTATGCTGCACTAATCTGAATGTTTGCAGGGAAATCCAACGCATTTCACACGCAGTACTCGAGCTGACTTACCTTTGTTTGAATGACGACTTGTACGCGCTGACTCCACAGACAAGGTACGAAAATATGTCAGGCTACGTCAATACGGCTAGGTGTTCAGGGTTTCTACTCCACGGCCGTATGTCATACGGGTCCACATTTCCCATGCACGCTATTTTCTGCAAGTACCGCCGCTTCACCTCTGGACGCAATCGGTCTCTATACAGTTCATTCTCTTTTGAGCTGCTTTTAAGCATCTTTCTTATAGTCGTGGTTCCAACACAGTGTGTTTGTTTTGATTCGTAGACCCCGAAAATGGCGTTGCGCTCCCACATTGCATTGCAGCGTGACGTCAACTCCAAAGCCCTATATGAGTAAATATTTCTAAGCATAAATGACAATTAACAATATAAACCTTACAGCTGGTTTTAATAACAGAATTTATTTGTTTCTCAAATGAGAAAGAGCTATCGAGAAACACTCCTAAATCTTTAGTTCTGAACTTTTCCAGTGGGCCAAGGTCAACATCACCTGCTAATGCTAAATAGGCTGTCGTTATTAACTAATGCTAATTTGATGTGAATTAGCATTATGCACTAATGCTAACACTTACTTTTTAACAATGTGAGTAGCTAATGCTAACACTATTTCCCTTAACTTTATAACAATGTGAACGGCCAACACTCTTTTCCATAGCATTACAACAATCTGAGCTGCTAATGCTAAGTAGGCCACCATTAGCACCTACGTCTAATTTAAGGCAAATACGCATTAGAACCTATCGTTTAGCATTAGCTAATAACAGCAGTCTAATTTAATGCAAGTTAACCTCATTTGCATTATAACGATGTGAGGAGTTAATGCTAAGTATGCTGCCATTAGCGGGTAATTCTAATTAGGGGTGAATAATTATTACCAGCTAATGCTAATATCGTTTTCTCTTCCCTTTTAACAATGTGGGCAGCTAGAGCTAGGTAGGCTGATGCTAGCAGTTAATGCTAAAGCTAAAGCTAATTTGATGTGAATTAGCATTACATTAGTAAGGAGTTAATGCTAAGTAGACTTCCATTAGCAGGTAATGCTAATTTTAGGTGAATAGGAATTGGCAGCTAATGCTAATACCATATTTTCTTGCTTTATAACAATGTGACCAGCTAATGCTAAGTAGGTTGCCGTTATAAGCTAATACTAATTTGAGGTGAATTAGCATTATCCGCTTATGCTAACAATGTTTTTTCATACTTTGTAACAATACGCCATTAGTGGCTACTTCTAATTTTAGATGAAAAAGCATTAACAGCTAATCCTCATACTGTTAGCTTTGTAAGAATGACAGAAGCTAATGATACAAAGTCTACCATTATTAACTATTGCTAATTTGATGTGAATTAGCATTATCCGATAATGGTAACCCTTTTCCCTGCATTATAACGATGTCAGGAGTTAATGCTAAGTGGGCTGCCATTAGGGGCAAACTCTAATTAGGTGAAAAATTATTAGCAGCTAATGCTAATATTGTTTTCCCTTCCCTTTTAACAATGTGAGCAGCTAATGCTAATTTGATGTGAATTAGCATTATATTAGTGAGCAGTTAATGCTAAGTAGGCTGCCATTATTAACTAATGCTACTTTGACCTGAATTAGCATTATGTGCTACTGCTAATACTGTTTTCCCTTAATTTTAAACAATGGTAGCGGCTAATTCTAAGTACGCTGTTGTAAATAGCTAATCCTAATTTAGTGTGAATTAGTATTATTCAATAATGCTAACACTGTTTTCTCTTACTTATTAAAAATGATAATAGCTAATACTAATACTCTTTTCCGTTGGGTAACAACGATGTGAGGAGTTAATGCTAAGTAGGCTGCTTTTAGCGGCTTATTCTAATTAGGGGTGAATAATTATTAGCAGCTTATGCTAATGCCATTTTCTCTTTCCTTATAACAATATGAGCAGCTAATGCTAATTTGACGTGAATTAGCATTAGTAGCTAACGCTAATACCCTTTCCTCTTGTGTTATAACGTGGTGAGATGTTAATGTTAAATAGGATTCCATGAGTGACTCCTTTCCCTTGCATTATAAAGATGTGAATAGTTTATGCTAAGTAAGCTGCCATTAGCAGCTAATGCTAATACTGTTTTCCCTTGCTTCATACAACTTGAGCAGCTATTGCTAAGTAGGCCACTTTGCTCTGCTAAGGATTTATGTGACCATGATGGAAACTGATAAGCTAATGCTGCTAAGCTAATGCTGTTTATGGGCCCTGTTAGAATCAATATTTCATTCTCATTCTGTTATTTGAGAACAATAACAGAAAAAGGTGCACTTGAGAACAAATTTATTGTGAATTCAGCTGTGAATGTAGAGTTTGTCATTATTTAAGCTTCCATTTCCAAATGTTAGCTGACACTTTATTAGGTACACTGGCATCTATCTCAGGTACACCTGTGACCTAAATGTTCCTGCAAACAGATTCCTTGGAGACCCCTACATAAATATCCATGAACTATCCAGCTAGACTAGTGTGTCTGTCCCTGAAAATATTCCTGCATGTGTGATTGTTCATGTGTCATCTGCAGGAAACAAACAGGAAGTGAGTGAAAGACACAGGAAATGTTTCCAGCTATTCCTCCTCTATCAGACATTCTTCATACCTGAGAGTGTCCAGTCTCCAGCCTGGATCCTTCAGTCCAGCCGACAGCAGCTTCATTCCTGAGTCACCTGGATGATTGTAGCTCAGGTCCAGCTCTCTCAGATGGGAGGGGTTGGAGCTCAGAGCTGAGGCCAGAGAAGTACAGCCTTCCTCTGTGATCAGACAGCCTGACAGACTGCAGACACACAAAACAACAATCTATCTGTCAACAACCGTTTTCTCTTTGTCACAATAACATCTATCCATTTACATCCATTCAATGTAACTTTATTTATAAGTGAAAATACCCAACAGACAACAACTATCACTCCCTCCAGTTAATACACGACACCACGGTTATTCATTCACAGATGGATTTATTCTTCCGTCACACTTCTCCTCAGAAACACCATAAAATCCACCGTCAAACTGTTATTACATAAAAGTACAGAATGACCAAACATAAATATTACAAATAAACATTTAAACCCAAGTTAACAAATACGCGATAAACAAACACAGTTAACGTACCTCGCTGGCTGCACATAACTGTGAGGAAATGAGACCGCTTCAGGAACAAAAACTTAACGAAAATAATTCCCAATTTCTTCTTCTTCGCAGCTTTCTTTTACTTTAAACTGCTTATTTATTCCTTATACTGACTTAGTTAACTCATTAACTTAGCTTCTTTGCACATGCCTTTTACTTCCCTTTACGTCACTTAAAAAAGCCTGTGCGCAACACCGAATGAACCTTAGTTCCTACCTCAAAAGGAACAACAATAAATAAAGAAAATAAATAACATAAATAAACACAATAAATTAAACAAACTGACATAATTTACATTTATGGCAGTTAAAACAACAGTCATCTGAAGCTGTTTAACAGAGTAAGGTAACAGCCTCCAATATTAGAGAGAAAGCCCCAAACATCAGACAATCGACTGTGAGCAGCACTTGGTGATGGTGGGAAGAAGAACTCCCTTTGACACAAAGATCCTCCCAGTGAAAACAGGCTCCAGGAGGAGCATCTACCATGACTGGTTGCAGGGTGAGGGGAAAGGGAAAAGATGAGCTCAGAGAGACAAGAACAAAACACAAACTAAGGAGACAGAAGACAAAAGTTAAGGACACGCAGTAGTGACATATAAAAGCATCAGGAGTGAAAAGAGTGGAGAAGAAAGCAGAGCATCATGGGAAGTCCACTAACAGCCTGAGCCAATAGCATGGTGTATTTCTCAGTGTCCTGTCGGTGTGTGAGAGACAAACAGCCTCTGTATGTGTGTGTAAATACAGCATGAATATGTAGAGGACATGTTTGTGGATATAAGTAAATGAAAGCTCTGCGTCATTTGAATCTTTGACTCTTGTTTCTGTTGCAGGTCTGTGACTGAACTTCTGGGAGGAGAAACGTTGGTTTCATGCTCTGTGATTCTGTGTTTTGTCATCTCTCTCAGGTGATGGAGAGCTCAGATGATGACCCCGCCTACAAGGGACAGAGACTAAAGAGCTGTAGTTTCACAGCAGTGTGAACTGCAGACTGAACCCTTTGGTTGCTAATTTTGAGTTACTGATGTTTGCATTAAGAAAATTGTGTTTTATTAGCTGTGTTTTAATTAATGTATCATATTATATGGTTGGGAATGTTAAATGCTAAAGTGAAGAAAAGGTTTGATTCCACTCAGGACTGAACATGTTATTATTAACCATAGTGGGTAACTGCAAAGAGTCAATTAACTTTTATAGAGGAAAAAAAAAAAACAACCCTCCACCGAGGTCTGTCAATAACAGGGGAATGATAGACAGCCACACTCAAAATGGAGATATGTAATGATAAACACTGGTCCCCGTCTTTTGGGCGCTTTCTTGAAGTAGTCAACAATTTGAAAGTAAGATAAAATAACAGGGGCATGTGCTGAGGGGTGGTGCTGCACAAGAACAAGAGTAGAATAAAGAAAATATTGTTTTTAGTTTTGAGAAGTGCAAATTAAAATGTACCATTACACTCAGAGGATCAATATGAAGTTCGACATATGCTAATTTTGAATGAAGTACATGACTGGTGACTGTTCTGTCCTGAGCTTTTGTTTTTACAGCACCCGCTTGATCACACCAACAGTTTCTCGCCACCGAAGAGGGGTACTTGCAAAAATTAGAGAATGGGGAGGAATATCATCAAAACTGGAAAAAGGTAATCCCCAAAGGGGGTGATAACGCCATAACTTTCACTTATGGTCAAATTCTCAAAATTTGACCCTGAACTTGAAAAATTCTTCAAACATTTAGAGACAGAGTGGAGGTTTAGTTAAACATAATGTCACAAACCACGTAAGGATGGAGCACTTGAATCGATAAGATGGTGAATTGACACGCAGCAAAATGTTGATCATAGTGATTATGTTTATTCCAGTGTGCAGAGCAAGATTATTATTATTAAAGACAACAAATGAAATAATGAAAACTAGAAGTGGAAAAAAAATTGCGTTAACGGAAATAAAATCAAAACAAAAAGGAATAGTAACTAAAACTGTAATGAACGTTCACAAAACTAACTAAAATTAACTGGATTTATAGCAAAATGTGTTTAGTTGCATTGATAAGTATTTTCATTTTTTCTTTTTCTTTTTCTTTTTTCTTTTTAAGATAAATCAAGTGTTGGGACGGTAAAATAAACACAATACAAAAACAAATTTGTTTTTAACTAATTTTATTTAAATTTTACAACATGTGCACTACAGTGCACAAGGGGAGTTCATTGATCACGAATGTGAAACTAACAACATTCAAGAGCTATTTGAGAAGATTACATGTTCCACTGAAATTTTGTAAGCAGGATATTAAAACTTATTTATATAACAATATCATAAAAATGTAGATCAGGGATCAAATTAGAAGTCACTGACACTTCACTAGCTGTAAGCCACGGGTTCAGGAACAAGTGATTGCACTGGGCTTTCTATTTCACAAAAGTAAATTTATGATATCTGAGGAAGTACTGTGATTTTTTATTTTTATTTTTATTTGGAGACACAAAGGAACATTTGGCACTTCCCACATCTTACATATGTTTTCCTGTTGCACCCAACCATTCTACAACTGAAATGCCTTGGACTGTTAACCATTTCAGGCAAGTGGAGTGAACCATATTTTGCTACACTCTCATCTGATGGGGGCTTCCTTTTCTTGATTTTCGGAGAGAACTTTTCATTACTGGTACTATTCAGGTCTTGTTCACATGTTTGTCCCAGGGTTCTCAGCCAAGAGGAGCCTGAACTCCAGATACTGTGAGTTCTTTTCATACATTGAGATCACTGATAACTTTTAGCAACGACGTGATCTTGTAGAAAAAATTAGGTGTCATGGATTCAGTTATAATTGCGACCCTTATTTTTTACTTTACTGGAAAACATTTCTGCATTTTACCCATATTTTATTTTTAACTCAAAATCAAAATTCCAGATTCTCCTACATGTTGGTTTTGGACCAGATAGGACGACAGTTTCCAGGTGGCCCTGTGTCTTTCTCTATTACATCTGCCACTGCATCTCGATAATCTTTGTGTGGTTCTTCTTGGGTTCTCACCCTCTCATATCTGGCTCACATGACTCTCATATTTTGAAAAATCTATGTTTGAATCTCCCTCAATAATTTTGTTAAGAATTTTCTCTGCCTTTGTGAAAAGTTGTCTACTAGGAAACAGTGAAATAAATATAAGTACAAAGTCCCAATGTGTAGAGCACACATTAATAAATTAGTCATGTTCTCTGTGAAACTAAATAAGCTTAATCCTTAAAGACCCCTCAAATTATTTACTAGATGTTTATTTTTTGAATAAAATTTAACAAAACATTTTAAATGTGAATATCAAGCTTACCTTTCTTTCTTCCATAAAACGTGCTTGTGGGCACGCCAGCCATTTTGAAGAGGTGGGAAAAACAATTGGCAAGGCCACACCCCCACACATGTGATATAATTTTAAAGGTACTGTTGTCCTCTCTAAGAAACATCAGGACTTAGAGGAGTGGCAAGTAGAGTATGAGAGCTACAAGCAAAAACTAAATGTGTACTACAGTGCGCAAAAATGAAATACTGGGCCATCAGGGGGTTATGAGGGACATTTATGACACGAAAAATCCCACAAACCTTAAAGTGCACTTGAAAAGCTCACACAAGAAGGTTAACCTAGCTTACCTAGAAGACCTCATCAGGAGGAGCACTCTCCCCCTCCTTGAAGAGCTCCCCCACTCAACCCGCATCCCCCGAAGACAGCTAACCCCAGATAAGGCAGCGTGATGTATCCCGAGATAACAGGACTGGGACATCTAAACAAATGTGTGAAACAATCGCCTTCAAAAAGGTTATCAATTCACTTCAACCAAAATTAGGAACACTCGGTGCGGCAAGAGTTAATAGTGATTAGTCTCAACACCCAAGGATAACCAGAAGAGCATGATTGATATGATGGAGCTGAGATTTTGTTACACTTAATTTTTGCAAAACACAACTAAAACTAAACTGAAACTAAGGATTTTCAGAAAATAAAAACTAGACTAAACTAGCAAAGAATTGGTAAAAACTAATTACAACTGGTAAAAATTGAAAATCTGGAGTCGAAACTAAATAAAAATAAAAACTAATGAAAATGGCGAAACGTTTAAAACCCTGGTGCAGAGATTGGCAAATCTGACCAGGAAACGTTATAAAATGGATTGTCAGAACAGTCAGCGTTAAAGCCACTTTCAGTCCATACTAGGATGGCATTGGACATCTTCGGGGCGGAAAAGGGTTGGTGTGACCAAGGGGTGGTTTGGCTTGTTGCATGTATATTTGAGATCATATGGCTCTGGATGGACCAGTTACCAGGGCATGGAAGGAGGACAGACTCATTAAAGGAGGAGAAGGCATTTCCTGGGATTGGAGATCCTCTGGGTGAGTGGTTGATCAAAAGTATGTATAAAATAAAAGTTATCTGTTGTTATTGATTGGTAATAGATTGATAATTGGCCACATTTACAGCTGTATTGACTTGTTGTGGACGTAGTCGACTTCAGGTTTAAACACTCTAATTAACAGGTTGAAAATAGTGATATTAAAGGAAGAGTATGCAGCACCACCCTGTCAGACGCCAGTGATGGTGGAGCTCACTGATGAATCAGGTGAGCTGGATTCATGGCTGATTCAAAACTAAGATCCCCCTGCTGTGGTCAGTAAGGGGAGAACAGGGGGAAATAAAATTAAGAGTAAAAGAGGCATTTATAAACGTTTATGTGTCGAGTGAAACGGGATAAAAGGGGGTTTTACTGTTATTTTAATATCAGCATTATTATTGTATGAGAATCATGCAACAAACATTGCATCGATGATCATTTATTGAAGCTTTTGACCTTATACTAACATCTGTGTTCCTGTGATTGTTATAACCTCTGATGAATCTTCTATTTACAGGTGTTAGGATAATGATATAATTTTTCATTGCAGGTGTAACCATGATCATTTTATACATATTGCAACTTGTTTCTCATTGTAGAGTTGTGCTCAAGTTAATAAGGGTTAAAAGCTACAGTCAGCACGGATGTCTGACTGATCTATTGAGGGGAAAGGCTTCGAGCATAGAAGGCCGCACGCACTTACAAAGCACTGATATCATGTTATTCTTTGTGATCTTTTCTTCAATTATGTCTTTTGTTTAGTTTAAATAGTGGCAGTTAATTAAACGACATTTATTAAAATATTAAATACCTGAGTCAGAACATTACACGCAGATCACCTTAAGAGTCTGGGAAACTGCCTAACCTTTTCTTTTAATGTTCTAGCTCCGTTGATTTCACACATTGGAATGTGTCAAAAAAGGGGGGGAAGTTGAGTTTTAACATCAAACAAGGATTATTTGAACATTTTTATAACTTCATTTTTGTCTTTAATAACTTAGGTATGGTAAAGCTTAAGCTAATAGCGGTCCGAGAAGTTTCTGGACTTTTTTAGAGAATCAGTGAGAAGCATAGATCATCACGTCCATGTTTAAGCATTAATCATTGAAATGAACTGAATAGCGTTTAGAAGATTTGTTAATTTCTTTGTCTTTTGTTAAAAAGAGTGGTTTCAATAATTCTCAGACACACCTTGCAAATGTGCTTATAATGAGTTGGCACTTGGTCTTTTGAAGGTCATAAGCTTCGTTCGGCGTGATGGTCCGGACTGATATATTGCAGGTATTGACTTTGAGTGCAGAGGGCTAAATGCTAACACGCTTACACACACATAGGATATGATTAGAATAAGTCCCTGGGACAGTCTGAATGTTTTAAACCAATTCTGAATCATTAGAAGGTCAGTAGATAACAACATTAGATTATTAGGGGTAGGAAGACAGGTGTTTTGGTTTTCTGTCTCTTACAGGGAAAGGACAGACACCAGACGAGGTCACAGAGATGCGAGGATCCTCCGTAGCAGAGACAGACACAGTGACTGCCGAGACATCAACTGGGTCCAAGGGTCATGGCGTTTGGGCTCCAGCTAGTCACCACAAAAGGATGGATCCCATAAACACAGCAATAACCATGAAGGGGTTGGCGGAAATCCGGGAACACCAGACCAACGAGGTTCGAGAGGCTCTTGGGCAAAAAAGGGGGACACCTTCCTGTTCCTTTTTCTGGAGGATACACAGATCGTTGTTTGAAATCGGGGCAGAATAATCCCCTGATCTGTGCCACGACTGAAGGGTTGTCTAACCCCTAAGGTTGAAGAATGAAGAGCAGAGGATCACCCAACTGGACGACACTGGTAGCTGCAGCAATAAAATAAAGGCTAAAAGCTCCTTGGACAGAGGTTCTAGTCTGAGTACGTCTGAAGGGTATAAGGTAGCACCAAAATAAAGCTGTGGGAGAACTGGGGAGTGTCATCTGTACCTGCTATTGTTGGAATAATAGTTTTTCTTGCATCTGAACTGCGCAAACACAGAGGTCATCTCACATATGGTTCGCCCATCAGGGGGACAAAGGACCTCAGGAGTGAGAAGAGATGAACCCAGCCACACTGAATTATAGGGTGTTGGTGAGCTCATTAGAATAATGAGCTCATCAGGGGGAGTGTGAGATTAGAATATTATTTTATGCCATGTTATACCCTAAGTAAAGATTGTGAATTATTATGTAGTTTTAGTTTGCATTATTCTCCTGAATTAGAAGAAGCTGATAACTATTGCATTAGTTAAACTGATTTGCATTAAAGTAGACTGCTGATTTATTGTGAATGAATGATATTGTTTTATGATGCATTATACTGCTGAGTTATAAGAAATACTGTTCGCAGAAAGTTATTGTCTTATTTATTTGATTAGAAGAGAACAGGACATGCTGGAGTTTTCTGCCCCATCTCAGCAGGAGCAGATAAACGGGTGGCCAAGGTCGTAGCTTAGGCGCTGTGTGAGAGAAAGCATGTGAATGTTTATGCTTTTTATGATAAGGTGGAGGCACCAGAGGCTATAAAAGTTTGAGCAATGCTCCACCATTTTGAGATCAGAGGCTGTCTGCATCAGTGCCCATCTCCCACGTGTGTGATCATTAAAATCATCGTTTGACTCAACCCGACCGGACCAGTGTTGTTATTGTGGTTTTTCTCTTGTCTCCATCCCCAATATTTTTGAACCTTAACAGTGGTCAAATTCAAGTCTACATGCAGAACAGACCTGGAGACACGCAAGCAAAATGCCAACATTGTATATGTGAAAACTGCTGCTGGAGCCAGATTCAAGGAGCTCAAGTGTTTACCCAGATCTTACTGAACTCACTGCAGGAACAGAGGGTTGTTGGAGGGAAACCTGTGGAAGCAACAACATCCGAGCCACCAGAGAAGAAGTTGGCCCTGTTGGTGCTTCATCAGAGTGTGAACAGGAGGAAGACTCAGCTGAGAACAGTGTGGTGGATACAGAGCAGAGCCCACCATCAGTACAGAGGCCTGTCCATTAGAGTGCTGCTCCAACATGCAGCACATGTACTTGGCCACAGCTGCAACATCTGTACCTGTGAAAGCTTCTTCTCTGTTGCTGCTCATATTGTGCAGAAGAAGAGAGTTTCTTTATCATCAGAAAATGTCAATGAGCTTGTGAGTCTCAGCAGCTGGCTCGGTGCAGAGGAGGAAGAACATGTTGGTGGCTCTGGACGCTGAGGGAACTTTGTAAAAAACTAGATCAAATGTTAACGTCCTGGCAGAGGCAAAGAACTTTGATTTGATATTTGATTAGATTCATGTTTCAGCTCAGACTGACAGAAATATTTGAACTGCTGCTGTGTTAAAGGGAACACTGCTGTTAGAAAGCACCTGATCTGTTTCTGCACACTGAATGTTGCACTTCTCATACTGCAGTACTATTACAATAAGTACACAATGCACTACTTTTGAACTCATGATTGAATGTTGCTGTAACAAAGCCATTAATGTGATTCAAAGTGTTCATGGTTTCCCAGCACAACAAATGATCACACAAGTGTGACTGATCCACTTTCTAATGTGTGTGTAGCCCACACTGTGTGTCACTGTGTCACAGGTGAGTCTGTGTGTCCAGGTTCTATGAGGACAACAGGATATAGTGACTGAGTCCAGCAGCTTAAAGTCTGACTCCATCCTCCATTTAAATAACTCACAGCAACAACTGAATAGCTTTGCCTTTGTGTAGCTGACACTTCATTTTAATGTCCTTCTATTCTGGTTCATCTGGTCTCAGTTTCTATAAGCACACAGGTTTCATCAGGACTCTATGACCTCAGTAATCTTTGCTGGGCCTTAATGCTCTGAACAAAGCTGCACATCACAAGACTAAATAGAAATGAATCAGTCTTTCATTCTCACTGCTGTTTGACTTCAGCTCTCAATGTCCCACCATAACCCATGGAAAGAATTACTGTCCATCCAGGCTGCTGAACATGAAGCTGAAGAAGGTGGAGTATTGTGAGGGCTGATGGAGATGATGATGAGGAATCCAGGAGCAGTGGGTGGATGGCAGCATCAGCATGAAGGATCAGTGTGAGAACACATCATCATCCACAAAGGAAACCAGTCTGAGTGTCTGACGCTCTTGTTAGAAAGACGCAGTCCCAGCAGTTAGCTTGTCTGCTAGTTAGCTGAGAGCTAACTCACTTGTACATTGAATACCAAACTGTGTAAACCAGGGGTGTCAAACATATGGCCCGTGGGCCAAATCCAGCCCTTGAGATAATTTCATATGTCAAATATTGATGAATTTTCAGGCTTGCTGATAATCAATGTGAGCACGGCTGAGATGTTATTCTGATGAGCAAACCATGTGGCCAAACACTTTAAGAGACAGACTGGGATCATACCATTATGTGAAAGAAGACATGTCCCATAGACAGCAAGGGTAGTGGTAGAGACCAGTACACAGAGAAATGGGAGCTGTACTGAAATGCAAGCGTGTCAGGAAAGAGTGAAAAGGCAAAATGAGCAGCATCTGGCTGCATTTCAGTGATATTGGAGACCACAAAGCTGAGTGCAACATTTATACAGGAGATATACAGGAGACGCTGAGAGTAGAACTGATAAAATTAGGAGCTGGCTAAAGTGAGACCCATTTTTATTTCCACCCATTTTCCACTGTGGAGGACAAAAGGTTTCAAACTGGTCCAGGTCTTAAACCTCACGTGTTCTTCCTAATAGCAGTAAATGGATAAAAATAAGGCTTTTATGAAAACACTGAATACAACTTGCTGCCTTTAAAAAGACTAAATGTACAGTTCAGTATTGAACACTACATAAAATAAACTATATATAAAGTGTGTCTGAATGGCAGAGATGCAGAAATATGTGCATATAGCACAGAGCCACGGCTCAGTGTCTGAATGAGTCTCACAGACCTGAATGTGCTGTTGAAGCCATTTATAATTATAACGTAATTCTTTACTCGTTTGATCTGCTCCTTACCACAAGCCACCAGACGTAGAAGGTTTTGGACTTTTAACTATATTTTCTGAAGTTTTACAACTTTTCTTACTGTTAAAAACCTCGTTATGGCCATTCATGCTGTACAAAGTAATTAGACATGTGTGGTATCTACAGAAACGTCAGGATCTCAGCTAAAAGTTCACAAAACCATCTCAACAACCACCAAACAGCTGAAACAGCAGGTGAACAGATCACACAAAAAAGATGTAAACACAAATCCCCCTGATCATCTGTTTTTTAAACATGAAGCGTCGTTTTGGACGTTCATTTACTGCTGGTTCAGTGAATTTTGGTTGGACAGTGATGAAACCTGCAGCCTCAGAATCTGTGAGAAGTCTGCTTTCAGCACGCAACTGCATTGTTATGTTGTGTGGATTCACCTCTGCAAACTCATCACTGTTTCACCATCATGTTTCCACTTAGACAATAACAAAGGAAGCAGTTCCCAGGAACTACTTCCTGTCTTGTTAACATAAGAGTACGTTGCCCTTCAAAACACCTCCACTTCTCCTCTTATTAGAGGACTGCCTTATTATTAATCTGCTAATTCTGTCAGTTGATGAAAGAAAAATGCTTGATCTCACCTGAGAGTTTCCAGTGTACAGTGTGGACTCTTCAGTCCTTCAGACAGAAGCTTCACGCCTGAATCCTTCAGGTTGATGTTACTCAGGTCCAGCTGTCTCAGATTAGAGGTCTGAGAGCTGAGACCTGAGGCCAGAGCTTCACAGCTTCTCTCTGACAGGTCACAGTGACTCAGTCTGAAAAATAACAGATAAACAATTACAAAAATAAAACACTTATGTTGAAGTGTAATGAGATACTATTATATTTAGCAATATTTCATCTTGTTTTTGTCAGGAAACTGAGCACTTATGCAGAACAACATGTGGAGAGAATCAGAGGAGAAGAAGTGAAGAGAGAACAGCAGTAAAACAACAGATAAACAATTACAAAAATAAAACACTTTAAATAAACATTTAAAAACTAAAGCTATGATCACAGATTTACTTACAGAGCTTTGTTGGAGGCTTTAACCACTGGCAGCAGCCTCAGAAGAGCCTCCTCTGAAGCAGAGTATTTCTTCAGGTCAAACACATCCAGATCTTCTTCTGATGACAGTAAGATGAAGATCAGAGCTGACCACTGAGCAGGAGACAGTTCATCTGTGGAGAGACGTCCTGATCTCAGGGACTGTTGGATCTCCTCCACTAGAGAACGATCATTCAGTTCATTCAGACAGTGGAACAGATTGATGCTTTTCTCTGCAGACAGATTCTCATTGAGCTTCTTCTTGATGTACTGAACTGTTTTCTTATTGGTCTGTGAGCTACTTCCTGTCTGTGCCAGCAGACCTCGTAGGAGAGTCTGATTGGTCTGCAGTGAAAGACCCAGGAGGAAGCGGAGGAACAAGTCCAGGTGTCCATTTGGACTCTGTATGGCCTCGTTCACAGCACTCTGGTGGAGAGAGGTTAAACTCTTTAGAAATAATTTAGACCTCTTGGACGTAGTTTGTTGTTGTTCCAGCAGATTGAGTCCAGAGTTGATGAAGGTCAGATGGACATGAAGAGCAGCCAGAAACTCCTGAACACTCAGATGGATGAAGCAGAACACCTTGTCCTGGTACAGTCCTCTCTCCTCTTTAAAGATCTCTGTGAACACTCCTGAGTACACTGAGGCTGCTCTGATATCGATGCCACACTCTGTCAGGTCTGATTCATAGAAGATCAGGTTTCCTTTCTGCAGCTGATCAAAAGCCAGTTTTCCCAGAGACTCCATCATCTTCCTGCTCTCTGGACTCCAGTGTGGATCTGTCTCAGCTCCTCCATCATACTTGACCTTCTTCACTTTGGCCTGAACCACCAGGAAGTGGATGTACATCTCAGTCAGGGTGTTGGGCAGCTGTCCTCCCTCTCTGGTTTCCAGCACATCCTCCAGAACTGTAGCAGTGATCCAGCAGAAGACTGGGATGTGACACATGATGTGGAGGCTTCGAGCTTTCTTGATGTGGGAGATGATCCTGCTGGCCTGCTCCTCATCTCTGAATCTCTTCCCGAAGTACTCCTCCTTCTGTGGGTCAGTGAACCCTCTGACCTCTGTCACCATGCCAACACAGTCAGGAGGGATCTGATTGGCTGCTGCAGGTCGTGTGGTTATCCAGAGGCGAGCAGAGGGAAGCAGTTTCCCCCTGATGAGGTTTATCAGCAGCACATCCACTGAGGTGGACTTTCTAGGGTCAGTTAGGATTGTAGTTTTGTGGAAGTCCAGAGGAAGTCGACACTCATCCAGACCATCAAAGATGAACACAACCTGGAAGTCTTCAAAGCTGCAGATTCCTGCTTCTTTGGTTTCAGTAAAGAAGTGATGAACAAGTCCCACCAAGCTGAACTTTTCCTCTTTCAGCACATTCAGCTCTCTGAAAGTGAATGGAAATATGAACTGGATGTCCTGGTTGGTTTTGTCTTCAGCCCAGTCCAGGCTGTATTTCTGTGTTAAGACTGTTTTCCCAATGCCAGCCACTCCCTTTGTCAGCACTGTTCTGATTGGTTCATCTCTTCCAGGTGAGGCTTTAAAGATGTCTTCTTGTCTGATGGTTGTTTCTGGTCTGTCTGGTTTCCTGGATGCTGTTTCAATCTGTCTGACCTCATGTTCATCATTGACCTCTGCAGTCCCTCCCTCTGTGATGTAGAGCTCTGTGTAGATCTGATTCAGGAGGGTTGGGTTTCCTGCTTTAGCGATGCCCTCAAACACACACTGGAACTTCTTCTTCAGGGTGGATTTAAGGTTACGATGACAAACTGCAGCTTGAAGTTCTGAATGAGAAGAAAAACAAACACTCAATTCCAAAAGAATGAATCTTTAAAACACGTTGCTCCATCTCATAAGACATCAGTAAATGTCTCATTTATCCAGCAGCTTAAATCTTTAGATAAATCCTCTTACTGCTCTGCAGACGGTCAGCCAGCTCCTCCTGCTTCATTCTCCTCAGGAAGTCCACTGTGATCTTCACAAATGCCTCTCTGCTGCTGCTCCTCTGACTCTCTAAGCATTCTGGGTAATCTGGACTCAGAACCTTCTGGAGCTTCTTCAGCTCGTTCTTCACAAAAGTGATGATGTTGTCCTCCAGCAGCTGGAACAGAATATTTATGAATGAGCCAATCAGACTGAAATCATGGAGCCAAACATCAGATCCATGTTGGACACACTGACGATCCACTGGTCTACAAAGAGCAGCATGGAGATGACTGTGAACAGAACAGATGTAACAGTAGTTGTTGTACATGTACAGACCATAAATATGGAGTCCAGCTGTGTTTGATGCTGCTGGGCAGACTGACCACTGGGAACCTCTGAGCTCTGCTGGTCCACTCTGTGGAGGAACCATGAAGGATCAGATCAACACAGGATAAAGATCCAGGAGTTTCTGCTCAAATAACTTCATCTGAATCAAGTCTGTCAAGTTTTAAACTCTCAGATTGTGAACATATCAGTAATTTTCAGTCTGTTTTCATGGACGTCCTTTCAGTGGTGATGTCAGGGATGATTTTGAAGAAGCTCATCAAACTGAACCATCAGCAGATCACTGCTCCAAAACCAGAACATGATCCGAGGTCTCCCTCCACCACCAGAACACCAGCTTTACTAACGTGGTAGATCAGTGTAGTACAGATCAATAACTGATGAGTCATTTGATCAAAATCACTGAGTGCTTCACGTCTGACCCTCTGATGCTTCTGTAGACATTTTGCATATTTAATGAATGTCTGACAGTTTTACATTCATTCTATGAACACAGTGGAAATGTTGTGTTATAGTCTCCATGTTGTTTCCAGCATCATAAATTCTTAAGTTCAGAAAATTAGATTCTTTCTTCACAGCTGAAAAACAACATTTATTCTCTATTGAAATCTGCATCGTCCACTCCAAAGGTCACAATCTGAAGGTAACATCTGGTTTTGTTCCCTGTGGTTAACTCTGAGCATCAGTATGGTGGGATTTATCCACTACATCCACACCACTGTGGTTCAGTGTTGTCCTGATGGAGTAACAGCAGCCAGTATGATCCAGGCTTTAGCTGCTGGGTCTCTGTGTGACCTCTCAGACTGTTTAACAGATCAGACACAAAGAGAATCAGAGCAGCTCTGTTCTTTAAAGACAAACATGAACCCACTCAGGTCACACTTTCCCCACAGATATGAGCATCACTGTCCTCAAACAGCAAATGACCAAGTCGAACATTTGGATCTTTTCTCTTTCATTGTTTTCTTTTTAATGAATCTTTGTAACAATCTGAGGATGTTTCAGGTCATATTTATCCAGGAAACACAAACATGTAAAGGAGTCATCACAGCTCTCTGACCTCGTTGCTCCAGGTTCACCACTGAAGTTTGGATTTAGATCTTTGGACCGGTCACTCCTCACAGACGGACAGCTGGACCCTGCAGACTCTGCTCTGTCCTCCTCTTCCTCCATCATCATCTTCAGTCAGTCTGAGAGGTAAACCACAAACACTCAGTGAGTTCACATTAACAGGAGGAACTGAGTTACAGTCGCTGACCTCTGACCTGTCATGTGACCATGAAACCAGGTCAATATGTCTGTAGGTTCAGTCATCCAGGTCATGTGATCTAAGGAGCTTGGAGAGAAAAGAGACGTCTTTAAGTTTCTGGAAGACGTTTCATCTGAGAAGCTTCTTCAGCTCTAAAACCAAACGGTGGAGAGTCCCAGATATTTAAACCTGAGAGGGAAAGAAAGCATGTCGCTGACCCACCACTGATGTTATTTCAAGGAGGAAACTGAGAGCCTTTGCACCAGGAGCACAAACATCAGCTCCAGCAATGATCCACTGATGTGTTTTTATTCCATGTATGAATGTTGTTATTGACAGAGATGACGTTTGTGTGTCAGTGATGCAGTGACTGTTGTTGTTACCTGTACAGGCTGGTTAGACTCTATGAAACAGATCATACAGATCTCTGCATGTTAGAAGAGACTATTAAAGGTCATGAATGAGACAAAGGCAGGGAGGCGTCCTTTACAGCTAAACAGCAGAGTGAGAGAACAGCCAGCACCTCTACATTTATCACATTATACAGCACATGTATGATACTGACAGGGATGAGAAGAATTTAGTGATTCTGATCCCATCATTGATATTACTTATTGATTCTCAGTAGCTCTGCTCTGACAGTCACCACCATCACTGAGCAGCATATCAAAGACATTTGTGCACATTAACTGCATGTTGTGGCTCAAATGTTTGTGCATGTTGGAGGCATTTCCTCTTTGTTGTGATCAGTGTTGGTCATTACTCAAAACAGTCATTATTACACATATTACACAGAACACTTTAATTAAAAGTAATGGAGTACGTTACTTCATTACTCCTCATAACATTACTTTGATGTTAAAATGAACAAATGAGCATGTAACAACATAAAGCTGAGGTACAGCCCCACACACCAACACAGATCCTGATGAGGTCACGTGATGTTTCTCTGAGTGTTTATGAACACAAATCAAAGATGAAACAGCACAAAGACACTTCAAAGTGATTCTACTGTAGAAACATGAACAGGTAGAAACCTGCAGCCTGACTGCTCATCACTTTGTTACCTGTTCAAGTTCAGCAGCAGCAGCTCACTTTATCACGGTGCTGGTCTGGGGTCAGTGTTTACTCAGCTTTAACTAGTGATGTGACGTTCTGTATCGAGGCTTCGAAGTGTGTGTCGAGTAATGGAGGGGGCGTTTCCGCGAAGCGCGTATCGAGGCTTGCTTCATTTATGGGAGGAGCTGAAAATGATGACGTCCGAAGCCTCGCTGCCCGGCTGTACCACGTGACTGGTTCAGGAAGCGGTTCGAACTTTGCCGCGAGCTATGACAGCGATATAAACCCCTCAGACAAAATGTGGGCGTTTGATGGAGAGTTGCGGTTAGTGAGAGTTAGAGACAGTTTAGAAAAAAAAAAATCGCCTACGACCTGCCACAGTGGAGAAACTGTTTCTTTTTAATAAAAACCAATGATGTGTCCCCTAAACACTAATCACTGTCCTTGCCTCAATGTTACAAAAGCACAACCACTGTCCACACCTCACCTCACAGTATATGATCATTTCCATTTTAGGCATTTCCAAATAATCATGTTCCATACTGCCAGTATAAATATACACAGTACACTGCATCACTACAATATACATGTTTTACACACTCCTTTTGTTGTTGACATTTACAGGCTGTGTGCAAAAAGGCCACACTCTTCAAATTCATCAGCTGCTCTGCTATCAGTCCACTAGGTGGAGCCTGAAGCACACACGATGCATTCACTGACACACACTGAGTCACTGTGACTGGAAGCTTCAGTCAGTCCAACACGTGTGAACATTTTAAACCTTTCAGTTGATGGACTACTTTTAATTAACTGCTTTAGCCCACTTACAATGAAAATTTAAAAAAATCTTGTTCATGACGTGTGTAGTATGTTAACACTATTGGAAGGAAAAAAAAAACTTGAACTCCAATTTTGAAAACACAACTTTCTTTTTTTTTTATAAAGCTCTGACTTGTATTATGAGTCTGTGGTCTGGGAGAGAGTCTGTAACTCTGTCTGCAACATACAGTAAATAATGACCAATGTTGGTGATAGAGGATTTTTATTATGCAATATGATCAAGTATAATCAAATGTGCTTTATATTCAAATACAATATAATCAAGTGTGTTTTATTTTCTAGTGTTCATATATTTTCACGTAACTGAGTCTATTTGTTAACACAAACGCAATGTATTCTTTTTTAGTATCTGTGATGTCAGATAAGCATGATAAACTTCTGTATTCTTTACCCCAGTCTGAAAGGTCAGACAGGTTGAGATAATGCCTGAACTCTTGTTACAGGAAAAATGTTTCTATGTTTCTTTACCTTCTTTTAAATGTGCAAGCATGCCCTTTTGTCTATGGTTAGATTAGTTTAGAATTATCTTTTTAGACTTTCTCAGCAAAGACATACTGTTTTGGGACATATTGTTTTAGATTGTTTTATCTCTCACAGCCTTCTCCCAGCTCTCTGCTGACGAGACTAGCGCCACATATGGAGTTGTTTATTTTATTTGTTTTGTATTTTCTTATCCTGTTCTCACTGTCTTTCCTATAAAAATTACCAAGCCACTGTGCATGGTGTGAGTTGTTCGCAGCTCACCCGTGTACACGTTTGATAAAGAAAGTAACTTTGTCTCATTGTGTCTTTATTTCTCCTGGGTCTTTTGCAGAGTTTTCCCCCAACATTTCTTGGTCCTTCGACAGCCGGATCACCTCCATCGTGTCCCATCTCCGTGACCAGTCCACGTTGTTCGCCTGTCGACAGCCCACACACCAGGTGTGTGGAAAAAGACCAAGAGCGTTAAATTCGGGTCTTGGCCAACGTCTTAGAAAGCGACCCACGGTGGTGGGGCCCGATCGAGGTGGACCAGACCCGGCGACACTGACCAGGTAGATACAGACACACTGACACAATCTTGCGTAAAAGCGTATTTTAAATTCAGGGAATTTAAAATAGCGAAAGTAGCTCGTCGCGACTGGAAGCTCCCCACTTCTGTGGGTTTAAAGTAGCTCGTCGGCTGGTAGCTTGGAGCTCGTCGACTGGAAGCTCCCCACTCTTGTGGGTTAGGTTTGGAGCTCTGGGTAGCTCCCCCAGCTGGGTCAAGGGAATAAGTAGCTCGTCTACAGAAAAACTGGCAGCTCCCCTTATGATAAGGGTTCCGATCGCGCGAATAAGTGTGAATGTGAATGTATGTGTGTGTATTGTTTTAATTAACGGAGCAAGCTGAATTTTCACGGTCCAATAAGAGACTGAGCTGCTCCTACTGTGTTTTTCTTTTACTGCTATTCACTGACGTGCTGGTGAGTTGAGAGAACGGTCGAGTTCCGTCTCGTAAAGTTCACACCGCTTTTGGAAATAGTCCGAAAGTAGAAGGGCGTGTGAGCAACCACTCTCGTCTCTAATACCAGCGAAGGTGATAGCAGCTGTATTGTGTATATATTACTTAAACAAAAATAAGTAAATACATAAATAAGATGGGTAATCAAGCAAGTGAAATTAAAACTCACTCCTGCTGACGAGCAGTGGTGAGAAAAGAAAAGTCCAGGGGCCGGACAAAAACAGTGTCTGTAAACTGAGAGATTTAAGAAAACAAAATATAAACAGTCAGAAGAATAGAACTCAACTGCCAGTTTAGTAAAACCAGAAGACGAGACACTGTGCAGTTCCCACAATCCTTTTAGTAAACCATCACTCACTCCTGCAGCCGCATCTGCAGCAACACCCATATCAGGAAGAACATAATAATCCTTTATTAAGTGAAAACTAGAGATCACAGTAGTTTTGTAGTAGTTTAAAAGGGTTGAAAACAGACCCCACTGAGTAGATATAAATATAAAAAGTACGAAATAAAGATGAACAAAGGGAAAATTACAGTAGAAATTATCTTTAGAGTATTTGAAATTAATAATAGCAAGGATAACAACCTGTAAAGTGATATTAACAATGAAACACAGTTGGCATGATGACCATGCCCACAATGTATAAAATGAATATAAAGCAAATAATTCACACGAAAATATTTTAATAAAATAAATAAGGTATATTAAGGCTGTGTCATTGTTCAGCCAAGGACAGTGTGTGAAAAGGTAACTGTCTCCACCCTGGGAAAAGGATGATTCTGCAGGTCATCTGAAGCCCTTGATGGATACAAAGCTGGAGGAGACATTTATGAAGCTTTGCAGAATTTGTCCATTCTGCAAAAATATGTCACTGACCACACATCTGGAGCAGCTACACCGCCATGTCTAAGAGTAATGATTTCAAAGATGATAACAACTACAATGACTGCTTATGTTGCCGTGCCTCAAGAAGAACAGCATCCCGTTGCAATTCTGTTAGAGGAGAACTTGTAATAACTGCTAATGAATGACGTGGTGATTAAAAATGATTTCTGCCTTTTTCAAGTGATCATGCACTGATTAACACATTAGTAGGTTATGCAAGTTTTCATGCTTTTATTTTTTTTGAAGTCTTGAGTTTTAAACATAAGTTTTTCATTTTAAATATAACGTTTTCATGCTTTTATTTTTTGAAGTTCTCATCCTTTTATTTTTTGAAGTTTTCATTTTAAATATAAAGTTTTCAATTTAAGGTTTGCATCATTTTAAGTATAAGGTTTCATGCTTGTATTTTTTGAAGTTTTCATTTTACATATTAGGTTTTCATCATTTTTAAATACAAAGTTTTCATTTTACTTTTCACCCTTTTATTTTTTGTAAGTTTTCGTTTTAAAATATAAGGTTTTTATCCTTTATTTTTTGTAGTTTTAGTTTTATTATTTTTTCTTGTTTATTCCACTTGTTATTTCATTTACTATGATTTTCATTTACTATGTTTTTCTTTGTATTATTTTCTTTTGTTTTATTCTTTAGACCAAATGACTTCCATTTCTGCTATGCTGACATTTTGAAAATTTAAAAAATTGCTTAAGATACTTAATAAATAACCTTCACAGACAATTGTTGTATACATTTAAAATAAGTTAAAACAGGAGGGAATGTTACAGGAAAAATGTTTCTATGATTCTTTACCTTCTTTTAAATGTGCAAGCATGCCCTTTTGTCTATGGTTAGATTAGTTTAGAATTATCTTTTTAGACTTTCTCAGCAAAGACATACTGTTTTGGGACATATTGTTTTAGATTGTTTTATCTCTCACAGCCTTCTCCCAGCTCTCTGCTGACGAGACTAGCGCCACATATGGAGTTGTTTATTTTATTTGTTTTGTATTTTCTTATCCTGTTCTCACTGTCTTTCCTATAAAAATTACCAAGCCACTGTGCATGGTGTGAGTTGTTCTTCTTAAACGTTTCAAACTATTTACAGAACAATCAGCTGTTCTGCATCAAATCTGATGCCACACAAATTATTTGTGCCGCTCCAAAAAATAATTCCTGTCCACTATGAGATGAAGGAGAACAACAGCCTGATACCTGCAGGCCTGACAGCAGCAGATGTGTCACTGCTGTAACACCTGTAACACTCAGCAGTCGCCTCATTGTTCTGACACACACAACAACACTATTGACTACAC
Source organism: Astatotilapia calliptera (assembly GCF_900246225.1). Taxonomy (NCBI): domain Eukaryota; kingdom Metazoa; phylum Chordata; class Actinopteri; order Cichliformes; family Cichlidae; genus Astatotilapia; species Astatotilapia calliptera. The sequence goes on from NW_020535752.1 coordinate 75,875, forward strand.
TACACACTAACTACACACTGACTACACACTAACTACACAAGATTTGCTCTAAACGCCTCAAATCTCTCACATCTCAAACACGCCGTCACTCCGTTTCTTAACAACTAAATGCCATGTTTTGATTGGTTTACTTTAATTTCAATTCAGGTTAGAATTCTTTTTGTGTGCGCAACACAGATTTTCTCTGCGCAGAGACCGTGCCAACAGTGCGCAATTCAGAATCAGAATCAGAATCAGAAAGGGGTTTATTGCCAAATGTTGAGCAGGTTTACAACATTAGGAAATTGCTGCGGTGCTTCAGTGCAAACAAACTGTCATAAATTGCGCTTAAATAGACATGAAAAAAATAAAAGTAGGAATAAGAATTAAAAGTGCTACGTAGAAAGATATGTGCATGAGATATACATGAGATATATACATGAGAATAAGAATTAAGAGTGCTGCGTTGAAAGATATATACATGAGTGCAGGTGGTGATCAGTGCCAAACATGGAATGATGCAGTGAACACGTAGGGTCATGTGTTAGTGGCGGGGACAGTCATATGGTTATTGTTCATGTGTCCAACAGCAGAGGGGAAGAAACTGTTCTTATGGCGAGAGGTTCTGGTGCGAATGGACCGGAGCCTCCTGCCTGAGGGGAGCAGGTCAAACAGACTGTGTCCAGGGTGAGAAGGGTCAGCTGAGATCCGAGCTGCACGCCGCAATGTCCTGGAGGTGTACAGGTCCTGCAGAGATGGGAGTCTGCAGCCAATCACCTTCTCAGCAGAGCGCACAACACGCTGCAGTCTCTGTTTGTCCCTGATAGTGGCTCCAGCGTACCACACGGTGATGGAGGAGGTGAGGATGGACTCGATGATTGCAGTGTAGAACTGCATCATCGTCCGTGTTGGCAGGTTGAATTGCGCACGTGCGCAGCTTAGAGGGAACATTGCTCACAAGGTGACTACCAATAAAAATGAGTGTGCTTCACTGTCAGAGCTACGGTGATTCAACCAGTAGGTCGAATGACTTGATAATAAAAATGTTTATTTGATGCTTTGCATTGAGGCGCATTGTTGAATTTGCAGGGACACAATAACCACAGATCAGTTGTTCAAACCACTACAGTAGGGAGCCATGTCATGAATAATAAACAAATACTAATACTAATACTACTACTAATAATAATGTTAATTTAAGTAATTGTTTTCGACTGAACATCACATATAATGTAACAAGCAGTAAATTCAGGTTAAGTGCATTATCAGCATTTGGAGGAGCTCCTTATCCTTCTCTTTACTGCTCACCTCTTACAAAGTGTTCACACAGTTTGCTAGCTTCTTTCAGCCTGCTAGCTATGCTAACAAGTCTACTACACACACTTGACTCGGTCACATGACAGACAGCAGAGATAGCTGCTCTGCTAGCTAAGCTAACTCATGTTAAAGGTCAAAGAAATGAGGCGATGCTGCTGGGAGTTACGTCACAGACTAGCAGAATTTAGTTATTCAGCATAATATTTAATCCTTATTATCTGCTCCTCTCACCTCTGTTTACATCTGAAAACAAGAAAATTTAGCCAACAGTTTATTAGCTTCGGTGAAATTATAAACAGGCATCAGCGCAGTCACCTATACTGTGCTTTAATGCTGGAGCAGCAGGAACACCAGTTAATCTAAAATCTCCTTTTCTCTCTAAAAAGTGACAGCAGGCTGAGTCAAAGACAGAAACCTTATTTAAACACCAAATATTCACTTCCTGATCCAGGATTCAAAGAGGACGTTGAACTTACTCAGCTTCTTCTTCCAATGAACGTCTTCACTCTGCAGCTCTCTGCTGCCTGGACCAGGTCTGTGTAGAAACAGAGAAAATCCTCTGCTTCTTCTCCGTCAGCAGTCCTCTGTGTCTGCAGACTGCGTCACATTAAACACTTCACACCAGCAAAGAGGCTGAAGCTCACAGGTCAAAGGTCAGCTGCCACACTGTGTATAACAATTCACTTTTGAACAGTAGATAGCCTGTAGGCGTCTCTGCAGTGATAAACAGTTTACACATTAAACACTGAACCATAAAAGAAGCTTAAGCTGCATCTCACAGGTCAAAGTTCAGCTGCTGCACCCAGTTATGAGTTTAAATAAATCATGAACAGTCCAACAGCTATGAATGAAATTTAGAGGATTCAAAGAAATATTGATAAAAGTTCTCGGAGCTGCTGTACAAATATTTTTAACTCACTATGGAAACTCCTGGTTTCAAACTTTAAGCTTTTTTGCTGAAGCAGTTGTACAGAAATAATATTAAACTATAACAGTTCTGATATACAGTGATCCCCTCAAAAATAAACACAGAGATATAAAACTTCTGTCCATTCTGCCATTAAAACGGTAAAATAGATCCACTGATCTGATTTTTTTACTGTTTATGAAGAATAAGCAAATATATAAGATGATGAGAGGTGAGAAAAAAATGCTCAGAATCACTCGTTTGTATTCAAATGTCAAAGTTAGTATTCATCTGTTCCTCTCCTACACGTCACTATAAAGTTTAATCTTGTAAAAGTCAGAGTTTGAGTTCATATTCACTGCAGTTTAGTACAATATCTACATGTTAACGTTTGTTTGTGCTAAACTGTTCATTTGTTCTGTTTCATAATAAAATATATAAACATCTGTAACATCTGCACTTTAATATCTGGTATTTTGTACAGACAGAAGACAAAAGGTTTACTTTAGTATTAAAATATGAGTCCCGTACAAATCAAATATGTATATAAAACTTTAAACTGATTTTTTTCAAACTTTTTTCCTCACCAGGAAAAAAGAAAAACTTTTTACATGTCAAAGCTCAACATCTGACTTACTATTAATATAAAAACCGTGACTGAAGCATCTTTAAATGTTCAGATTTATTAACAGTGTTTTAAACTTAATACTTAAAACATGTTTTATCCTCCATCTTTGTTTCAGTGTGAACAGTCTGAGCGGACAGTTCGTGATATTTTTAACAGAGGCCGACCTGCTGAATCAAATTTGTTTTAAAAAACAAAGTCCTCTGCTGTCCCTCCACCTGCTGCCTCTGAACACGAAGGGTGAGAACTTTAAATTAACACTGTGGCAGATATGTAACCATCTTTAAATGATCTCACTGACTTACAGACAAATGAAGGCAGACGTCTGTGGTGGCTGAAACCTCCACCCAAAACATATCCACAGACAGCAAGGTTGTTGTAGTTTTGTAATTTTTAATTAGTTTTTATTTGCATTTCTTTTTCACTTTGTGTTTTTAATTCTGTTTAGTTTCAGTTAGTTTCCACGGTGAGTTTGCTTGTTTCAGTTTATATTTGATTTTTTATTTATTATATATTTACGGGGTCAGAGGCTGGACTGACGTAGATTAATGTAGATTTTATGATAAAAACTGAACTTTTTGAAAGCAGTGACTCAGTCTTTTTTTTTTAGCCAAACTAACAACACTAACAGGCCATTTCCTGTAAAATGTTAATCAGTTTTACAAAATCATTTCATTGATCATTCTCAATAATTTAGTTTTAGTTTGTGTTTTTATTTCTACTTGAACTTTTTTCAGATCTAGCTGTTCTAGTTCTAAGTTGAGTTTCAGTTTCGTGTGTTTTGTAACACTTCTTCCTGTTGGAGAGGAGCCAACAGTTTGTGACGCAGTATTTTTAAGACCAACATGTTGAACCTGAATCTAACACACATCTATACGAAGTATTCATTTACAAAGTGTGCTCTCTGTCTCCTGCTGTGCGTGTAAATAAAAACATCCGGAGCTCAGCGGCTCTCCGGTTGAGCTCAGGCCACATTCAGTATGTTTAGTCTGATTCCCGGACTCTGATCACACAAGCCCAGAAAATGGCGGAGACACTCGGCCTTGTTGGAAAACATTACACACTGACTTTAATGGAGAGACCGGAAATACAAACACACACAGTTTGTTGTGTGAAGAAATCAAACACGAGCTGAACAAACAGTAAAGTTCCTAAAGACAAACTGTTAAAGGAGGAAACAAAGCAAACTTACAGTTTCTTCACACACCAACAACAAGCTCCACTCCACACCTGGACACTAAACACGGACACACAGGTGAGCTGCTTCCTGGAAGGAGGCGGGGCTCCACCTGAAACTCAGCACAGGTGGGAGGGGCTCAGCTCTGTGTGTGCTGATGTGTTAACTTTAAAAATATGCCGTCTGACTGCTCAGACTGAGTCAGAGTAAAGTTCACATGCTGACGTGTGGAGACATGAAACCTTGTTGTAGCTGCAGGTGTGAACACACTGATCCCAGATCAGCTCTGCTGTGTTTGTAACATGAACATTTCTGCTGCAAAGCTTCAAATGTTCAGCATGTTTCTCTGTTTCCAGTCTATAGATCCAGTCACACTTTCTACCTTCACCTGTGCAGTAAAGACTGAGAGCAGAGCTGAAACCAAGCGTCCAATCAGTGAGCAGCATCAACACCTGAGCTTCATTCAGACTCTGTTATTGAAGATGTTGTTGGTACAAAGTTCATCTGCTGCTCACATGAATCCATGAAAGATTTATTTCACTGATGTTTCTTCAAAGCTCGTTTCAACCTGTTGAAGTCATGAATGAAAGTGCAGACTGAGAGTGGATCACATGATGTTTGAGGTGTGTCATGTGACATGTTCAGTATTGTCACACATGTCTAGATTGTCCCTGATATCATAACTGCTCAAACACTGATGATTATATTTGAAGAATTATTCCTGATGGCAGCAAAGTTTGAATGGAGCTCTCTGTCTGTGCTGATTTGTCGCCCTCTGGAGGTCAAAGCACAAACTGCATGATGTCACTGTAACCACCACAGTGACAGGAAGTGTTTTTATGACTGAAACACTGAAATGATGCTAACGGCTGTCGTTAGGCTCACTGACAGCAGTGCTGATGTGTTCATGTCAAACACTGGCTCAGGTCAGACTCCTTCATCCTTCTCCAGCGTGAGGCCGCCCTCAGACCCACAGGAGCTCTGACCTTTGACCTCCTGACCCTAACCATTTTAGTCTTGTTGCATCTTTAAATGCAAATCCATCCAAACTGTAGCCGAGCAAAAGAAGCTGGAAGTTGTTCTATGAATGATGTTGTTGAAGGAGCTTGGAAAGAAAAGCGTCTGGACTTCTTTAAGTTGCTTGAAGAGGGACATGGACGTCTTAACGCCCACTCACATCCTGGGACATTTGATCACAGGAAATCACATGATGGGGTGGGGCTAGATCTCACAATGGGTTCACCCAAAACCTTGGCTGATTGAGACCCACACCCGTTCTCACACCGTGGCTCGTGTGATTAGGTAGAGGATCAACAGGGGCTCCGTGTCCCTGAATTTAAACTGAATCTAAACACACCGTGCACAATGCCAAGTTAGATAATGGTTAAAAGAACAAGATAAGAATAAATAAAAAGATAAAATAAGGATAAGAAATAACTTAAAAAAATAAAATAAAAAGATAAATAACTGCAAATAAGTACAAATAAGTAACTGAAGACACGTGTGGTCTGCAGATGTCGATGTACATGGATGTACATGGAGTTTAATGTGCAAAATGAACTTAGTGTGCAAAGTGACCTGATGTGCAAACTGCAGTTTGAGGTCGGTCAGCTGTTCAGGAGTCTGATAGCAGTGGGGAAGATGGAGTTGTTGAGTCTGGATGTTCTACATTTCACACTTCTGAACCTTCGTCTCGAGGGCAGAGGTGTGTCTCTCCTCTGGACTCTGTGATGGTAGCTGCTCTGCAGAGAGGGCAGCGGGGTCCTGATGATCTTCTCCACAGTTGTTATCACTCTCTGCAGGCGTTTGCGGTTTGCAGTAGTGCTGCCGTACCATGCAGTGATGCAGCTGTCAGGCTGCTCTCCACAGTGCAGCTGTAGAACCTGCTGAGGATCTTGGCCAACATACCAAATTTCCTCAGCCTCCTCAGGAAATACAGCAGCTGCTGAGCCTTCTTGACCAGCTGTGTGAGTTTGAGTCCCTCATTGACTCAAACTCCTTCAGTGACACTTGCAGCCTTGCAGATTAGTTTGCTGATCCTGATGCATCTCTGCAGCTGATGCTGTCCCCCAGCAGACAACAACAACATAGATGCTCTCACTAGTCCACTTTACCCTCTAATCACATCTCTGACATCTGCAGGTTGCTCCATAGAGACTCTTGTGCAATGCCAGGTGTTTGTGTTTGTCTGTAGGTACACATTAGATATGACCATAGACGCACACACACAAGTGAACACAGCAGCACAGATGGTTTCCACCTGCTTCCCTCTTTCTTCACACAACTGTGAGGATGATGAAGAGGTTTCAGGACGAGGTGGTCAGCAAGCACAGGATAAAGCAGGGCCATGAAACTCTCTGGTGCAGCAGATGTTTAATCAGACTCAGCTTTAGGCTTCTTTTCCCACCTGGCAGCAAAGTAACAGCTTCACTAACGTGAACAGTCACAATGTTAAACGTTTCTATATCTTCATATATTTTTATCTGTTGATGCTGCAGAATAAAGTCTGTTAACAGAGTGCAGGATGTGTAGAGCAGGTCCAGCTCTCCCTTTACTGTGTCCACTTTCATCAGCCCCTGTGAAGTGACACAGAGTGCATGTGTGTCTGTCAGCTGTTGTTTGTTGTGAAGGATGGAACAAATGAACACACACTTTTAGAGAAATCTGAAAAAGCAACACGTGCTTGGGCTCCTTCTGTGCTCGTCTTCATTAATGCTGATCTTTCTTTCCTGTTTGTTCTTTGGCACAAGCTTCAGTCTTTTCTCCCAGGGCTCCTTCACACTTAGAAACACACCTACATTCATTTATACACAAACATCATGAAACAAAGGCTTTGGCTGGTGGCAGATCTGCATGCAGTGTCAATGAGAACGATCAACAACAGATCAGACAAAACACTCAGGCGGACACTCCTCTGTAGAAGGAAACATGGAGAAGTGTGAGGTAATCAAGTGCACAACATCACTTGGTATTTCAGGCTGTTTTATATAGAACTTCAGCACCAATGTAAAAAGTTCTGGTTTTAGGAAGATGAAGAACATTTTCAGGAAGGATGCCGTCTGCAAGCAGAGCTGCTTGAACCTCAGCGCTGAGGTCCAGGACTACTTCCTGTGAAGCCACGTGATGTAAATCTGCTGCTGTAACTTCACAGTTTACTGAAGCTAATGCAACGTTACCAATAATCTGTTTTCAACAAAGGTTTCACTCCGTCCGGTGTTGATGGAATGATTCAGGCCGTACTCGTCAGGCTTCCCGTCGACCACACGCATTTCAGTCACAAACCCGTGACTGACAACAAGGGAAACAGCAGAAGAAAAGATGTGAAAAATACTGGATGATGATGATGGAGGATTAACCGCGGTGGCTAAACTGTTTCCTGTCTTTGTGGGCGTACTCACAGGGAAGTTTCCAGGCACGTCAGTCTTGGTGGCTAAAGTCTCCATTTTCCAACATGTATCGCTACAGGTGCAAAGACACAACATTAATCATCAGTGTAAATATTTTAATGCTGTCCAAACGGTGTTTGCTTTGTCTGTCCTCTCGCACTCACAGAGGAAACGAGGACGCCACCTTCAACCCATCTTCAGTTGGCTCAACCATGGCCGGACTTCCTGTTGGCTTTGTGACAGCAAACCACTTGAAATGAGAGCAAACTGCAGTCAAGCACCACTTACAGCAACCTGTGGACACGCAAATGGAAAGCACTGAGAATCATACAGAAGCATAAGAGCTGTTTATTGTAACACGTGTGTGTGTGTGTGTGTGTGTGTGTGTGTGTGTGTGTGTGTGTGTGTGTGTGTGTGTGTGTGCACATTAATAACACACTGATGTATGTTAGTTTGATTTATGCTATATCTGAGAAAACAACTGCAGAATTTTACATCAAAGTTTCCAAAGCTGATGTTTTGTTGTTCACTCTGTTTTATATTCATATAGTTTGTTGTTTTTAAATCAGTGGACAAAATAAATATTATCACACAAAATCCAGGGTGACACATAACCAAATAACCTAAATGGTGAAGTCATTATAGAAGTACATGTTGCAAAGGTCAGCCTCCTGTATAGACTGCTAAACTGTCTGGGGGGCCCTGCCTGTCCTCGTTGGATAAGCTCCACCCCTTTTCCATAAGACGGAGACATTTGTATGAAAATAGATGGGCAGTAAAATAAAAAATAAAAAATATTATGGATGACTCTGTAAATCAAAGTCGGCCTGAGGCAGAAGCAGAAACCATGAGGAGCACAGCACCACTCCCAGAAGGGCACGAAGTGAAGCCATAGCTGCTGAAGAGTGAAGACGTGATGATGGAGGAGATCACAGATGAAGATCTGCTGCCTGCTGACTCTTTATATAGAAGAGTGAGACTATCTCCCCACCAGCAGCTGCACTTATACAAACCCCAGGTGCTGGGATGGCTTTGAACATGTGACATTCTCTGCAAACACATGGACAGTTTCATAAGCACAAAGATTATTCCTGCAGCGGCAGAATCGTATCCACTGTGTGAGAGGTGAACGTCAGACAGTTCTTAGAAAATGTAGTTTCTCTTTAAGCTTTTAACGTCTCTTTTACCCCCATTTGTCTAAAACTACTTGACAGCCCTTCATGTCAGAGGTTTATTACCTGTGCAGGATGGAGCACATGGTCTCAGTCAGGCTGGACACGATCACTCCTACAGGAAGTAAATGTGATTTTATTTCACCTGTGAAATGATGAAAAACAGCAGAATAGCTCACGCTAACAAACGGGTGTTGAAATGTTTCATTTTCTGCTGTTTCACAGGTCAAAAAGGGCGTCGAAGCAAACTGAAGCTGAGCTGCTGCTGCTGTTGTAGTGCAGCATCTGCTGTGTGCTTCATCAGAGAACCTTCTGTACACAGCAGACAGAGGCTGCTGCCACTGAAGTCCATCTGCTAGAGAGCTTTAAACACTGGTTATTGAAGTGGCTTTGATGATACTGATACACAGTCTTTGCTGCTGTCACAGGACAGGGATCCACCAGGGAGTAGTTGTCAGGATAAAGAGCCTTCGCTTCTCTAAATATAAACTGGATACTTGTAGGAAACTTTGGGAAGCAGCATTTTTCCTCATATCGTCTAAACTGAAGTTAGCTCAGGTGCTTCTTCCATACTTGCTCTGCAGAAAGCCAAAGAGTTTGGAGCTCTGCAAACATTTGCAGCACAGCTGGATGTTTGTAACTTTGGTCACCTCTGTATCATCCCTCAGATTCTTTCTGCACAGCTTTGAAACCACGACAGCACGAGTGATGCTGAGGAGACGTCCAGTTTAAACAGACCTTTATTCCTGGAACACAAACACATGAAGTGATGCTGCTAAAGAAGAACATTTAATCGCACTAATGAATCAAGCATCTGTTTGTCTGTCAGTCTGTCAACAGTTCCTCTGATCGACTTCAGACTTGGTGGGTATTTTGTTTTTGCAGCGGTCAAAGTCGATCAGCGTGTTGCTTTGTCTGCTGTAAATCTGCCTGTACAAAGGGAAACATGCATGTTTTAGATGCAAACTCACAACATGGCTGCATTTTTGTGATTATGTGTATTTTATATTGATTTATTCTATTATGTTTTGTATATGAATCTTTACAAGTGTGTCGATACAAAGGCTTGATTAAAACAAAGGTCTCAGCTGTGCTGTTAGGGATGCTCTCATATTTGTTTCAAATGTAATAAATCAAAGGATTTCAGGCTTTTCATCCTTTTTATTTGTTTGGTTCTAACAGCAGCTGGATAAAAACATGCAGGTGATGAATATAATTGTGTGATATTATGAGCATTGTGAATAAAGAAAGAGCAGAGATAGTAAAAAGGAAACAGGTGATGGACGTGAGATTTTCAGAACAAAAGCTCCTCAGTGAGACGATCACCTGGACACAAGGTCAGGCAGCTGGGACTCATCTAGAGAGCAAAATGGAAAAGTGATCTGTGCAGAACATCACTGTTGATTGCAGTTATTTACATCAGACTTCTTCTCTGAGATAAGAGCACCATTTGTGGGAAAGATGACAGTATTTCCAGGCTGGATGCTGTTTGCAGGGAGAACTGAATGAAAGTCTCCTGCACCTCAGCGCTGAGGTCCACACCTGTGAACACAGATGAGGTCAATATGCTGCAGCACGTAGAGCTTTACTGATCAGCAGGTTCAAAGGATTCAGCAGAGCGTAGAGTCAGAGCTAAATGCCACATCACCATAGAGTTTGTTAACAACAGCTTTCTTTGCCCTTTGTCTCGATGGACTGAATCAGGGATACTCGTCATACTTCACCTCAACCACGTCACTGAGAGACCCCAGCCTGACACAGCAGCAGAGATGATGAAAGCAGAAACAGCAAACAGATGCTTCAGTTGTGTTTCTCTCTGTGTGTGCGCTCACGCCCACTTGTGTGTGTGAACTTTCCACGTACCTCAGCTTGTTTCTCCAACATGAGCCATCAGGGCTGAAAAACATCACTAACACATGAATTCTTTCTCTTTTTGTTATCACCTGTGATCATGTGTCTCATGTTTCTGTCATTCACCAGTTCTTGTATAGTTACGTGTAACTAGACTTCTGTGGGACGTAAATGATTGTTTTGTATGCAGATCTGTACAAAGGATGTAAACACTTGATTACAAAGGAGATCTCAGCTGTGTTGTTGTGGATGGACTTCAACGTATTTGTTAAAAAAGAGAATAAAGCAAAGTGTTTTAGCTGTTTGGGAGTTTTTGTTTGATTCCATTCAGTTTTATTTCTATGGAGTCAAATAATAACAAAGGCTCTAGAACAGCCCTGAGTTTGTCCAGGTGACACTCCTCTGAAGAACAAAGACAAAGAGGAAGAAGGGGATTCGTTTTCAAGTCTTGTTTCTTTCAAAATAAAAGCTGAAATGTTTTGGAAGCATGATAATATTTCAGCCAGGATGCCGTCTCCAAGGAGACCTGCACCTCAGCGCTGAGCTCCACATCACGCCCTGTGAAAGCACATATATAAATCTGCTGCAGTGAGAAGAACTTTACCCAACACAAGTGTAGAAGTAGACATTTGACTTTACCTACAACCTGTTAACAACAAAGCTTTCATTGCCTCTGCTGTTGATGTCATGTAGGACTAATCATACTTCACATCAGCCATGCACACGTCAGAGGATCTCCAGGCTTTCAGTAATAAAGCCAAGCAGATGATGTGAACATAGCAATAGTAAAACATGCATCATAATCAGCTGTACAGTGGGGCAAAAAAGTATTTAGTCAGCCACCGATTGTGCAAGTTCCCCCACTTAAAATGATGACAGAGGTCAGTAATTTGCACCAGAGGTACACTTCAACTGTGAGAGACAGAATGTGAAAAAAAAATCCATGAATCCACATGGTAGGATTTGTAAAGAATTTATTCGTAAATCAGGGTGGAAAATAAGTATTTAAGTTTATTACTCTGTATCACACATGAGTGCCCGAGGGAGGCGGGGCTGACTGGGGAGACACAGGAAACAGAGAGACAGGGCTGACTCGACATGAAACGATGAAACGTGGGACACGGGAACAGAAACTAAACACAGGCTGAAATGAACACTGAGGGAGGGAGAACTAAGATTACTGAGAGCCTGATAAATAAGAAGAACAAAAACCAAGAAAAACAAGAGTCAAAGAAAACCAAAAACACAAAGCATTGGGCCAGGACCCACTGCTGTGACATTTATATGTGATAAAAACATTAAAAACTGCTCAGATGTTGAAATCTTTCTACGTATACTTTAGGTTCAGCTCTCCAGCCTGGCATTTGGTTAAGCATGATTCAAACATTTGATTTTGTTTAACTGGTTTTAATTATAGTTACTTTTTGTGAACATTTGTTGCAGTATTTAAAAATACATCATTTATTTTCAAACTTTTATTTGATTTAGAGCATCATATTTGACCAACGTAAATGTTTTAATTTCATATAAAATAACTGAAACAGTGAACTAAATATCTGAAATCTTTCCTGCCTTAAAAGTTATAATCCTACTTAAGTTATAGTGCAAACGCTTAAGCAACAAATATACTTGATGCTAATTAATTCATATTTCCCTTTGATGTTGCAACTATGCGGTCACTTCTGTCTTTAAACAAAATAATATTTTCCAGTTACAGAAATCATAAAGTCCAAACTAAAGCGCTACTGTTGCTATATGCATTTTATATAAATCATGGATGATGGTCCTGACATGAAGGAAGAGAAAGTTACAGGTTGCATCCTTTGACTTTGTCTCCGTGCCTTTGGGCGATTTTCAGAAGGACAGATGTTTCGGTTCAATTCTTAAATCAATTTTTTCAAACACAAACACTATTTTAAAGCTTGTAGAGAGTAAAATATTAATGATAATTATAATAACAATAATAACAACAAAAGCTCTCAGATCCATCAAACCAAGCAGCAGAAAGAACAATAACTGAAGAGAAAACTTTAACCTTGTAGACTTCATTATGTTCCAGCTGCTCTACAGACGCAGTGACCTCGAACTTAAGCAGGTCATAAAGTATGTGCAGCTCAATAACTTCATAATCAGACCCTGTGGTATTTAGGCAGCAGAACAACTAAGAATAACAACTACAAATAATGTTTTTAGGTTTCTGTTGTACTGCAAGGTTCTGTACAGGAGAACCAAACCAAGAGCAAATATTACGTCTCATTTACACCTGAGCACGAAGAGCCATCAACATTTAGCAAATTGAATCATCTTTGTTTAGATGCAAGAAGAATCATCTAGAAATGAAAAAATAGAAATAGAAATCCAGAGCAAAGATATCCTCTAATTCAGCGTAGCACATGTGCAGCTGCTGCGATTCACGTAAGCATTCGGCTCGTCGCTGTTGCAGATTTTTCTCTCGCTGTTCTGGCTCACAGCGCTGCAAACACAAAAATCCAATAACAAGGTGTGTAACATCTAGCAGGGTGACAGAAAAACCCAGGGTAACTTCTAAGGACCTCAACGTCTCTCTCACATTGTGTTTTTTAAACATGCTTCCATTTGTCACTTCAGTCTCTACTCTGAAATACAGGAAGAGAAATCATGGCTGAAACAATTTCTCATGAAACCAGGGGTGTGGTCCAACAGTCAGTTTGGTGAGGAAGGTTCCTAACTGAGAGAAGTGACCCAGAAGTATCTGTGTAGCAGCCACAATGAATCCAGATCATGAGCTTTATTAACTGATCAAAGTCTCTTCTTTCATCTTCTGTATCATTCAGTTTGCATTGGTAATGCCCATTATTGTAATGCTTTTTTAAGACCAGCAAAACTTTATTTCACTTTGGGTTAGCTGGGATAAGTGATGGATGGAGGGAATTTTACTTCAGCCACAGAAATCCTAAACAGGAAGGAGGAGCAGAGTTACAGTGGATCACTATCCAGCAGGGAAACAAGGTTTATTTCAATTTCTTGGCCATGAGTGAGATTTACTGAGTGGGCAATTTAGGGAGACGACACCATCAGATCCCGAGCCCTCCATGTGTTAATCAAGAGACGGCTGCTGTGCTACATCCATAAATAATGAATAAATTAGGAGCTAAAGCTGAAAGGACAGTTTATTTGTACCATCTTCACGTGAACACATTCAAGAACATCACAGATGAAGAAACATTAAAAACTTCCACACTACATAAAGCAAGAAAAATAGTTTTTCTTTCAGGTGGTTTCAGAAAAACAGAAACATCAAACATCTCCAAGACTCTCTTTGAAAGAACTAAAATCCTTTGTTCTCATGGTCCAATCATGAGTGAACTCCCCGATGAAGCCTTGTGTGCTAAAACATGTCAGAGTTTTAAAGGTTAAACATGAGTTTCCAAAACGTTTTGCTGGAGAACAATGAACTATTTGACTGAGTTTCAATCATTTACAGACGAGCAAAACCAGGACAGAGAAAAAAGGACAAAACTGACTCAGTAAAACACAGAAAAGAAGATCCCATGTAGATCTGTATTATGTAGAAGTTCAGCCCAGCAACCAGTTCAGTTCAACACAAGTTTAAATGATTCTATCTGAACTCTGTGGAGCCTGATCTCAAGCTTTTTGAGTCTGACACAGAAACCAGAGGATCTTTCTGTGTCTTCAGATTCACTGTGATCCAGTGATGGGAGTGATTTCAGCCCTGAGTGATCGCGCTGATGTTTGCACAGAGCAGACAATGAGGTGAATGTTTGGGCACATTGGTAACAGTGAAACAGTTTATTAGTAACGTGGGATCGTTTGTGTTCAGAGTATGAACTGAGATTCCTGAAGCTCTTGTCACACTGGTCACAGCTGTAGTTTCCTTCCATGTGTGCACGTTCATGCCTGTTACAAGTACTTGAATGTGAGAAGCTTCTGTCACAGTGTCTGCACTTGTGTGGTTTCTCTCCTGTGTGGACTCGTTTGTGTGTTTTAAGCTGACCTGCAGTGGTGAAGGATGACCCACACTGATCACAGAGGTGCTTTTTAACCCCACTGTGAATCAGTTCATGTTGTTTTAAATCACTTGGTGTGGTGAAGCTTCTCCCACATTCTTTGCAGTATTTCAGTTTGTCTCCAGTGTGTCTACGTTGATGTACTTTTAGGGTCTTTTGCTGACTGAAAGTTTTTCCACAGAGGTCACAATGAAAGTCTTTCCCACCACCACAGTGATGACAGGGTTGAGAACTGGATCCATCTGTGTCGCTCTGCTTCTAAACAAAGACACAAAGACAGTGTAAGTCAGTCCTTCAACATTTGTATCCTGAACGTCGCCTGAAATAAACAGCATCTCTGCAGACGTCCAACTACATTTGACTGTTTCAGTTAACACACTCAGTTTACTGGGCTGCAATAACTACAATACTACCACCATAATACTACAGTAATACTAAAATCATAACTGAAAGGAAAATCTGAATAATCACTCAGAGCTGCTTTTCCATGCAGTAGAATTGCTAACATGCTAACACAGTTTAATAAGCAGACTTGTTCCAAACAGTCAGGCTAAAATGACAAGATAACAATATAAATACATACCTCACAGTAGCTGCACTTGTAGAGTCTCTTTCTGGTGTGGATCTGTTGGTGTTCTCTCAGGTGATGTGGAGCTTTAAAAGTCTTCTCACACAGGTCACATCGATAAGGTCTCTCCTCAGTGTGGGTAAACATGTGTCGTTGTAACTGTGCGTCTGTTGTAAAGTATTTGCCACACTGTTCACAGCAGTACACATCATGTCTGGTGTGAATGCGTAGGTGTTCATTTCGGTACCCTCTCTGGCTGAAAGTTTTTCCACAGATGTCACAGCTGTATGCCTTAATTCCAGAGTGGGTAACTAGATGCTTCTGTAAGTGGCTACTGTGAGTAAAAGCTCTGCCACACTGATCACAGCTGTACGCTTTAACTCCACTGTGGATGAGCTGGTGTTTTTTTAGGGAACCCTTCAAGGAAAAAGACTTTCCACACAAGTCACAGCTCAACGGTCTCTCTCCAGTGTGGATGACCTGATGCCGTTTTAGTGAAGCTTTCAGAGTAAAACCCTTCCCACACAAGTCACAGCTGTATGACTTAATTCCAGAGTGGGTAACTAGATGCCTCTGTAAGTGGCTACTTTGAGTAAAAGCTCTGCCACACTGATCACAGCTGTACGCTTTAACTCCACTGTGGATGAGTTGGTGTTGTTTTAGGTAACCCTTCAAGGAAAAAGACTTTCCACACAAGTCACAGCTGAACGGTCTCTCTCCAGTGTGGATGACCTGATGCTGTTTTAGTGAAGCCCTCACAGTAAAACCCTTCCCACACAAGTCACAGCTGAACGGTCTCTCTCCAGTGTGGATGACCTGATGCCGTTTTAGTGAAGCCCTCACAGTAAAACCCTTCCCACACTCGTCACAGGTGTGTTTTTTCTCTCCCTTTCTTCTGTGAGGTTTGTCGGCCTCCTGAGAGCGCTGACTTCTGGCTCTATGTTGGTCCTGCAGTGACAGAGATACAAACAGAGGCAGTGAGTGAAATGCAGTCGTGGAACAAACTCAACCTTCAAACTCCATTAACAATAGTTTTAAACCTGAAGGTGGAGCGTGGCACCAAACACCTTAAAGGTCTCTTATCCCCACCTGCTGGTAGTTCTAACACATTACATCCAACCTGCTGTTAAAGATAATTCATGACTGTTCAAACACTAAACTCATGCGCACACACACACACACACACACACACACACACACACACACACATTATTTTATAATTTAGATTATTTTGTTGTTTCCTATTACATATTTCTATAATTTGTATAGATTTATACATAATTATTCAGTGATAATAAATCCTATGTTTGTTTATTCTAAAGGAACCCCGTCAGCTTCCACAACAGATGTTGCTCGTCTTCCGTCAAATACTCACATAAAATATTACACAATGAAGTGGATTCAAGATATCCACATAATTTCACTCTTACATCCACAGTGAGGTTTCACAATTGTTCAAATATAAGCAATCAATAATAATAATAATAATATTTCTCTGTCAGCCTTCTCGGTTACGAATCGTCTTCTGCTCCTCTGTCATGCGGCGTCCCACAGGGCTCAATTTTAGGGCCACTGCTCTTTTCACTGTATCTATTGCCTCTGGGTTCTATCCTTAGAAGGCATGGGATCTCATTTCATTGTTATGCCGATGACTGCCAACTTTATTTGACACTAAAACACATGGATGGCATCTCCATAAAACCTCTCTTGACTTGTCTAGATGACATTAAAGCTTGGTTGGCTCTAAACTTTTTAAATTTTAATGAAAAGAAAACAGAGCTGTTGGTGTTTGGACCCAGTGGTCCCTGTGAGTCCTCCCCTGTTGTTTTAGGATCCCTGGAAGTCTATTTTAAATCTGTGGTTACTGACCTTGGTTTTAAGTTGGACAGTGATTTTAAATTGGACAACCAAATCAGAGCAGTGGTGAAGTCCGGTTTTTATCATTTAAGGCGACTGGCAAGAGTAAAATCTTTTCTTTCGAGGCAGCACCTTGAAACAGTGATCCATGCTTTTATTTCTTCCCGCCTGGACTACTGTAACTCACTTTATGTGGGGGTCAGTGAGTCGTTGCTCTCACGTCTGCAGCTGGTTCAAAATGCGGCTGCACGACTCCTAACAGGGACTCAAAAAAGAGAGCATATAACCCCCGTGCTAGCCTCTCTGCACTGGCTGCCTGTGTCTTTTAGAGTTAATTTTAAAATTCTTATGTTTGTTTTTAAATGCCTTCACAGTCTTGCCCCGCCTTACCTCTCTGAGCTTCTTCATCTCCACACACCCTGTCGGTCTTACAGGTCAGCTGACCAGCTGCTCCTGGAGGTACCGAGATCCAGGAGGAAGCTCAGAGGGGGCGGGGCCTTCTCTATTGTGGCTCCAAAGTTATGGAATGATTTGCCCATGCACGTTAGAGAGGCCCCTTCACTGTCCACTTTTAAATCACGTCTTAAAACCCACTTTTATTCCTTGGCTTTTAACCTCAGTGAGACTTAGTTTCTTTTTTAATTGAAGTAGTTATTTAATGATTTCACTCTTCTTTTATTTGTGTTTCATTTATATCTCATGTAATTTTATTTTACAGTTCCAATGTACAGCACTTTGTGTCAGCTGTGGTTGTTTTAAAGTGCTTTATAAATAAAGTTCATAATGTTGATGATGAATATCAATAACATTGAGGCACATTACACAAATTTCAAAAACAAATCATGTCTTACAATATTTACAACAACTAAAAGCTCTGTAAATCGGCTTTTAAGTGTTCATTGAAGTTTTGAATAATTCTCTAATTTTTTAAGGCAACTTATTCCACTTAAAAGTTGCTCTAAATGTAACAGTTTAACAAAACGTTACTTTTAACTCGAGCATTTACTAAATTGCAGCTTGTTGAAAACTGTGTAATATGATGATGTATTTCATCTGGATACTGCAGCTGAGCAGAATAAATGTGGTGTGTTTAACAGAATTGCTTTCTTTAGAACTACAAGTAAGCCATAGAATATTTTAGCCTGTACAGGAAGCCAAGAAAGGTTATTATGCATTTGATCAATATTAGTATAGTATGAACATCTTCACACTAATCTGGACGCCTTATTCTGGACTAACTGAAGTCTGTTAAGATCTTTCTTATTAGCTGCTGACCAAATGATTGAACAATACTCCAGATGAGACATTACTAGTGGATTAATGACATCTTTCATAATGAAGAAGTGATACACAAAGAGCATTTCATAGCCATAGCTATGCCTTGTCGGCAGAGTTATGTGACATTAGTGATGTTTGTACTTTCAGCGTTAACTTGGTTTTAAAGCCTTTAAAATATACGCCGTTCAATAGTCGACCTTAATCTGACAGAGAATGTGATGATTTTGTGGATAATTAAAGTCAGTCATATATCCACAAACACAACAAGCTGAAAGTCAGTGATGCTGCTCGGTTTGCAGTCCTGAACATCACGGCACAAGCAGGATTCACTGCACTGTTAATGTTAGCTGTGTTATATTGCTGCCTCTGTTTGGTGGTGTCGAGCCAAACGCACTTTAACGTGTGTTTGAACGAGCTGACGGTTCACTCGTTAAGCTGAAAGAAAGATGCTTTAATCACAGCAGTCACACATGTGTCCACTGCACCATCTGGAACTCTTCTTGTTTACACTCGTAATAACACAAACACTAAATCCTGCTTCTCTGGTGCTGTTGTGTAGCAGTGTGTACACCTGAGACTGTCACCCGTCTGTCTGTCCTGCACTCTCTCTCTGTTTCTTTCTCTCTGATTGTGGAATAAAAGTATGAACATGTGTTTATAAGTTACACTTGTGTTTGAATCCTGCAGCTTATCACACATTTGATTTCCATGTGTGACGACTGCAAGTGTCCAGAGTGAGGACAGACTGAGGGACCCACTGCTGCACATCATCTGTGAGGCTTTGCAGCCCTGATGATCCACCAGGACAAACTCAGCAGTGTGTGAGGAAGAGGAGGAGGAAGAGCCAGCAGCAGCTGACAGATGGAGAGAATAGACAGACTGTTCCCTGTTTGTGAAGGACTGCTAGGAAAGTTTAACATGACTGTCTGTCCTGAATCAGTGTTGGTCAAGTTACTTGAAAAAAGTAATCAGTAACTAATTACTGATTACTTCCCAAAAAAGTAATCCCGTTACTTTACTGATTACTTATTTTCAAAAGTAATTAATTACTTAGTTACTTTTTAAAAACACGATTCTACATAATCCATCATATAAAATGTAATCAAATGGAAAAGTCTCTTTTTTTTAACTTGTTTTATTAGTTTTAATCTTTTAACTTTATGCATCAAGCAAAAATTTAATTATATGCAACATTCTCTGACTGGAAGAAATTAGTTTAACATTGAAACCTATTTTCTGCACATTCCAGCACATAAAATAAAATATTTGTTGTGTTTACACTCAGTCTTTCAAATAGATGCAAGTAAAACACAGCAGAACATAAATAAAGTCAAAGACTCAGCGGTCCTGTTGCTCTATTTTCACCTGTAAAGCAGGAGTTGGGTAGGCGGAGGTTTACCCTGGTGCAGGTGTGCCGCGGTCAGTGGAAGAATCCGCAAGTTTCTCTGTGAGTTTCCCATTACGTCGTTGCGCACTTGGTGCTTCCTTGGAAGTTTAGGGTTTTTTTTCCACTGTAAAAAGAAGTTTTCTTCCCACGCACGATGGACGCTAATGTTTTTGTCACTTCTTATGGAATCAAACTCAAAGTAAGGTCAGTACTTCCACGCTTTAAACGCTGCACGCTCATACTCTCTCCCACAATCGATATATGATCCAATGTTGATCTCCACACAGCTGTTGTCACTAACGGCGCACTCGCTTACGTCACTGTCGTGAGACATTCTCGCAAAGAAATCACGGTTTTAGTAACGCAGCGTTCCTACGGGAAAGTAACGGTAATCTAATTACCGTTTTTGCAATAGTAATCCCTTACTTGGGTTACAAGTAACGCGTTACTGCCCATCTCTGGTCCTGAATCAGTCTTATTAGGTAATGTTCAAATAATGTGATCATCCCAGTGTTTTCAGTGTGGGAGAAAGTACTCAGGGCCTTCAAGTTACACACTATGAAAGGCAGCAACAAGTTTAATGTTCAGAAACCTAAAGTCTGTATCAGCAGCAGAATGGAGCTAAAAATAAATGTTTGTTTCAGTTCTATGAAGCTTTGAGTATTTTGGATCAGTAGCTGCTGTGTTTGTTGCATCATATTGCTGTAACTGTTTATATGCTTTATATATTCTGAGCTAAGTTGATCTATAGTGTTACATCATATTCTATAAGGATGTTATGTGTTTGTAGACTTTCTGCCCAGTTTGACCCATTTAGCAGACGTCAGCCTGTTTAAGGCTCTGATATCTATTCTGTGTGACTTACAGCAGTTATGACATGGTCTGATTTTCTCACCCAATAAAGGAATATTTCATATATCAGTCTACTCTTCATTCTATCAGACACAGTTATCACAGCTCCTACATTTGCTTTTTACACATATATGTAAGCACTGAGCCACATTTAGTACCAACATATTAAATGAACAACATTTGTCTCTTATATATGATACATCTGTATACACACTGTCACAGATACTTGTCTGTGAGTGAAGTGATTAATATAATAACTATAATATTGGCCATATTATATTTACATTACCACAGTGTGATGACTTTAGTCTCATGAACAACATCAGCTAATTGTTATTTACAGCTAATCTTAAACGACTGTTCAGCACAGAAATGAAGCCCAACAATCATGTTTCACAGTCCTGTGGTCTCAGCCTCAGATACTCATCAAATCACACAGAGCTCATGTAGAAACAAATGAACTAAATATGTTCTCCTTCATTTCTGTCAAACAAAGCTGTATGAAACGTTTCCAGCTGTTAGTATCATGGTTGCTAGGCAACCTGGGCAGCGCGACGGAGGCTAGACGTCCCATTTCACGAGCCTACGAGCCTCGCACTTCGGCCTTAGCGGTCTTTGAGTACGCGGCCCTTGAGGACTTTAAAGCTGCAGAACCTGAATCGGGATACAGCCATGATGATCTCCAGCCTCGTGCTCGCCAACATTCTCACCTGAGTTAAGAAGACGATCACTGAAATGGTCTCAGCAGGTCCTTTGATGACAGCAATGAAATGCAGCGGTAAGGCTTTTTGGGAATTAAGTTCGTTTTCATGGCAAAGAAGGACGATGCAGTTCATCTGATCACTCCTCATAACATTCTGGAGTGCAGGCAAAATGCTATTATAAAAACTTAAGCAGCAACTTCTCCAGGTTCCAATATTTATGCAATTCTCAAACCTTTTGGCCACGACTGTATAACCTCTTCTGAAGTTTAGTGGATATTATACATGGTTATGCTCAGGATGTGTCGGCCAGTTTCCACTGGAAACGCCTTTTGGTTCAACTGTCAGCGAGGAATTTGCATTTGCACTGTTACATTTTTATATAACTTTAATGCACATAAACAACAGCTGCTTGTTTCAGTGAAAATACATTGATGGCTTTTTAATAAAGTTGTGCAGCTGTAAAGTATTTTGTCTGGTGTCAATTCTATCGTCAGCTACATCGTTATGGCAAATGTTCAGATGTATATGGTGATAAATATCTTTGGTCATATGGTCCTGCTCTGTCTGTCACCTTCTGTGTTGAGCTCATTGTTTCCTCTGTAGTGGCTGAGCTGAGTCCAAGTAGCTGAAAATGTTCCTCTGCTGCTCCGTCAGACTCTCCTCCTCCTGCTGATCAGCTGGGACACAAAACAGATCTTTGTTAGGCTCCACACTGCACTGAAGAGTCAAAGTGTCTCATATGTTCATCTGACAAGTAAAAGAACACATTTTTGTTTCCCGAGGTGGGCAACTTGTTGGAAACAAACACAAAAGCTTTGAGCACTGATACCTGCCATTGCTGGCATTGAAAGATGCAACGCCAGCAATGTGGATTGTCAAGACTCAAACCAATCATCAAGCAAAGACAACAGGGATCATTTGTTTCTCTTTATTTAGCATTCACAGCATTTGTAGTTGCCTTCTGTGCAGGGGAAGTCCACGCACACTGTGTGGTACCGCCATCCGCAGAAGGTGCATTCAACCTCTGTAAGAGAAACGAGGTTGTCTGAGACTGAAATGATATTCACTAAAGAAGTGGTGATTTGTAAAACTTCACATTTTGATCCGGGACGTACTCTGCATAAAAACAAGCGCTCACTCTTCCTGCTCAACAAATGACAAGGGCGGAGCCTTATACCACGTGATACAGAAGCTGTGCCGTGTGATGCTAAAATTAGCAGGGAAAAAACAACGGAGAGCACGTCAGGGATGACGAGAAAGTGACAGGAGAAAATCCGTCCCGGTCAACCACCCAAACATCAATAACGGGAACCTTATACAGCGCTTCCCTATACACGTCGAACTCCCGCAGGCACAAAGACATTACGGAGGCTATCACTTATCACCTGACCAAAGATATGGCTCCATCAACACTGTGCAAAACGAGGGATTGTCACCTGCATGAATAACAATCCTTGATCTAGTCAGGACTGCAGTGCTCCTGTGATCCCAGCTTATAGATGGAGGCTAGCAATGAGAGCCAGCAGCTAAAGCAGCACACCTGGTCTCCCAGCCTATTAAAAGCAGCCCTTTGCTTCACCTGCTTCACTAAACATTATTATTATTATTTAAGCAGAGTGGTGTGATTCATGTAGGCATTGCTGTGTGGACAGGAGGACTTTTCTTGAAACAGCTCGTGTGACGTGAGCTGACGTAAAAACAGTGATGTTAGCTTGATTCTCTTGGCTAAAACTATTTTAAAAGAGGGTCAATCATGCAAATCTGCCAATAGAAGCCAAAGTTACAGCCCCTCAGAGTTTAAAGAGAAAAGGCCCGTTTCCAACACTCGGTTGTGCAAAGGGAAAACAGGCCCACAGTGCCTGAGTGTGTGGGTAATTCTTCAAATAATATTCAAAAGCAAACATTTTTAAGCATGTAAATAAAATTCAATCATTTCTGCTCTTCAATACCTAAGAAATGAAAACTGGCAGATGGTCCAAAATGTGAAACGCCTGGCTATCTGTGCATTTAGTGCTGCAAGTTTTCACTGTTTACCTTCAGAAGCATAAATCTCTGCACAGATAATGTTCATATGTGGATTCCTGGTTTTCTGCAGTTAATTGTGACCCAAAGCGTATTTTTTAAAGTGGTTCCAGGCAATAAAGTCTAAAAATAAATACATCTACTTCCTTTTTCTGTGTTCCAGCCTCAGTGACTCTGACACAGTGCTGTAATATTTACACTTCTGATGAAAGCAGAGTTTGTAGTTGCAGAGAAATACTCGACTCATTTTGGGCATTTACGAGCAGGACCTCAGAAAGCCCCTCGCTGCTTCACTGGTTAAGAAAGCAAAGCAAACATTAGTTCACAGTGATGTTAATTAAGGCCCAAAGTTTAGGAACGAAACGTCAGCACTTCACTAATGAATGTAATGCTGATTCATGTGCTTGTTTTGTAATGTGCATGTTGTGCGTTGCTATTTCCCATATTCTTTGGCACTGATAGATGAAGATCTCTCAGGCAGGACCGAGGCTGCCAGCTGCTGACAGTGAGCAGGGAGAGAGCAGCAGAAGCTGGGCAAGAGCAGGGCACCTTCAGCCCCCTTTCATCAGTCAGAAATCATTTGGGTGTCTGTGTGAAATGTCTGATTTTTAAAATCTTTTTGTAGACATATTTATTAAATGTTTAACAATTATATAGAAGAAAGACAATGTAAAGAACAAAACATGACAAAACAAAAATGAGTTGAAGTTATGAACTGTTTTCTGAGAGACAAATAACACCAGGATCCTTTTTGTGTAGCTGACAGCTGGTAACTGTGCAGGGGCGGGTCTAGCAAAGTGTTGCCAGGGGGGCAGGTAGGGCATTAACAGGGAGGGGGGACACAAAAGAAATACTTTTTCTTTCTTATTCTCATTTAAAATGTCTCACTTTTAATAAATAATTATCTGAGGAAAACGATCAACACCCTAGACAAACGCTACACAGTGCCGTCCCGCAACTATTTTTCTATTGTTGCACTACCTGCTCTGTACACGCAGCGTCGAGCAACGGTGGAGACGGAATTTCAAGCAGTACAACATTTTGCTGCAACAACAAAACGAGAGACATTTGTTGTTTCATGTTTATTTATTGTTATGAGAGAATCATGATCTCAATTCTAAGCCAAAAAATCGTGATTCTCATTTTATGCAAAATCGTGCAGCCCTAACATTTCACACAACCCAGGATTCAGATCGTGAATCCATGATGGACTTGGATTTACATCATTATAAATGAAATGTGCTCTACTTGGAAGCAGCCGGCCCCGCCCCTTTTGACGGGTTGTGTGAGACTTTAAATCATCAAACTGTAAATTTTAAATTGTTATTGATCCTTTACCCCGAGTCCTAAAGTGTAGATTTATTTTCTTACTCTTCTTATATTTATTGTTTGTTTACTTGCACCGCTGTAACTGCAGCCTCGTCGTCTCGTCTCTCTATATGCTGGACTGTCTGTAGCGGAGATGACAATAAATTTTACTTTGACTTCAGCAGCGCGCAGGCGCACCGAGGGCTCTCGCGCTCACTTTATAGAATTTAGAAAAAACATCGGTGCAGATTATAAGTCTGTATCATAATATCTGTTTGTTGTTTTTATTTTGTTTTGCGAGTTGGTTATTAGATGCCGCTCCAGCCAGCCAGAGACTCCCCGCCGCCCCGCCCTCTCCTCCCTGTGCCGCCAGCAGCAGGCGCACCTCGCAAACGGAGAGCGCCCTTACTCCCAGCAAATGGCTGATAGAAAACCGATCGGTGCCTACGAATTTCCCAATATGCGCTGGCATGACGTCGGGGAAGCATGGGTACGACCGATTATTTTATTTTTTTCTTGCCCGTGATGCCCCCCCCCCACCACGATGCATTCTATTGGTTTGCACACTTACACACACCCAGCTGTGGTTTCCTGTTTTGCTGGACTCTGGAGAGCCCCGCCTTTAACGCTCTTCTCTCACAGAGAGCAACAGAAAACTTGGAAAAACTCCAGATTGACTGAACTCAGTTCAAAGTTACCTTGACACCTTTACATGTGAGACGTAGTGATGGTCCGCTTGAAGCTGACGTGTGTCAGAAAGATCAACGCGCTGCTTCAGAAGCACCGTGTCGAGGCTTGATTCGTTTGGCCAGAGTCACGTGATCAGTGACGTATGAAGCTTCGTTTAGAACGTACCTTTTTTTAAATCGAACTTTATTGAAACACAATGAGTATACAACATACAAACAGATGAAGTTTACAAAAGAACAGAACATGAACATACAGAACCAGGAGTAAAAAAATTATGATATGAGTAGGCGAAAAAAATCAACATATTGTAACGTGCAGTGGAGATGAAGCCAGCCGCGGAGGTGTGTAGGTGGATAGCGAATGAGCAACAGCTTCTGACTTTCCAAAAAGTACTCATTTATTTACAATATCAAAAATAAAAGTGCTACCTCTACCACACATTACTAAAGAGCACACTAGTCCGCGTACACACGGGAGCATCCATTACAGGAGGAGTGTGAAGAAGAACAAAAAGGGGGTGACACCAGTCGTGAGACAGGAGGCGCCGCCATGTGGTGATACACTGCATTACAATAGCAACTGTTACATAGTCCCCCCCTGGTGAGAAAAAGGCTGTCCTCAGCCGTACACAGCTGAAAAAGCACACACCACACCTAACAGTACCCTATACATAGAGGTTACAGCTAAGATTGGTGCACACACACAGGGCAAAAGACCATTTAAAAATGAAATTGGTGAAAATAAGACGAATATGTACAGTGGAAAATCAGTTTTCTTAGTTTTTTTTCACTTTTTTCTTTTGTTCTTTTTTTTTTCCTAAGTAAATGCCAAGAATGAACCTTAACGCACGAAAGAGCCATAAAACTGGATTAAGTAGAGCAAACAGAAACATCTACATATCATGACTCAAAGTAGCAATGCAACAAGACAGCATCAAACAGGTTTAACCAGAACATTTCACTTCAGATCAAGCCTGGTTGTGTGAAAATCATTAGTCCATCTTTTGTTGCTCCAGCCAGATGTAACTCTGGGGCAACGTCTGGGCCTGAGATTGTAATGTCCACCAGCAGCTGGGTGCTGGACAGATCTGGGTGAAACACTCTCTGGAACAGCGCCCACACCAGAAGAAGAGTCAATGTCCGGTAAATCAAAGGGGAATGGCTCAGAGTCAATGTCAGTGTCTGCAGGGGGGCCAGGGTGGGCCTGAGAGTCAGAGTTCAGACCCTCTGTGGTCTCTCTCTCAGCAGGCAATGAAACAGAATGTTCTTTGGAAGTGAGAGAGTCCCAGGTATGGAACGGTTGCATGTTCACAACATGATAAACACCTGCATCCACACCGGAGTCCACCCAAGTGAGCCTGTAATTAACATCACTGAGTCTGAGATACACACAATGGTCCCTGAAACAGTGGTGCAAGTTTAGCAGTAAAGTTAGACTGAGCGTCTGACCTGGGGTGCGTCTTAACTCTCACAAGGTCACCAACACGAAACGTGGCATGTCGATGTCTCAAGTCATAGTAATGTTTTTGTCTGTCATGGCTATAGTCCAAAGCTGCTTTGGCGTGGTCATGAGCTTCCTGCAGGGAGGCTCTCAGAGTCTCAGGGTAAGGCACACCCGGTTCATCAACACCTGCTGTAGAAGGCTGAGTGATAAGGTCAAGCGGGGTGTCTAACTCACGACCATAAAGCATCATGGCAGGAGTCATACCTGTACTGTCATGGGGGGCGGTGCACAGAGCAAAGCAAATCTGAGGGAGAAACTTGTCCCATGATGTGTGCTTATCACCTACATAAGCGCGGATTGCAGTTTTCAGAGTCCGGTTGACGCGTTCAGTAGCATTTGTCTGAGGGTGATATGCCGTAGTGAGTCTGTGCACCGAGCCTAAGGCAGAAACAACATGTTCAAAAAGCTCACTCACAAAAGGAGACCCTCTGTCAGAAATGAGGTAAGTAAGTAAGTAAAATTTTATTTATATAGCACATTTCTAGATAGAGATCACAAAGTGCTTTACAAGATATAACAGATTAAAAAGACAAAATACAAACAAAGTTAGCAAAAAGCAGTTTTAAAAAGATGTGTTTTTAGCTGTTTTTTTAAAAGTAATCAATGAATCAGCAGATCTTAAGTCCTGAGGAAGGGAATTCCACCGTCTGGCGGCCACAGTAGCAAAAGCTCTATCACCCCTAGTTTTCAGTCTCGTACACTGAATGACAAGTAGGCCCTGACTACTCGACCTCAGAGACCTACTAGGGGCATAGGGCTGTAAAAGTTCAATAATATATGGTGGTGCTTGTTGTTGAAGAGCCTTAAAAGTTAAAACCAAAATCTTAAAATGGACTCTAAATGCGACAGGAAGCCAATGTAACTGCATAAGCAACGGTGTTATATGTGAATATTTAGAAGCTTTCGTCAAAAGTCTTGCTGCAGCATTCTGAACGATCTGCAGACGCTCCAAAGAACCTTTGTTTAGACAAGTAAACAGGGAATTGCAATAGTCCAGTCGTGAAGAGATAAAAGCATGAATAACAATTTCCAGTTCGGTATAGGATATTATAGAGCTCAATTTAGAAATATTTCTTAAATGATAAAAGCAAGACCGAACAAGAGATTTAACATGACTATCTAACGTAAGAGCAGGATCAAGGATAATCCCTAAGTTCCTGACAGATGGTTTTACAAACGTTGAAAGAGGACCAAGAGCATTTATTATACTGGGTATATGTCTATCTGGGGCACATAAGAGGACTTCGGTTTTATTTTCATTTAGTTGGAGGAAGTTTTCAGCCATCCAGCCTTTAATGGTTTCCAAGCACACATTTAAAAGCCGCAGCTTAGAAGCCTCTTCCGGTTTAAAAGATATATAGAGTTGGATATCGTCTGCATAACAATGGTAACAAATATCCTCAAAAGGGCTCAAAATGTGCTGGAGAGGGAGTAAATAAACTAGAAACAGTAATGGCCCTAGCACAGAGCCTTGTGGCACACCAAAAGACAGGGACGCAGAAGATGATCTATACTTAGAAACTGCCACAGAAGAATATCGTTCAGAGAGATACAGGGAGAACCATTTCAATGCAGTCCCAGAGACACCGACCCAGTGTTTCAGCCTGTTAAGTAAAATATAGTGGTCAACAGTATCAAAGGCCGACGTAAGATCCAACATTAAGAGAACAGAACATTTACCTGCATCGCTTTGTAACAAAATGTCATTAGAAACTCTAAGAAGGGCTGTTTCAGTGGAATGAACTTTACGAAAGCCAGATTGAAATTTGTCGAAAATACTATATTTATCTAAAACTGCTGTAAGCTGCTTAGCCATGATCTTCTCTAGAATCTTAGCAATTAACGGAATTTTTGAGATCGGTCTATAATTGCTAGTGAGAGATGGGTCCAGCATAGGCTTTTTTAACAAGGGATGTATAACAGCAGTTTTAAAATAGGCAGGGACTATGCCCGAGGCCAAGGAGGTATTAATTATAGTAAGAATACAGGGAGCAGTAGAGTAAAAGACATTTTTGAATAATGATGCAGGTAAAAAAATCAAGAGAGCAAGAGGATAATTTTGTTGCACTAACTATTTTTCCCAGCTCTGGTAGTGAAACAGGTGAAAAACCTTCTAAAACAACAGGCCGAGCTGGCGTGGGAACAGACAGCGCAGACGCTGAAAAAGACAGGTTTTTCCTTATGTTGCTAATTTTTTCTAAAAAGAAAGCAAGAAAAGTTTCACAATCTTACACAGAAGAAATAATAGCAGCAGGTGGAGCAGGAGTAATAATATTAGTAATAGTATCAAATAAAACTTTAGGATTACCTCTGCTCTTTGAAACCAACTGAGAAAAGTAAGCAGCCCTCGCAACTCTAATAGCATTGTCAAAGGAGGCTAAAAGATCCTTTAAATAAAGGAGATGAACATTTAAGTGGGTTTTCCTCCATAACCGCTCAGCTTTACGACAATTACGTTTTATAAGACGAATGTTGTCATTTAACCAGGGTACAGACTTGGAAACAGGCACAGGTCTCATTTTAATCGGACAGATTTCATCTAAGATCGAAAGACAATGATAATTGAATAGATCTATAGAAAAATCAACATCGTTTTGTGGGGATAATGTTAAATTAAAAACATCAGAGAACTTCTGTGCTGTAGAGGAGTCTAAAGTGCGGGAAATAACTGTCCGATGAACAGGAGACATAGGCTCATAAAAAGACATATTAAAAAAGACACAATAATGGTCAGAAATAAAAATGTCCTTAGAATAAATATAATCAATATTCAGACCCAAAGAAAAAACAAGGTCCAGTGTATGGCCTTTGTTATGTGTGGGGCCAGATACATGTTGGATAAAATGAAAAGAGTCCATGATGCTGGTAAAACCCCTAGCAAAGAGGTCGGACTCATCATCAACATGTATATTAAAATCCCCCACAAGAAGCAATTTAGACAACCTCATAGTAGAGGACAGAAAATCACTAAACTCGGCTAAAAACGAGCTGTTTGGGCCAGGAGGGCGATAAACCAACGCACAGTAAAAAGGATCCTTCTTTCCGATTTTGATGAGCTGCAGTTCAAAAGACAGAAAGTGTCCAACTTTCACTGAACGGCAGTTAAAACGGCTCCGAAATGCCACCGCGAGGCCTCCTCCACGACCAGATCCTCGAGGCTGGCTAATGACAGAGAAGCCATATGGGCACATTTCAATAGTAGCCGAATAATCCGACCCCCGTTGCCAGGTCTCAGTCAAAAACAGGAAGTCCAGATTTTTAGAAACAATAAAATCGTTAAGCACAAACGATTTATTCGTCAAAGATCGGGCATTAAAGAGCGCCATAGACAGCGGGGTGAAAACATTGTTGTTGGAAGAAGCTCGAGTTTCTCGAATTAAAGGGCGTAAATTCTCGGGATCAGAGCCTTCACGTTCATATATTCCACTCACCGAGGGGATGAAAAGCCAGTCGACAGGAGAGTCTGGATGAACCCTTCTGAGATAACACGGCCTCGGAGAGCCAGGCCCCCTATATCCAAGTAGGGCCTTGGGAGACAGATTCCTCTCCATATAGCTGTCATGGTAAGTGGGTGTACCATGCCTAGCAAAAATGTCAGTGACGAATTTACCAGCTGCTACTTGAGATGTAGCTTCTTTGACAGCACTGGCTTCAACCCATTTAGTCAAATAGTCAACAAACACGATCAAATAAGCATTACCAGTGGGGGTGCGGGGAAGTGGCCCAACAAAATCCACACCCACATACTGCCAGGGTTTCTGGGGGACAATGGGAACCATAAGACCGGCTGCTTTTTTCTGACTTGGCTTGGTGAGTTGGCACACTGAGCATGAAATCACATAGCGTTTCACATCAGCTGCCATTTTGGGCCAGAAAAACCTAAAACGCAGTCTAGCCAATGTCTTAGAAACACCCAAGTGACCTGCTGTGGGGTGGTCATGGTAATAGTCCAGCAAGGTGCCTCTCATGGAAGTAGGGGCAAACAGTTTCAGCTCTTTCAAAGGGTGCAAAGCACATGTGGACTTGGGTTCTCTGTGATACAAAAGAGAGTCATACACAACATACTGTAACAAGGTGGCGTTGTCCGAGCTGTTCAGAGAGTCTGCTTCAATGTCTCTGAGGAGTGGACCTGTGACATGATCGTCTAACTGCAGCTGTCTGAATTGTGAACGGTCAGCCAGAATGACGGGGGGCAGAGTACGAATGTCCAGGCTGCCCATAACAGCATGATCTGGTAAAAGATCAGTCGGCCTGTCACAGGTCAGAGGCAAAGGGTTGCGTGACAGTGCGTCGGGAACTTTGTTCTGTGCACCAGGTTTGTGCACTATTGTGAAATCAAAGTCCTGCAAACGAAGTGACCAGCGGGCGAGTCGGCCCGTTGGGTTTTGACGAGGGCGGAAGTGTTCCAGAGCCCATATCACAGCGAGTCACTCATTCTCTGAAGTGCAGTAGGGGAGTTCAGCTTTGTGAAGGGAGCGACTAGCAAAAGCCACAACGTACTCACGACCCTTGTCATCCTTTTGCATCAACACTGCCCCAAGACCAATGTCACATGCATCGGCGTGAATGGAAAAGGGACGGTTGAAGTCTGGAAATGACAGGATCGGGGCTGATGTGACATAATCCTTCAAAGTGTCCATGGCCCTTCGACAGCTGTCGTCCCAGTGGAAAGCATTGTCCTTTCTGGTGATGGCGTGAAGAGGTTCGGCATGGCGGGCATAATTCTGAATGAAGCGTCGATAATAGCCAGTCAAGCCAAGGAACTGACGGATGTGTTTCACTGAGGTTGGGGTATCAAACTCCTTAACCGCCTTTACTTTGTCCGGATCGGGCTTAACACCTGATGATGTGATGCGGTACCCGAGAAAGGTGAATTCATCGAGGCAGAATTGGCACTTTTTGAGCTTCAATGACAAGCCAGCAGCCTGGAGTCTGCCCAGCACCTCCTCAAGATCCACTAAGTGCTGTTCAAAGGTAGGTGAGGCGATAACAATGTCATCCAGGTAGACTGCGCACGTTTTGTAAATGAGGCCAGCAAGCACACAGTTCATGAGTCTCTGAAAAGTTGCAGGTGCGTTGCAGAGCCCAAAGGGCAGCACCCGAAACTGGAAGAGACCGCAGTGAGAGATGAAGGCAGTTTTAGGCTTCGAGTCCTCTGCTACAGCAACCTGCCAATAGCCTCGCGCTAAGTCCAATGTCGAGACAAACTTTCCTCTTGCCAGAAAGTCCAAAGACTCATCTACACGAGGCAGGGGATAAGAGTCTTTTCGGGTAACTTGGTTGAGCCCTCGAAAGTCCACACAAAACCTTGGTTCCATGGCCGCTCTATTTACAATGACTACAGGAGCTGCCCAAGGGCTTGTGGAAGGTTCAAAGATGTTGTCCTTCAACATTTGTTGCACTTGTTCTTCAATCACACGTTTCTTAGCAGGTGACGTGCAATAGGGTGGGAGATTGACAGGTGTTGCATTGCCAGTCTCTATGGCGTGCTCAGTGAGAGCCGTTCGACCAAGTTGACCATCAAACAAGGAGCTAAACCTGCTGAGCAGATTTAGTAAAGCATCCTTGTTGTTCTCTGAGAGACTTGCTTCAGACAGTTTGGCTGTTAAGTCGGAGCGAACCAAGTCCAAAGACATCAGTGTTCCAGGTGAATGTGAGTAATCATTTTGAAGGTCCTCTTCATTGTCTGCGAGTGGGCAGGGGATGTCCTCAATGTAGACTCGTCTAGTGGGAATGTGAATAGAAACAGAAGCTCTTGCCATAAAATCCATTCCCAGAATGAAAGGAGAGGACAAATCTGGTATTATGGCAAAACGCTGGTAAAAGTTCTTGTTCATGAATCCAATATTGAGCCAAATAACACCAACAGGGATACAGGGAGCATTATTGGCGAGGTTAACTGCAGGACCATTCCACTCACTTGTGTTTCTAGGGTAAGAGTCATTTACTTGAATGAGATCTGCTCGTACAGCCGAGAGGGAAGCACCCGTGTCGAGGGTAGCATCCACAGATGAAGCATTGAAGTTCACTTTCGTTCTTAGTGGGGTATTCCAGTGGACTTGTGAAAAATTGTCTTCCAAGTGTCCAAGACTGTGTCCACCCTGTAGTGAATCGGGCGTGTGAGGCTCCGTTAGTAACTGGGGGAAGGTTGGCCTCTGTGAAATGTCCTCCCCCCCCCCCCCCTGTAGTTTCCCGACTGCCTGTATTGTGGCTGGGATGTGGTGCTGCTTAATTCCACCTTTTCATGGCCAGGGTCAGAGGGGCCAGGTGCTGGCAATGGCTGGACTGGGCCATGCCTAGTGGTGTTCGAGGCTCATTGTGGGTGTTACAGTTTGGGCAGGTGCGTGTAGTGAACCCTGGCTGAGAGCATTTGAAGCAGTAAGGTTCAGGCTTATAGTTGTCTTTGCTACATAAAGCAGGCTGTGGTCTTTGTGGTCCAAGCACTGAGTGAAGCTCATGAGCACGTAGCAGCAGGTCCATTACAGAAGTGACATTAGCGCCATACAGGGCAACTCTGTATTTTTCGAGAGCATGTTTACTAATTAGGTCAATTCTGTCTTTTTCAGGTGGGGGGCTCTTCAGTTTGTCAAACTCACTCAACATGTGGGCGACAAACGTTGGGAGCTCGTCCTGAGCCTGAACACGATCCAAAATTCCTCTCAGGATGCGTTCTTGGTTGTCGGAGGACAGAAAAACTGTCTTAAACAGTTGACAGAATTGAGCCCATGATGTGATGTGGGAGCTCAGTGCCTTGAACCATTTCCCGGGCTCTTTTGCAAGAAAGTGTGGCAGTTCGTTTAGCAATTGCCCATCAGTTAGGTTCAATGAGGCTTTGTATGTGCCAACTGTATTTAACCAGTCCTCAGGTTGCACTTTTCCGTCCCCAGCATACACAGGAGGCTCCAGCTTTGCGTGATGTAAAGCTGCCGCAATCACTCTGGAAGTGCTGCTGAGTTTAAGTGAGTGAGATGGGAGGAAAGGATTTGTAGGTTGAAATGGGTTGCTGGGCAGGAACGGATTGGTACTGTTGGTGGGTTCAGTTTTGTCCATCACATGAACATGAGGTGTCGATGTGGCCATTGGGAAAACAGGAGACTGTGGGACTGCAGGAGGGGGAGAGTTCCCCGTTGTGAGTTGGTCCCACTGCCTTAGTAAACTCTGCTGTATGTTCAGTGAGTCACGTAAACAATCACTAAGCTTATTCACCTCAGTTCTTAACTCCACCACTTGTTGGCTAAGGCTAGGAGTCACATTTTCAACTATCTGGCACATAGGTAACGAGGTAAGTTCCATGTCTGAGTCAGAGTCGTCTGGGCAGTGTGCCATTGCGATTTCAAAAAAATTAAGCCGCTCCAGGGCACAGCGCAGTTATTGATATAGCAGTAAAAGAGTCAGTTAGGTCAGACTAGAAAGACAAAACTGCAAAAATGCGTTCAAGATTAAATTTAGAAAAAACACATATAAAATTTCGCCCAACATCTGAAATTAGACTGGAGTGATCAGAACCATGTTATTACAATAGCATATCTGCAACACTAGAGCTCAATGCAAGATTAGTTTTAAGTCGTTTCGTTATACTGAGCCGAAGACCAGCACCAACGGTTGTAGTCGGCCAAGCTATCACTTACATGTGCTACAGTCAGTCTCAGCAGAGGGAAAGGGGAATGAAAAGCCAGCAGAAATGTTCATGTCCAGGCTCTCCACAGAAGAATTAATCCTTAGAAGACGAAACCAACAACAAATAACAAATCCACGGAGTCCATTCGCGTCGCGGAGTCAGCTTCTCTCTTTTTCTTTCTCCCAAGCGGAGCAGCGGCACACCACGGTATCCAGAAATTAGTCGGGTCCCACCTGAGCTGAGGCTGCGGCCATGGCTGGAGAAAACGTCCGAGCGTCTGCAAAACTGGGGGGATTTCCGAGACCGTTCACGTGCTAGAAGAGAAGAATCCTCGGCGGGATGCAAAAATTGTCTGAAGTCCAAGGGGAAAAAGTTCGGGCACCAGTTGTAACGTGCAGTGGAGATGAAGCCAGCCGCAGAGGTGTGCAGGTGGATAGCGAATGAGAAACAGCTTCTGACTTTCCAAAAAGTACTCATTTATTTACAATATCAAAAATAAAAGTGCTACCTCTACCACACATTACTAAAGAGCACACTAGTTCGCGTACACACGGGAGCATCCATTACAGGAGGAGTGCGAAGAAGAACAAAAAGGGGGTGACACCAGTCGTGAGACAGGAGGCGCCGCCATGTGGTGATACACTGCATTACAATAGCAACTGTTACAATATAAATATTGTTCTGAGAGGCTTTTTGTTGGTTGAGTCTGAAATTGATTGTATTTATAATTTATATCCTTATAAAAAGGCAGAAATATGGTGTTTTATTAATAAACTTACATTTATGGATATAAAATAGCTAAAAGTATTAACAATTTTTTTTATAAAAAAACATTTATCATTCTTCCTGGGGAACTTAAAGAAAAAGAATAAAACATTTTCCCATCGTAAAGAAAACTCCCTTAAAATATGGACAATAACAAAACTGCTAAATTCTTCCAGAATCTCTGTGTAGAGGAACCAAAAGAGATGTGCCACAGTTTCTGGATGATCCCCACAGAAAGTTCAATTAGTATTTATGTCTCTTTTAAATGTTACCATATAGTGACTGGCTGGGTCACATTTATGAAGAATTTTATATGAGATTTCCTTCACCTTGTTCACAATTAGATATTTATGGGATCATCCAGACTGTCTTCCAGGTGATATCTGGAACATGTCGGTTCCAGTAAGATATTCTATATATGGGAGAGACATGATATCTTCTTGGAATAAACTACGTATTCTCTTATTGCTGTTACCAAGTTCCTGTGAAAAGCAGATTTTTCCCACTGCTGACTCAGCTGGATCAGGGAGAGTGACTGAGGCAGATATTGAGCTGTCAGTGTTTTTATATAACATTAAAGTCCCTGAGGGTATGGCACCAAGCACCATTGAGAATTCCCCAACAGTGTTTGACAAGTTTGACGAGCATCTTGACTTTTGGTCTTTGGATGTTAACAGTCCTGGATATGTGACTTCTTGTTTAACAGAAATGTTACAGAGAGCATTTGCAGTGCAGCCTTTAATTGCTAGTAATTCACATTTTTTTAGATTTCGACATAAAGCAGATGCCTCAGAGAAATCACTAATAACACTAAGGGCTGGACGGATTTGATTTGCATTCTTCAAGAAGAGTGTGGTGTCATCAGCTAGCTGGCTGATGATGAGCTCCTTATCAGCTGTGCTGATTCCTTGTATAACAGGTCAAATCTCGGGATGGAGTCTTAATCGTTTTAATTGAGCTATTGCCATTCGTGTACAAGGTTTTGATAGCTTTACAGAAAAATGCCAAATTTTTCCAAAGAGTGGAAAATAAATTGATGTTCAATTGTATCAAAAGCCTTTTAAAAATCCAGGAAGAGAATGAAGCTATAGTCAGATACCAAATCAGAGTAATCAAGTAGATCTAAAACCAGTCTCATGTTCTTAGAAAGGTGTCTGTTTCTCATAAAGCCTGATTGTGTCTCATCGATAATTGTGTCCAAGAACTCTTTCATTCTGTTAGCAAGTACTAAAGCCATAATCTCATAGTCATCATTAGGGATGGGTATCGTTTAGGTTTTATCCGATACCGGTGCCAAATCGGTACTTTTGAAACGGTGCCGGTGCTCAAACGGTGCTCAAACCGGTGCTTAAAGAATGGAGAACACAAAATTGGTCCAAAAACCTCTCATGTTCAGCTGGTTTTGTGTAAAAAGATAACAATGTTAGCCTTTTCTGCAGCTATGGGGCATATATGGTATCACTCTTAGCTGGAAGCAGTGCTTAACCAATGGAAAAAATACAAACTTTATCCAAAAACCTCTCATGTTTAACTGTTTCCCTCTTTTTCTTTGGTCATTTTAGCCTTTTTGGCCAGGGTGAAGGGAGTATCTGCCATCAAACAAGAAGACAGCCGCATGTAGCTATGATGATGTTTGCTAGTTCACCTTACATGCATTAATGTAATAACGTGGTTAGCCTACTCAACGTAAATTACACGCGAACAAC
This sequence comes from Astatotilapia calliptera, assembly GCF_900246225.1. Lineage (NCBI taxonomy): Eukaryota > Metazoa > Chordata > Actinopteri > Cichliformes > Cichlidae > Astatotilapia > Astatotilapia calliptera. Next base: position 112,554 of record NW_020535752.1, read on the forward strand.
AGAGAAGAACGGCTGCTGCTGCCATCAAATACGGTGCATTTCTCGGCTTTAAAAAACCCGCTATGCGTCGCCAGGTGTTTCATCGGATTTGAGGTGTTACCCCCTTTGACAGTATCACAGTATCAGCTTAAAGCACTTGTTGCAGGCTGCTGAGTTTGCATATTTTGCTGTGAAGTACACCCAGACTTTTGACCGCTTCGTCTTGGGCATTTCTAATTGGTAGCTCTGCTCTAACAGAACGTACGTACCTGGCCCCGCCTACTATCCTCGGAAACGTAAAATGATTGGCCAGAAGTGTATCAAGGCTCAGGAAAAAAAGCACCGAAATAAAGCACCGAAATGTGCGCTGCTTTTCGGTCTGGTTGCTACCGTTTATGTCAGAACCGGTGCAATCATGGCACCGGACACCGGTACCCATCCCTAGTCATCATTGAGCAGACAGATGGGTCTCCAATTATCTTTGGAATAAGTGTTATGAGACCCTGAGTAAGAGTAGGAGGGAGGATGTTATTCTCTACACTTCCTATGAAAAGCTGCAGTAAGAACGGAGCCAGGAGATTAGAAAATGATTCATAAAACTCTGCAGTTAAACCATCTGTGCCGGGAGATTTGTTGGCCTTAAGTGCAGAAATAGGATTACAAACGTCCTCCACAGTCAGAGGGCTGTCACAGTGACTTCTATCTTCCACAACAATAGTTTTTAGGTTTTTAATATTATTGAGAAACAGCGTTGAGACATATATATATATATTCTACTTTTCTAAATGATTGACTATTTCAATGGAGAACCTAAATGACACGGACCCGTGTTTGTTATTACATATCTCTATTTTGAATGTGACAAGTCTATCATTCCCTGTTATTCATAGGTATTAACAGAGTTTTTGGCCTTTTTTTCCTCTATAACAGTTAATTGACTCTTTACAGTGGCCTGCTATGGTTAATAATGACATGTTCAGTCATGAGTGAAATCAAAGCTTTTCTTCACTTTAGCATTTAACATTCCCAACAATATAATGTGATACCTTAATTAAAACACAATTTTCTTAATGCAAACATCAGTGACTCAACATTAGCAACCAAAGGGTTCAGTCTGCAGCTCACACTCATGTGAAGCTACAGCCTCCCCCTTTAGTCTCTGTCATTTTTCTGCTCCTGCACAAACAAAGCAAGACAAAACCTCCACCCTTCTTCTACAGGCTGGGTGAATTGTTGTGGACATTCACTAATCCTAAAGTCGGCACCGTTTTTGTCTCAGTATCAAGTCAGTTAAACTTTTAGTCGTCAGTCCATCACAGTCCAGTCACATGCATACATCCACACACATTCATACCAGATATTGCTGATAATGGAGTCTCACGCGCAGCCTATTCGAGCCTCCATCGCCAGCAAGATGACGTCATCATTTTAAAGGAAAACAGCTCCTTGTTTTTGGACTGGATTGACTCGCTGCAATCCTTTTAGGCTCAGGATTTCTCATGTGATCAATGTCACATATAAGTGAATTTCTCCCAAGCCCATTATAATCATGGAGAAAAACACTTTGCCACTGTTTCCAGTAAGAATATTTTATAGCGCTTTAAAGTTCAACCTCTCAGGTCTGGATTAAAGAGCTGATTTGTTAAATCGGGAACTCACAAAATACCAAAATATCACCACCGGTGGATCATCCATCTTTCTCTCTCTTAGAGAAAGAAAACAATCCAAACCTCACTGATAAAATCAACCTAGTGTCAAGCAAAACCCAAAAATCAACCAAAACTTCACCAGAAAGTTTTTCTCCCTCCCGGGACAATATTGTGCAGGAATACAGGCACCGTAACTCCTTTTGCACTGACAAAAACATGTTGGATTTACTTGATTCAATAGTGGACACTGGTTGCACACAAAGGTTTTGCTTTGGCAGAAACTTAAACAACTGAGTTAAATCAACACAACCTTTTCATATTCAGTAAACCTGCATGTTGTGTTCATAAAACACGATTGAAACATGTTCAGATGGAGTAAGTTGAGCTCCTGGAACATTTTAATCCTTCAATTGAAATTGAATGGGTCTACAACAACTACCATCCTCCTATCTCTATCCTGGTTGCAGCAGGGCTGGGAAATAACCCTGAAGTGATAGGTTACCAGGCAGGGTACACCCTGGACAGCTCACCAGTCTATCAGATAGAAACACACAGCCGTTTACATTCATGGATAATTTAGCCCAGGACCTTCTTACTGTGGAGCAACAGCACTAACCAGCATGCCAACAATGGAGGAAATACAGGAAAGCTATGATTTCCTGTATTTGAGGCAGAATTCTTTTGTTCTTGCCCTTGACAGGTTAATCCACAATAAATAGCAACAGCATGCATGTGGTGTGTGTGTCGTTGTCTGCCTCTTATAACTCCAGTGATTTTCCTGTAGTTTGAAATCTTATGCGGTGTTGACACAATAATTTGTTGTAAACCAGGAAATTCCCAACTGTGGTAGAAAGCACAGCTTAGCCTTAGCAAATGTTCAAAGAAAAGTCGTCACTTCCTGATTTCTGCTTCACTGATAAATATTGTCACACTGGGGTTTTTGCAAATGATATCAGTGAGCACTGTGTGGCAGCTGGAGTCAGACAACTGAAGCTCCCACAATCAAGACCACAAACAGCTTTCAAAGGAGATTTGAAGCTTTTCTGGCAGCAAGCTTCATGATTTATGGGACTGGAACTGGAACAGAAACTACCTGATCACCAATGGTGAGCTGGCATGGAATTATTTTTATGACATTTTATCAAAGTTATAAATAAGCATGCCCATTAACACATAGTGAGTGAGCATGTTGTCTTCCCACGCAGTGAACAGCGGATGCTAATGTTTTTGTCACTTTTTACAGAGTCAAACTCAAAGTAAGGTCAGTGCTTCCACGCTTTAAACGCTGCACGCTCACACTCTCTCCACACTCGATAGATTATCCATTGTTCATCTGCACACAGCTGCGGTTTTAGTAACGCAGTAACGCAGCGTGCTTACGGGAAAGTAACAGTAATCTAATTACCTTTTTTGCAATAGTAATCCCTCACTTTACTCGTTTCTTGAAAAAAGTAATCGGATTACTGCCCATCTCTGGTTGGAGCTGTGCACTTGTGGGTTCCACCTTGTGTACACGTTTATCTTTGCTGTGTGTACTTGTACCTCTGAGTGGAAGCTGAACTCTTGAGTTCGAGTATCGAAGCATCAGCTGTGACGTTAAAGTCCAAACAGCTCGTTCATTTGACGTGCAAATGAACGAAGGTAACGCCGTTTTCATGTGGATGTGTCACTGAGACACTTTCCACATCCACAGCTCACAAAATGGGAAAACTATAGAAGTATAACAATGAAGAAGTTACTATGTTACGGGTCCCAAGGATGAAGACCTCGATGACAAATATGTTACCTGTAAAAGCAGGTGAAGAGCAGAGTAAGGAAGACACGATGCGTCTCTGCTTTCCTCCAGAACGTGTCTGAGTCTGATTTATTTCACACAAATAAATGCTATAAAACACTAAACATGAGCTTTCAATATACTGTTCAGCTGGTTCCTCATTCACATCAATTACATTTACTTATTTCACAACATCAGTGAAATATACTCTTTTTAACTGGTTCAGTTTCTCAAGTTCACACTTCTTTCCATAACAGCTACATCCTTTTATCATATCAATAAACACATCACATTGTCTTCTGCAGTGTCTTACTGGCTAAACAGTTCTATTCAATAACAGCATTGGTAAATACATTACATTTGTTCCCTCCAGTAATTTACTGGCAAAATCACTATTTAGTGCATCATGAAACACAGCTTGTTGAATCAACCCATGAATGCCTCTGTTAGCTACACAGAGTTGCTCAGAGTGCTTGTGTTACACTAGCTAATCTACTCAGTCACTTTAACAGAACTATTAACATTCACATCTCACAGAACTGATTTGATTGGAGCATTACAACACGTTTGCACAGAGCATAGGAGCGCACTGACTCTGCTTCACGAGCGCTCCACCTAACGAGCGGGCTCGCGGTGCGGTCGCGCGGGACACTCCTCTGGTTTTCTCCCGTGTTTACATATAAATAACTTTGGCGGACCGCCTTAACTCTCCCATTCACATTAACGTGGGTAACCATGGTGACAATAAACAACATTTTCGGTGCGAGCACCGTGTACCGACCTGTAAAAGCAGGTGAAGAGCAGAGTAAGGAAGACACGATGCGTCTCTGCTTTCCTCCAGAACGTGTCTGAGGAAGCAGCGGAAGGTGGGCTCCACTTACTGCTCCCCGAAACCCCGGAGCAAGCACCAAAGTTCCGCCCTCACTGCTTTCTAACATAAAATGAATCCCTGTTACATGGATTTTCTATCCTCTTAAAGAAACTGAAAATAAATACATATAGCAATGAAAAATGTCCCGTTACATGAGTGTTTTACACAAAATAATATTCATGTGGTCATTCCCTCACAGGGGTGCCACAACTACACTGCTGTTTTGACAGAGACACAGTGTGTTTATCTAACTTGGCTGAAGCCAAAGTTCTCCAGACAAATTCAGTCTGTTTCTGCCAAGTGTGAACTCACTGGATGAGCGCCAGATACACAGAATCAAAAAGGGATAAATTACTTTTCTTATGTCATGTTCCCGTCACAAACTGGCTCAAGGAGAGGGGAAGCAGGAGTCCACAGATGAAATGTTCCTATAAATAAAGTGGAATTTATTCAAACTTTACCAAAACTTCAACACATCAAATACAAGCAGCTCAGCAGGGAGTGGATGTGTGTTGCATGTGCCAGGTGGATGCAGAGAGAGGCCAGGGCCACGTTCAAACCTGAACACGCTGCACAGTGTTTTGTTCCATTTGTTAGGGATGAATGAAATGCTTCCTTGAAAGGATGTGTGCAGTCACCAGTGGGCGTGGAAGCATGTGCGCCCTCATTTGGTGGGTGTGCAAGAAAAGTCATCCTGTCACACAGCAATGCCTACATAAATCACACCACTCTGCTTAAAATAATAATGTTTAGTGAAGCAGGTGAAGCAAAGGGCTGCTTTTAATAGGCTGGGAGACCCAGGTGTGCTGCTTTAGCTGCTGAGCCTCTTATGACAGAACAGCGGAGAGTGGTAAGAAGGGAGGAGGGGGTCTGGCTGTGTTTGTGAACGATAGATGGTGTAACTCTGGGCATTTCTCTATCAAAGAGACGCTACGCTGTAAGGACATTGAGCTTACATTACATTACATTTTATTTATGTAATGAACACATTTTGAGCTCTTAAAGAAATATAACAAAGGAAAGCTGAACTACAATGATCCATTTAGCAAACACAAACTGTTATATCGCCTTTGGGCTTTTGGAGCCTTGACCTGACTTTTAAAAAAAGCGCGTTCATGCAAACATCGTCGGGTCTGCCGTGATATGTTTACAACGGGACTTCTGCTCCTGAACCTCTGCGCACAGCGTCTGCAGGTCGGGGCTGTACGAAGTCACTTTATCTCTACAGACTGTAAGCTGTCGTCTGTGAGGCGTGAGCGTGTTTGTTTGAACACAGTTCACGGTGGAGAACAGCTGCTGACATAATGTGGATCCGAAGATCCATAACTGGCCTACCTGGGGCTGAAAGTCTCCATAAATGCAGGCGTTTCGGCGGCTACACCGGCTTCCACGAGTGTGACGCTTATTTTGAGAAAATAATAGAATATAAATGTATTTTTATATTTCAATATCACAATAATCTTCCAATGTAGAACTACAAGTTAAAAAAGAACTAAGATAAATCAAATCCACTTCAGCTAAATACTTCTCATTTATTTCCATCTTACATGCTGTGACTGCAGCCATTCCCACATCTCTGTGAATGGGACTCATGGACATGGATCAGTGGTTGTTGATCAATGGTCCTGAGAATCTGCATAATTAAGATGAAGGAACGGAGCTCCCAGCCCATCGTTCCTGCAGCTGCTTTCAGTCTTTATGCAAATGTCCTGTTTGTAAGACTGAAACCTGCAGCTGAGACTGAAGACGTCACCTGATGATGACGACACGTTTCTCCCACAAAACGCTGCGTCCAGATGAACAGAAGCAACAGACTCACTTTCCTGGATGATTGAGATGCATCAAGACTTCATTGTGTGTTACTTCTCATTCAGCACAGACACATTATTCCTGTTAGGTCATGTCAGCTGTCACTCAGTACAAGCACAACTGTGAACAACACAAACTTCTCTTCAATGTGTCACAGAAACACTAAGTGTGAGAGCCTGTATGACACACAGGACAGACTGTAAGCTCTGCTGGCTGCACAGCACTTTGTAGCAGTTTTCCAACATGTCCTCCACCCGTGATGTCAGTGGTGGGACCCCAGTCACAGCACTCAGCACCACCTCCTTTAAATGTATTTTATAGCAGTTCCTCCCGTTACTCGGTGCAACGCTTCTTAAATGTGTTTTTGCAGGATAAAACACAGCAGGTGGTGTAGAGAGGACGTCAGCTGACGGAGCAGAGGGAGGCAGACTGTGGATAAATGACAGAGTGAGAGGAGAGCAACCATGACAGAAGCACAGGTGTGGCAGATAGAAGTGGCTTTATAGACACTTATTGTCAGTCCTCGTGCATGCTGTGGAAATAAGTGTCTGTGTCATGAGGTGACATGTGAGCTTATCTTTGGTCAATAAAGCTGAACGACCAGTTTTCACTTTGCTTGTTACGCTTGTTTAGTGACGTCTGGGTTTCTGTGGAGCCCGAATTTTGATGAGTTCTGGTGAAATCATCTGAGATCATCTGAGCATCGGTGAAGAGTCAGCAGAGAAAGTGTGGGACAGAAGTTTGCTTTGGACACATGGACTGAAATCAAAAAGTAACAAACAGGATTTCCAATGGACAGTATGGAGAAGTGAAAGTACACAAAGGCTGTGCTGGAACACGTGTGTTACACTTTTTGACAGCTGAGAACAAAACACAATATTTTGCATCATCTCTGCAGTGTCTCTTCTTTCCTCTGCTGTTGTGCTTTTAGCTCCAAACTGTTTCAAATGGTTTGTCAGCAAGCTGACCTCTGACCTCTGCAGTACTAACTCCTGACCCGTACAAAGAGCGGGCGTTTCTGACCTTTGACCTGCAGCTGTATGTCTCTCAGTCTCAGTTCTTCTCTCCGTCACTGATGGAGCAGGTGTAGTTGCTGCTGACAGTCAGTCGTTTGTTTTCTCAGAGTGAGGCTGAAGTCTGAACTGTTCAGAGCATCAGGTCTCATCAACGTGCGCTGCTGTAACGCCGCTTTGTCCTCTGAGATCACCAGGTATGAAACCTGAGTGCTGACAGAGCAGCATGTTCCCCCTCATTCACCTCCACCACCACAGCCAAGGCATGCTGGGAAACTGAGGACACACAGACGGAGAACTGAAGTGTCTGCTGTGTGTTCATCTCAGAGTCCTCACAGGTGACACATTAGCTCCAGAACACCAAGCCAGGTGTTTGAAGCCTGACAGGGATTCTTCCCATCCAGAGGGAGGATTTAGCTGCACAACAATGAACATTAGTGTGTAGTTTAGAAACACAGACTGTGCCTGCACTGCATCTAGTGAAGAAAAGTGTTACTGCGAGAGAACGAGGCTCCTTTAAAGCAGCTGATATTAAGGTTGAAAAATCAACAATAAGCTGATGTAATCAACGTTTCACAAAATGGTCAGCAGCTAAAATCTGGAGCCGTTCTTTGCTGGTAATTAACAGTTTGTTCTTGTTAGCTAATTATGTCATTAAAGGTAGCAGCAGAAGCCTTGTGTTGAAAGCCCATTCACTCACACATTCACACAGTATGTGTGTGTCTGTGTTACACTGTGGACATCCCTTCTGTTGGAGCGCCATCTTGTGGCAGGTTTAAGAAATGTTCTTCTTGTAAATCCAAACTGATGCACCTCCATAGCAGACTGTGGAGGCTTTCAGTGACATGAAGACTTGATTTATACTGTCATATTCTCCTGTTACACAAAGCACAGCACGCTGAACATGGATGAACTGAAACTCCCAGCATCTGACTGAGGAAAAGCACAAATTATTCTCACACTGACTCCTGCTTGATTTTAGATTTGCTTTCAAATAGAGATGGCACGATACCACTTTTTTATGTCCGATACCGATACCGATATCATAAATTTGGATATCTGCCGATACCGATATGAATCCGATATAGTGTTTTTTAATCAACAAAACTGTTTTTTAAAATATCTTGCTGCATTTTGCAAGTCTGCAAGTTCATACTCAAGTTTAAAACAACAACTACACTAAAGCTATTCTGTTATACCTGTATACAAAAAAAATATTTCATAGTTCAGCAATACTGATCAATCTAATAAACTTAGACCTACACCATCCTCCCTATTCTGGTATTTTAAAGAGTACTTAGCGTAAATATTAAGCAACCTAACTAATAGGGTTCCAACTCCCAGCAACAACAAAAAGAAATAAATAAAAAATAAGGAACCACCCCTCACGCTCCACCTCATGATGCTTAATCGACGTAATCAACCTTAATTTGATGCAGTGTGAAAAAAAATGCACAGAAATCAATTATTTTTCAAGAAATATTAAATAGATTCAACATCTTTCTTCAACAAAATTGCAGACTGCACAGATGGTACCTTCCCAAAGTAAAAAGTACTATAGCTTACTAGGGTATATATATTAGACTTAATAGTCACTATATACAGTAATTGACTTCTATTCATTTTACATCAAATTAAAACTTTGGGTGTCAGATAATTATTTATTAAAAGCTCGACATTTTAAATGAGAATAAGAAAGAAAAGTATGTCTTTGTGCCCCCTTTTCCCTGTTCATGCCCTATCGGCCCCCCTGGCTAAACTTTGCTAGATCCGCCCCTGCACAGTTACCAGCGTCAGCTACGTAGAAAAAGATCCTGGAGTAGAAAGTAATATTAAATACATTCTAACAACAGCTGATCAAGCTTAAACGTGCTGCTGTTGTTCAGCCGCTGGTTTCCTCTTTCTGGTGCAAAGTGGGCCAAAAACAAACAAGAGACACGGACTCGCGACAGAAAAGCCGATCAGCTGATCATTTAAGCAGTTTCACGATTGAAGTAGCAGCCGGAGAGCGAGAGGCAGTCGCTTGTTAAGCTTAACGTGGGAATGCTTTACAAACATTCAGAGATGGACTTACACACTTGCTTTACTTCTCTCGGGGATAACTTTGTCGGAGATGAAATGCCAGGTTGCTAGCGAAGCTCCACATGTTATCCAGACCACCGACAGGTCCTGCATGCCACAGCTGCTCTATCACGTGATGCATACTGCTCCGACTGCTAACGTTCTGAGGCGAGTTACGGCGTGTTGCAAGTTTTGTGAGGTGCTTTCGTGATATTTAATGGATCGGATTACATTTTTTATTTTTCTCCGATATCCGATCCAGTAATTTAGGTCAGTATCGGACCGATACCGATACGTAATATCGGATCGGTCCATCTCTACTTTCAAATCCTCACACTTTCATATGAAGCACTAAATGGGCTCCAGACTGTTTATCTCAGCTTGGTTGGTTGTGCACCGTGCACAACACAGTGAAGCCACTAAAGGGCAGGAAGCTGACCACACAAGAAACAGAATCTTCACAAGAGATGTGTCGACAATAATCCTCCCCCAGCACAGAGTGGCTGGAGAGGTGGTCAGGATCAAAGGAATGTCTTGATCCTACAGATTGAACTAAGACCTGTAAAATTTAAGAAACACATTCAACAATTAGACTCAACAGGGGCCATTAGGAAAGCCACAATGTTCACAGAGGGGCAATGCAGCTCACACTTGACTGTGACTCCTGACCAGGGCTGGACTGGGAGAAAAAATGGTCCCGGGCATTTTGACTGGAGACCGGCCCCCCAGGTATTAAAGGAAAAACCATAAAGCCTTTGAATGAAAACAAACGCTGTTGTCACAGTGATGGACGCTGTCTTGTTGGTATACATGCATCAGTCTAATAAACTTAAACCTGCACCATCCTCCCTGTCCTGGTATTCTAAACAGGAAGTAGACTGTTGGTCGAGTTAACCTCCTGAACATCTACAACACACGGTGGAAACCTGACATTAAGACAGAGACTAGAGGTGAGACATGATCATTGCTGATTACTGATGACAGATTTAGATATGTTTTCATAAACCTTTCATTTGCCACATCAATAAACAGCACGGCAGGGCAAAATATGTTTTCTAACATGGCAACCTTTAAAAAGTGAAAGGAGACAGAAAGACAGCTGAGAAAGAATCAAACGGACTTTTTGATGCATTTTACACACAGTACTGGTGCAGAATCTAGAAAATGTGGGAAACACTGGCATCATATGCAGTACTTACTTCTGAAGAAATTATGATGGGACCCTAAAAAATGACTATGTACAATAATGGATTTCTATACATTTTACATCAGATGGAAACGTTTGTTGTAAGATTCAGATAATTATTTATTAAAAGTGAGACATTTTAAATGAGAACAAGAAAGAAAAGTATTTCTTTGTGCCCCCCTCTCCCTGTTAATGCCCTACCTGCCCCCCTGGCAACACTTTGCTAGACCCGCCCCTGCACAGTTACCAGCTGTCAGCTACACAAAAAGGATCCTGGTGTTATTTGTCTCTCAGAAACAGTTCATAACTTCAACTCATTTTTGTTTTGTCATGTTTTGTTCTTTACATTGTCTTTCTTCTATATAATTGTTAAACATTTAATAAATATGTCTACAAAAAGATTTTAAAAATCAGACATTTCACACAGACACCCAAATGATTTCTGACTGATGAAGGGGGCTGAAGGTGCCCTGCTCTTGCCCAGCTTCTGCTGCTCTCTCCCTGCTCACTGTCAGCAGCTGGCAGCCTCGGTCCTGCCTGAGACTCTTCATCTATCAGTGCCAAAGAATATGGGAAATAGCAACGCACAACATGCACATTACAAAACAAGCACATGAATCAGCATTACATTCATTAGTGAAGTGCTGACGTTCGTTCCTAAACTTTGGGCCTTAATTAACATCACTGTGAACTAATGTTTGCTTTCACAATTAACTCCAGAATACCTGGAATCCACATATGAACATTATCTGTGCAAAGACTTATGCTCACGTCACACGAGCTGATAAGGAGAAGCCAAACCTGGAAGCCACGACTTTGTTGAGGGTGTTTTTTGCAAAGTTCTCTCCACAAATTCACATTTTCAAACTACTTCAACATCTCACTCTGTGTGTTCGTGTGTCTCTGAGCTTCGGTGCAGGATCATCATTAAAATGGTGGGAAAATTGCAACGACCACAGCACAATGGATCAAGTTACAAAAATTAAGCGATACTGACCAACGCACCACAACGACTGTGTCGCACGACACAGGATGTGATGTCACAACTGGTGCGAGACTTGCTGGCCTGCTCCTATGAGGGTTGTTTTCCGGGGAATATATTCAGTTTTAGCATTTATATTCACTGCTGACTGTAACTACGCTCAAACTGTTAATGCGATCTTATTTTAATAAACAACACCGTCATATGCAAAACTGGGGTGGCACTTGGGGTGGCAAGAGATCATTTTGGGGTGGCAAGTGCCACCCCATGTCTTCAGGGGCGGATCTAGAAGGGTGGCATGCATGCCACCCTTCTAGATCCGCCCCTGAAGACATCACATGTTTGCCAAAGTGCTCTAATGTTTTCGGAGACAACCCCTTGGCTTCCGTACTTGCGCATCGCTGTTCCACTGATGTATTGTTGTTCTAGTTAGAGTATTGTTGTTAGCCTATAGCCTATCATTCAGCATCGCCTCACTCGAAACGCGCAATGGGTGCTTCGACTTACAAAAATGTTCCACTTACAAAAATGTTCAACTTACAAAAATGTTCCACTTACGAAAATGTTCGACTTACGAAAGACCCTCGGGAACGAATTAATTTGGTAAGTCGGGGTTCCACTGTACCTTACAGTGTAAACAAGTATGACTAGGTGTCTGTTGAGTCTCAAGTAAGTTGCCTGCAATGATATTTAAAGTCCAGCAGGTGTCAGTATGGAGCAAAACAGCAACACTGTGTCGACACAGTATCGGTACAGTTTGGGGAATGTGCTGAAACGCTTCACGAAGCCTCATCTACCCATCACTAAACAAAACTAACCTCAAACCTGAAATCCTTAGAAAGATATGCAGGGAGACGTGAAGGAGACGACACAGACGAACCAGCGACGAACACGAGACAACACACACTATAAATACACAGAGGGGAAACTACACACAGGAGGGAGGCACGGCCGATTCTGATTGACAAGACGAGACAGGGGAAACGCAAACTGAACACTCTGGCATAAGACACAGACCTTCACAATAAAACAGGAAATGCAGAAGGAAGCCACATAACAAGCCCTAAAACTAGAACTCAGGAAACACTAAAAAACTAAGGAACCATGAGAAGAAACCAAAACTCAAAAAACACTGGGCCACCCACCCAGTCATAACACTTCAGATCTGAGCAAGCACGCTGCCATGGGAACGTGACATTGACAGAGAAACCCCCGGATCCTCCCACTGACATGACCGCTGTGGGCAGACCTCCACCCGCCCCACTCCGGAGTGGAAACACAAAACATTATTTTATTTCATGTGCTGGAATATACAGGAAATGGGTTTAAATGTTCTTCCCTGGAAGATTGTTCAACTTGAAAACAGCCAACATCATTATCAACACCTCTCACTGTAAACTCAAACCATAAAACCCTTAAGGATCCACGGCCTTATGGTTTTTTAAACTGATGATCTTAAACATGTGAGCTCATCAGAACTGAAAATGAAGACAACCAGTTGGCTCAATTCTACCGAGTGCAGCTACATTTCAAGCTTAAATACATTTCTCCTGTAACTGTGTTTTCTTGGCCTCCATCAATGAAATACTGCACAGTTTATATTTAATAAATATACAAACAGATCATTTTAAAAAGAAAACATGTTTAAGATCGTGTAAGTACTGTTGAATATGTTAATGGCAGGTTTGATGAAATTACAAACGTGGTCAGTCTGATGTATGATCTGATGCAAACTGCAGTTCTGTTAAATACTGTGTTGACATGTTGATGCGTCACAAAGATCAGGTCTGCTCCAAATGAAACTCTGCTGCAGTTACCAGTGTTTCCAGTTTAAACTTCCATGGAGACTGTGTGCTTGGCTGAAAACAGCAGCATCATTGAAACACGTCTGATTGTCATGAATATGATGTGAGAGCGAGCAGAGAGCTGATGCTGACTTCAGTAAAGAGCTCAGCTGTGACTGACTGTGTGGATTATATATGTTATACCTGGAAGTGTCTCTGCATGTCTGTGACTCTGGATTAATGTGATCCGTGAACAACTTTGTGACGTCTGCATGTTAGTGATGGTCTCACAGTAAAGTCTAGAGTATTACATGAAACACAACCTTATTGACGCCACTGATTTGTGTGTTGTTTCCCAGAACACGCGACTCTTAGCAAGACATTCTTGGAGATACACGTTTACCTCGTAAAGTCTGGTTAGCGTTGCTGAAAGGTTTTAATTCAACCCAAACGATGATGCTGAAATAAAAGTCCGAGACAAAACTGTTTGGTTCCAGTGTGTCCAAACTCTGATCTTGTGTTTCCTATATTAGAGCTGGAAAGCTGCTGAACACGTTTCCATGTTAGTTCCTGCAGCAGCCACTGAAACAGCATTTCTACAGTCCAGCACTGATTCAGCTCATAACAAGGTTCAGGTTGGTTCCTGCTGTAGACTCTAATAAAGAATGACTATCTATTACAAACCAGACAATTTTTCTTGGATTGACGTTTTGTAAATGTCCACAGCAGTAGGTGGAGGAGGAGGTGGGGCCCTCAGGCAGCAGACTCTCTTTGTAGGACCAAGAAACCAATCAGAAGGAACTCGGGTTAAAGAGAGCGAGGAGGATTCAAATGCAATGACATCCTGCTCAGCTACAGCTGAGAAGTTTCCTTATGAGGAAGTAGGAGAGCCGCTGACCTTGGCTATTAGCTCCTTTTCTCAAACCTCAGCTGTTGCATTCTCCACAACTGTTACTCCACCACGTCCACGTTGGTCAACGATGCATGAAGGGACTCATGCTGTTTAGAGAGGGAGAGTGTAATCTCTGGTTATTTTATTGCTATGGTGTTTTATTTTAAATGTTACTTTTTGTAGAGCAGTGAGTTTCCCCATGCACCATGAATGCACCGTAGTGCTGCTCATGGTTTCACTGCATCTGTCTGCATGGAGCAGGGTGAGTTTCTCTGTATATAGAGCCTGTGTTTCTTTAGCTCCATGAAACGAGGCACTGATTTTGTTTTGTAGATGCACAAAGCTGTTGTCAAAGTTTCTGTCCAGTAACGTGTTGAACCACAGAGTTTATTCTGTGAAGAAGATCCTGGTGAATCTCGTTTATTTGCAAATTGAATTGTGGTTCACAGTCCGGTGTCTGACTTCTAAAACCAGTCAGGATACGACGTTTTGTTGGAAATGTGATTGTAGAAGCTGCTAATGATTTCTTAGCTGTGTTAGCCTGTGAATGGATGCTAGCGTATCCACATGTGCTCCCTGGGCTAACTTGTGTTGTTAGTTTCAGCTAACACACCATGTGAGACACTTTCCATGGTTCCTTTGCACTCAAATGTATTTTGTTATGGCCAATAAGAACTGCACAGATGTAAGATATGTGGAGACAAAGACCACAGCAAAATTAGACTTTTATTGCATTTTGTACAGATGTGATACAGGAACCATCAGTTGATTGAAATATGTGCTTAATTACAAGTGAAGTCACCGGTTTCCTTGGAGGCTGTAGATGCAACGATTCACCTCTAAAAGGATTCAGTTTTTCTAACACCGAGATCTCAGGATGTTGCTACTTTATTTGATCTATTTATTTATTTATAGCACTTAACAAAACTGATGTACTCAGCTGAGACGGACACAGGGTTCATACGGGTGCTTGAAATCCGTGAAAATCCTTGAATGTTGTCTTTTCAAGGTTTGAAAAGTGCTTGAATTTCAGATGTGGTGCTTGAAAGTGTAACTGTATTTCATTCACCACAAATAACTATCTGGTTGAATACTTTTCTTGTCAAATATAAAAATAAAATGAGTCGCAAAATGTAAAAGCAAAATTTCCCCGCCTGGCTGCCTTGCGTCTGTTTCACCGTGTGACCCCGCCCCTCCGTCGGACAGTCGGGGATGAGTGCGCTAACATACCTGTAGGTCGCTGTTTTAATGAGTGTTTGATGGAACAAATGGCGGAGTTTGCGCTCTCCAGTCATGATAGGTGAGTGCTAGTAAATAATTTTCCAGTATGTGTATGTTACACACGCTATTTTTAAAAAATTATGATTATTATGTTGCTATCAAACTCGCTGGAGCAATGATCGAAATGCACTGAGTGTGATGCAGTATGGCAGCGCTGTTATGGAATATGCTGTGAACATAGCTAACATCACTTAGCAGTGATATGAGTTAATTTACTCAAGTGAAAGCTTTAAACATTAGCCCGATACATAACTATCAGTGTGTGAATGTGTGTGTGAATAGGTGGATGATTGTGTAGAGTGTAAAGCGCTATACAAATACAGACCATTTACCATAACTAGCTAACTTAGGCTTTCTAATTAACCCTCTGGGGTCGACGGACCCAGAGTCTCCATTTCAACTTGGGTCGAACGTGCGGATTTCAAACTAAGTACCAGGTTTTAAATTGTGTTGATAGGCAACGTAAAACTGATGTTTTTCCTGAATAAAACTGGCGTTTCCTCCGGGAAGAAACGGTAAAAACGGCGTTTTCTAAGGAGAGCGCTAGCAAACACGCTTTGCTTGTGAGTGAAAAAAGAGAAAGAAAAAAAACACTCCTTCCCTATTGGTGGAAAAATGTACCGTGTGGACCAATCAAAAAAATGATATGGCAACATGTGGCATGTGGTTGTTTGGGAAGAGAGGGAAGTTTTAGGAGTGACCAGCGAGAAGAGAGAGAGAGAATTTTGATACGTGAGCGGTTTGTGACGTTTACCGTGTTTGGAGTCTAGCAGAGTGAAGCTGACCCCCCACCCACTTGAAACGTAAAGGCAAATAGGCGGAGCGGTTAGTGCTACGTTTGTGCAGATTTGTGCAGGTAAAATGAGCGTTTGTGCTGCTACAGTATCTGAGATATTAAAAGTTGTATTTTTTGCTGATGACATCACCATCCCCCCAGACTGCTCCAAAACAAACAAAAATGGTCTACTTTTTTAGTGCTACGTTTGTGCTGATTTGTGCAGGTAAAATTAACGTTTGTGCTGCTACAGTTTCCGAGATATAATGATTTTAATTATTACGGCCTACGCTGTATAACACCAGTGTCTTTGGCAATGAGTTTCAGCAGCTGTGGAGTTTTGCACTTTTTCTAGGCTTGCTGCATATTAGCTTTTATTAGTTTACACCAGGGGTGCCCAATCCCGGTCCTCGAGAGCTACCGTCCTGCAGCTTTTAGATGCATCCTTGTTCCCACACACCTGAATCAAATGAATGGCTTGTTATCAGGCCTTTGCCAAACATGATGGCATGCTGAAGAGATTAAACCATTTGATTCAGCTGTGTTGGAGTAGGGATGCATCTAAAAGCTGCAGGATAGTAGCTCTCGAGGACCGGGATTGGGCACCCCTGGTTTACACTTTAGTAACACAATTTATTCAGCGGAAAGGTCGATATTTCTTTTGTTACTAGTGCAGAAACGTACACAAGGTAGGCTAAAGTTTTTATTTTTTCTGTGGCAAAACTGAGTTTCATGTGAAGTGATTCACGTATCCCTAAATTATTATTTTTTACATACCCAGTTGGCCTCTATGATTTTGTTTTGAATTATATATGTTCATTATTATTAATGTAGCTGTCTCAGAAAAAATGAAGTGTTTGCTTTGATAGATTGTTACCTACGTGTAGAAAACTGAATATTCCACAGCACCTAGGCGAGGGATCTTCAACCTGCGGCTCTAAAGCAACATGTGGCTCTCCGGCCCCTCCACTGTGGCTCTTATAAGACCAAGTAAGTCATTTTTTTATTATAAAGACAATGTGATGGACCGAGTTGAAAAACAGGAGGAGCCCAGGAATTATTAGAAAAATATAGTTTCCATTTATTTAACCCGCAAAAATTATATTTACAAGACTAATAAATGTTGAGCTCATAAAAGAGGTCAAAGAAACAAAACTGAACTCAGGCAAAGACTGCGAACTTAACAAACCAAATGACTGCCCAAACATACATAATTGACCTAAACATGAAATGACATACAAGGGTATATATAATGGCTGATCAGACCATTATGACACATGAGGGGTAACAAACAAAACACAATCATAAATCACAAACAATGCAGTACAATAGTTTGTTAATAAACTAAACACTAAAGAAGAAAACCAAAAACCCCATTAAACCTTAACTCAAATATTTAATTAAATACAAATACTTTGTTTTTAAAGTAAAGAAAACACACATTCCCTCCTTCAGCAGGAAGTGGTGGTGTGATCCAATTATCTTCCTTCATATTTAATGGTTTCAAACCCTGGCTACCATCTTTTGTCTGGCAACTCCCAGGGATGATAGCAGGTAAGAAATAAAAAGACAAAGGTTAGTCAGAAAGCAAAGAAATGAAGTATGAATACATAAGTAAACTAAATGTGCGCGCTTACAAATAGAACAAATGTATCCAAACCAATCAATAAAGTTATTGGAAACTAAAATGTATTGCTATGTTCAAAATGAAGAATGAAAATACAAAAGTTACCGACTTTAGAGTGTGGCCACGGGTTTGGCCATCACAGACAACAAGAAAGGGTTCTGTTAACAGTTTGTTTTTTTTATGAAATATCTGCATTGACTATTCACTGAATGTACAAGGCTTTCAAAAGTAATTTAATGTTTCTTAGGTTCAAATCTGTTTACTGTAATTTTCAAGTTGGTTGCCCATCTTTCCTAATTTTCAATTATTATGGAAAGGACTCACGTAGCTGGCTTCATTTTAACAAATACTTTTTTTCCGTTATAAAGCTTTGATGATTCATTGTCTTATCAAATCTAAAAATAAACATTTTTATTTACATTTCCATAGCTTACACGATACAACAACTCATTTTCTAGATATTTATAGGCTCTTTCTTTTTTTAGGCTCTAGACAGGTTTTGTAGCAGCAGGGGGAAAAGGGGCCCTTTGAAATGAAAAGGATGCTGACCCCTGACTTAAGCCACCAGGTAAACACAAAACAAATACAGAAAAATTATTAACAGAAAAATGGAACGGTTACTTTCAAGGCTACGGGTGAAGGTGAATGGGTGTGTAAAAGCAAATATGCATCAGACTGACAAAGAAAAGAGTGTTAAAAGATTTTTAATTTAGAACTTTAACTTTATGTGCAAAACTGAACTTACTGATAACACACACTAGCCATTTGAACATATGTAACTGTAATGAACCAAATAAAACAGAAAAATGCAGGCAGCACTCATTATACTGTGTATAACACAGCATGGGGTTGTATTTTTTTCTTTTCAGATGCTCCTGTCACTCCATTTCCCAGGTCATCATAGCACTCCCACACACATGGAGCTCTCCTGCAGTATGCAGTGTAATGACCCAAACCATCAGTGGTCATCTTTCCATGGAAAGCAATTAATGCCCTCAAAGTGAACGACTTTCCTTGGAGAACCAGGTTGGAGGGAAATTCATTCAGTGGAAATTCTGTTTGGTTTGCAAGGTCAGTATCAATCCACACGATATCTCCAATGTTGTAGCTGTGAGTAACTGTCCCTGCACAGAGCTCATTTCCTGTGGTGCTGTCTTCTGTTTTGAATTCTGATGGACACAGAGATGGATTGGAGAGTGGCCTGAGGCAGGTAGACTCAGGTAGGCCAAGTCCTGCTTCCACAGCCGTGCCAAGATGAGCCATACCAGACTCTTTGAGGACAGAGATGGCAGGAGAAACAAATGGCACTTCCCTTGTCATCCCTTTGCTGAGGTAGCAGTGCTGTGAAGAGCAGTGTTTGGTCAAATAAACACTTGAGATGTTCCTCATTGTCTTAGCAATTACAGCGGAGATATTGCACTGAGCATCGATTTGGATCGCAGCAGACCTCAACGAGACAGCTTCAAACATTACACTAGCAGCTCTGCTCTCCTTCTGTAGGTTTGTTGGGTCACACCATCTGTGGCAATGGCTTTCACCAGCTGCAGGACTGGGTTTTCACTGTCTTTCAGAACAGCATTTTGAAATGTGGAGCTGTCACAGAAGGCACAACATAAGCACTGAAAAAATGCATCAAATGCACAGGTATTGAGCACAGAGATTGTCGATTCCCCTAATCGAATAGGCTGATGGAGGTTTCCATTTTTTAATAATCCCACTTTCACTCTTTTGGCCCCAAAAGTTTCATCTGCATGGAGCCATTCAGTACATGAAGAGAGGTAGGAAGTCCTCTTCCTTTTTTTGGGTGGAACAGCTAGGCCCCTCCAGTTCTCAACTGCATCCCCATCAGCCGGAAGAATGTTTGTGGTAGCATCAGATCCCACAAACGGGTGAGCATCCATTTTTATTTTGTCTTCTGCATTGTGAGTCGTCATGGATCCAGAATTGGCATCTGTGACTTTCAGTGATCCCACTGTTGGCTCATCTTTGACCTTTTCTTTTGCAGAACAAATCCGCATATTTCCCTCGATGAAGGAAAGATGACGAGCAATGAAGCGATCGACTCGAAGAGGCAAGTTGTCATGCTTGAAAAGGCCATGTTTTATGTTTTTGAACTCAACTTCAACAGTGGCTGAACTTTCTGTGATGCTGGTGCTTTGGAAGAGAGGGACCATTATTCCTGTCCAGAGTGGCAAGTAACTTGCGAGTCTTATTATATGAGGAATAATCTCAGGGAGAAAGTGAATATTATCTCTATCCCCGTTTGCTGCAGTAAGTGACCTGCTCTCCTCACATATTTCTGTTACCCACTGTCGTAGGTCAGTCTGGATCTCATCCACTGAATCCACTCTCTCACTTTCCTCCGTCTGTTCATCTGGAATGATGATGGAGTCTTGAGCAATTTGGGCTTTCAAGTATTTCTTGCACCTTTCTGAAGGAAGAGGGGCTCCAGAACTGTCATCACCTTCTGCCTCACTGAGGGCCACAACAGTGATAGCATGTAGGAGCTGTTTTGCATGGTCCAAACATTGAGACTGAATAAGTTTTGCTAATGACCTGACAAAGAAATCTTTAACACGATGTGTTTTCTTCTTCAGGTAATCCCACTGGCATATCATCTTGATGCAGTGCGCAACATCAACCCTGATATAACAAGGGGGGAGTTTGGCAGACTGGGTTCCAAGAAGGACATGAAAGCATTCATTAAGGTAGGACTTCAGATCAGGATGAGGAGTGAAAGCCTTGACCAGAGCTCCCAGAATTGCCAGAGAAAAGTCACTCACAGCTTCCTTTGGCACAGGTGCACCTGCACGAATCCATTCTGTCAACCAGTTTGCGATGGCATTAACATCATGTTTCTCTGACAGCATTTGCACCACTGGGACACTGGGGCAATTGTTTTCTTTCAGAATACCTTGATAAAGGAAGATATGGCCAGATTTGCCATTTGGTCTCAGCAGTTTTTTCACAACTGAACCGGTTGCATCAAAACACACAGTTGGGGGAGATTTTTTTGACAATGTCTTATAAACATGCATCTGTGTTTGACTCCAGTAGTGACAGAAAAACCTGTCCAGTCCAATATCTCGGATGCTACCACTGTGAGGAACACTATATTTTAACAATTGCAGAGATGCAATGGGGTCCTTATCTCCTAATTCCAAGTATTTTCTCTCTTGTTTGGCTTTTCGCAGAGTGGCCAAATTTGGAAGGTGGCTTGGCTCAGGATCTCCAACATCCATCAGATCTGCTGCCCTCGCTGACCTCCATACAGCCGGTTCCATTCTGCCCTCACGCAGCTCTTTAGCGATCTGTTCACGCAGGTTTCCAGACATGAACCGCTTGGAGTGGCCAGTGTGCAGGGAGAAATCTGTATTTCTCATGAAACACTGGAGCACCATTGGACTATTAATTGCTGGCTGTCTGTCACATGACATTTCTAACTGGCCATGACACTCCTTACAGTCGCCTCTGATGTCCAGATATTTATTGTTGACAGTTGGATGGACCTTTGCTCTACGGAACACAAGTGTACATGTATTTTTGATCCTCTTCCATATAAGATCGTTGATGATATGAGTCCAAGTGCCAGGTTTCAAAATTGTGTATTCCCTTTTTTGGGTAGGAGAAAACTTGTCATTGTATTCAACCTTTTCAGGAATAAATTTAACCCAGTCCTCAAAAGGGACTTCTAGTTCAAAAGCTTGACAGTTTTCTTGTCCAGGAGAAATGCAATGTGAATCTAACTCTCCTTCACTATTACTTTCCTGATCACTGATTTCCAAAGCTGACCAGATGTTGTGTCTATTTAGCTTCACAAAAGTGTACAGGGCCTTTGCTGACATCTTGTCTTCTAGCTGCTGACTCAGCTCTTTCCAGACTGATGTAGCTGGAGTGGCTATTTTGCCATTTTGGACTATGGCCTCTTTTGAATTGCAAAGAACTGCAAAAATGGAAACCTTGTCTACAGATGGCTTTCGGGGCATCTAAAAAAAAACAACACACTGATTATGATGGAGCAAAATGTGATTTCTGAACTATATATACAGCCAGGAGCAACCCCTCCCCCAAGTTCTCCACCAATCTACACTTTCATATTTTGTGGAATTATTGTTTTTAAGATGGAGCTATTGAATTTGTGAGTTTATTAAATTGAGTCTGAGTATTTAACCCATGTACTGTACAGCACTTTAGTCCAGTGTGCTACATGTTTTAAAGTGCTTTAGAAACTTTTTTTCTTGGACATTTTTGAAAATGTTTAACATTGGAAAAAAAAAAATCATTTTGATCCAGACAGTTAGCTATATCATGTATTAACTCAGTAACTAAAACCTCAGTATTTTAAATGTAAGCTTACCTTGTTCAGAAATCAGATGAACGCTGTTCTAAGAATCCTTCAGACACAGTAATGCCAAATAATAGTTTTTTCTGCCAGAAAATGTGTATTTGATGCAAAAGACTGCTAGCTTGTTCGTTTCTCAAAAAGTGTTCATGGGAGTGTAAAATGTTCAAATGTAGTTTTCAATAAAGTTTTTTTAATCCACTCTAAAAAAAAAATAAATACTCAAGCATTTGCATCGTGGTTTTATGAACAAAAAGTGATTGAAGTAAAGAAATTGAAGTTAAAAAAAAAATACACTCATTACAAATTTAGCTGATTAAATACAACAAGAGGGTTTTTTTTAACAGAACTTTATTGAACAAGTGAACACACAAAGTGAAAGGTCATTTGAAAAAGACATTTTTCAGCAAAAAATATAACTTTTAATATCTCAGATACTGTAGCAGCACAAACGCTAATTTTACCTGCACAAATCAGCACAAACGTAGCACTAAAAAGTAGACCATTTTGGCCCGTTTTGGAGCAGTCTGGGGGGATGGTGACCTTTGAATGACCTATAAAATAAAGTTTAATATCTCGGAAACTGTAGCAGCACAAACACTAATTTTACCTGCACAAATCTGCACAAACGTAGCACTAAAAAAGTAGACATTTTGGCCCGTTTTGGAGCAGTCTCGGGGGATGGTGATGTCATCAGCAAAAAATATAACTTTTAATATCTCAGAAACTGTAGCAGCACAAACGCTAATTTTAGCTGCACAAATCAGCACAAACGTAGCACTAAAAGTAGACCATTTTGGCCTGTTTTGGAGCAGTCTGGGGGGATGGTGACCTTTGAATGACCTATAAAATAAAGTTTAATATCTCAGAAACTGTAGCAGCACAAACGTTAATTTTACCTGCACAAATCAGCACAAACGTAGCACTAAAAAAGTAGACCATTTTGGCCCGTTTTGGAGCAGTCTGGGGGGATGGTGACCTTTGAATGACCTATAAAATGTTTAATATCTCAAAAACCGTAGCAGCACAAACGCTCATTTTACCTGCACAAATCTGCACAAACGTAGCACTAACCGTTCCGCCTTTACGTTTCAAGTGGGTGGGGGGTCAGCTTCACTCTGCTTTGGAGTCTTAGGTTAGTGTGTTGTCTTGTGTAGTTAGTGTGTAGCTGTTGTTTTGTGTGTCAGTTCTACTAGTGAACGCCACAGCTGCTGCCTTAAAGCCACCAAAGGCAGGTTGCAGTGTAAACGCTGACACAGCTGCTGTCAGACCTGCAGGTTTATCCCTGTGCTGTTCTCCTCTGTGTCAGAGTGACACTATTTTTTGGAGTTGCATAAATCATTCGTGTGCCTTCTTCTTTGATGCAGAACAGCTGATTGTTCTGTACATAGTTTGAAATGGTTATATGAAAAACGTCTGAGCCTCGGCTGAATTTTTAGGTAAACAGTACCAAATAACTTTGTTGTTTGCAAAACTTGTGCATATTTTTTAAAAATGCACAATTTCTATTTGCATTTCAAGTTATGAAAATGATTTGTTAAACATGCCTGTGGTTTTACAGTCAAAAATATCACTTTCTACTCATGTTTTAAGCACAATATTTACATATTTACAGTTTGTCAAAATGAGTAAATAACAGATTGGCAAGATAAACAGTTTTTAAAGGTGAAATCTAGAGAACAAATCAAAAGTAGTCAGAAACAGCCAAGTATACCCTGGACCCCAGAGGGCTAGAGGCTAAAAGCAAAGTTGTCATCAAGTACTGTTTATATTCGTGTGTATTGCTGCAGCTTTTTTGAGTATTAACTTGGTGCCTTTGGGTGAAATAACGGTAATGTGACCGATCCATATGGTCACAAAGAATAGCCTCTTGTTTCTGTGCTACCAAAGTTTCATTCAAACTGTGTTTGTGGTCAGCACCGACACATCAAACTACTTAAAGATTATAAATGTCTCCAAGCTCACACTGAGGCCTGTGGGGCACAATCAGCCACTGAGACAGTACACACATTTTAGGGGTGCAACGATACACAAAATTCACGGTTCGGTTCGGTTCGATACTTTGGTGTCACGGTTCGATATTTTTTCGATACAAAAAAAATGTTCATGCCTTTTTAATTTGTCATTTATTAAAATTATAAATATATATTTTAACTCAAAAGTACAGTTTTTAAATTTAACCCTAACCCTTGTGCGTATTTTTTATTTTGACAGCGAATACGCACCTGTGGACCACTTATGTGCAGCCCTGGTTATTTAGCTCGTCATATTGCAGCCACAGAAATTCTTTTGTCCATGAAACCATAAAGCTGCACTTTCTCTTTGCCTTATAGTCTGATTTGTCATAACTTCTCCGTTTTGTGGTAAGCTTTTCTTTGGCTGTCACTTCTTCACCCTGACCTGTCTTATTTGGCTCAGCAGAACTAAAATATATATCTGTCTGTGAAGGTTCTCAGTCATCCAGGTCATCGTAGTCAAATATATATCCTGTTGCTTTTACACACGCACTCACATAAGCTCAGCGATTCTCTGCGCGATCAACCTCTCACATGTTTAAGCTGCGGGAGATTTCACTTGTCATGTTTGCATAGTAAGCTAACAATTAATAAGACGATGTCAGAGGAATTGGTGCACAAATTATCATCACTCACAGATCAGTGCTGTCGCTCTCTATACACAGTTCGCGCGATTGCAAAGTGAAAGCAAAAAAACAAGCGCAAATTCAAACGCGATTTCAATATATCACATATTGACAGTGGCTCACCGATGCCAATGACATAATTACCCAGCTACATTTCTGAAAGAATGCAAAAGCATTGACATATATTTTTCCTTCCTACAATAGCCCAACGGGCAGGGCAGAGATAGCCCCGGGATGTCGGGCTAGCGATATTGCGAGCCCTGTATCTGATTGAGGAATCACTCATCTTTGGAAAAGAGAGTTTATTACAGAGAAATGTCTCTTTCCAAAATAAAAGCTATACTATCCGCTTCTTCTGGGCTATATTCTCAGCAGCATATTAAACATATCAGGTCTCCATAAGGAGAATCCTGTGCTAACAGCTGTCTAAATGACTCGGCTAAAGTTTGTAGCATGCATGCTTGTTGTTTTTTTCTGCTTCCACTTGTCTTTGCACCAGGATGATGTCGGTGTAAATGTGCAGTCATATTCGTTGTGTTCCCACTAGTGCTTTCAGGTTAATCTCGTTGAAATAACCTTAACGCCACAACACGGCAAATCTCCGTTAACGAGCTACCGCCGATCGCCCCGTGCATGGGGCTGGACGGCCAACACGTTAACGAGCTAACTGCGCTAACACACTAGTTCCTACCCATGTAATTGAGCATTGCATGGCACATCCAACATACTGTTTTACTTTAGTCCATGACGCGCTTACCTTCAGGGTCATACGTCACATGAAAACTAAAATAATTCCAGGGTGGCCTTTTGTTGTGGGCAGTCTGAGGTACACCTGTGCACTACTCATGATGTCAGATCAGCATCCTGATGTGGCACACCTGTGAGGTGGGATGGATTATCTCAATATAGCAGATGTGCCCACTACCACACATTTGGACTGATTTGTGACCACTGTTTGGGAGGGATGGTTATATTGTGTATCTGGACTGAATTTTAGGTCTCTACGTCCATCCCATGGGGAATGGGAGCAGTAACAAAGGTGTTGCGTTTATATTTTTGTTGAGTGTAGTTGCACCGCTCACCAGTCTCACAAGTGTGTCAAAACCATTCGTATGGTCGCCCACATGCCAGAATGCTTTTGAGTCTGCCAAAGCTCTCCTCTGCAGCACACCAGTACTTGCCGCTCCTGTTTTCACACATCTGTTTAAACTCGAGGTGGATGCCAGCGCCGACGGTGCAGGTGTGGTGCTGATGCAGGAGGATAGGCGTAGGTGTAGGATAGGTGTTGATGACCCAATTGGTTACTTTTCAAAAAAATTCAACTCCCACCAACAGAAATACAGTACCATTGAAAAAGAAGCTCTTTCTCTGTTGCTTGCTATACAGCATTTCGAGGTCTATGTCAGTTCTAGTTCATCACCTGTCATTGTTTACACCAATCACAACCCCCTCGTGTTTTTGACTAGGATGCAAAACTCTAACCAAAGGCTCATGAGATGGTCCCTGTTAGTGCAGGATTTCAATCTGGAGATCCATCACAAAAAAGGGACCGAGAATGTAATGGCAGATGCGCTGTCGCGTGGTTTTCTGAACTCCTAAGTGCCAAACATCTATAGGGGAGATGTTTGGTCTTGGGAAGGGGGGTGTTATGGCCCTGGCCATAATCTGTTTTGGTGGCTGTTTCTTTGTCTGTGTCTTTAAGTCTTTGCAGTCCCTGAGTGGATGAGCTGATGGCTGCTGATTGGTCCCCTGGTCATGTGGTCTCATTCAAAATCCCTCACCAGCAGTTGTCCCAGGGCAGCCACTGACAGCAGCAGCAGACCTGACCCTGGCCTCCAAAACCTGTAACATTTGTGCCTGTCACTTGTGCGACTTTCTGAGTTCTGTATATAGTGTGTACATTCGTTTTCATTGTAAATAGCACCTTGTAAATAGCACTGGAACAGAAGGGGTGAGCTGCCTTATTGTTTTCCCTTGCACTGTTTTCTCCTGTTTATCTCAGTTAGGGAGTTAGGTGTAGCGCTTGTCTTTTGTTTGATTTTTGATTTCACATAGGGTTTCAGATAGCACCTCCTCCTGACTTAGCTTGTTTTGTTTGTTATTTTGGCCTTTGTTCACCCCGGAGCTTCATTTTGCAGTGTAGAAAAATAAACTATCGTTCACTAAGAAATTGGTTTTACCTCTGTGTATGGTTTTGGGGACCAGGGCGGGGCAATCTTCAAACTTATGTTGCGTTCCTGTACCGCTAGACTGCGGCGTAACAAGGACACTCTTTACATTCAACTCAGCACAGGGACACTGAGGCACCATTAGAGAAATAAAATCCAGGATAAAGAGTTTCAGAAAATTTGGTGTTGAATGTGTGGAGGTGGATCAGAGTGTCAGAGGAGACTCTGTAGAAGGACAGAGTGCCAGCAGGACAGTCCACATACACTGCTGCTCTGTTAGAGACAGAGGAGGAGGAGGAGGAGGAGGAGGAGGATGTTTCTCTGTTATTCTGCCAGACAGAATGAGGGCCATTATCAGTGCAGTACAGACTCCAGGACTGATCATTCCATCCAAACATACATTCAGCATTGTCTCCTTTCCTTCCGATTCGTCTGTAACTCACTGATATATAAACGTATCCTCTCCACTCGACCTCCCAGTAACAGCGACCAGTCAGACCATTTCTACACAGCAGCTGAGGATAAACATCAAATCTGTCTGGATGATCAGGATATGACTGAACCTCCTCCACACGTGTCACCTTCCTGTTGTTGTCAGACAGTTGGAGCTTTGTGTTCACTGTGTTTGTGTCGATTGTGAGTTGACAGGAATCTGATGGAGAGAACAAACACAATCCAGCTGCAGTTATTGATCCATCATCTGTTCATTGATTGACACTTTGATGATGACTCCTGACATGATGAAGATGGTTGAATGTGTGCTGCTTTGTTTTCATGAATCCCATTAAAAACACACTTACACTTCCTCAGACCTGGTCTCAACCATCGGACTCCAGCAGGCTCCACCCTGAAAAGAGGTGGGGGGGGGGGGGGGTGTCAGAGTAGCACAGTCACTTTCAGCATCGACACATTGACATTACATGGCTCTCATACACAGACTGCTAGACACTGATAAAGGAACAGTCCAACAGTTTCCCAAATACAATTCAGTCCATACGTGGATTTGAAAACGGTGAAACTGCTGATGATTTGGACTGGTCCTGGATCTGCCAGTACGCCACTGTATTGAATTAAATAGGACCAATTTAAACTGTGACCTTAATTATCTTTATCTTCCTCTCCTGTTTAGCTGGAAATGAGGTTTTCTTGTGTTCGTTCTCATTCATGACCTTTAATATTTGTTTCCTAATGTCATGACATGCATACCACACATTAAAGTGTCTAACAAACCTGGTACAGTTCAGCAACACTTAATGCTGATTCTCTTCCTTTTTTAGCTGAGTGAGTAGTAAATGCTAGGAAAGCCGCTTTGCTTCTGTCTAAATTTTGGTAACCATGACATAGTGTCATGGTCTGACCAGCCCTGCTGGGCAACCTGATCGTTTATGTTTGTGTTTATTTTGATGGAGCCGCGCTTCCCCAGAGGCACGTCCACCAACACAGAAGTAGCTCCGTTCTGAGTTTCTGCACACTGCCGTTTAATTAATACTCACCAGTTGCCATGAATTATCCGGCATCAGACCCCGATGTATTTAACGCTGTGACCAGGCGTCAGCCAGCGCTGGATCATTAGACTAAGCTTGTTAGTAGTGTTTTGATCGCGTGCTCTTTCATACTCTCTTTCGGATTGCTTCTCACTAGTGATGGGTCCAGCAACACTGACGCACCGGCGCTTGTATCAAGCTCACAGAGTGAAGCCTGTGTCGGTGCGTGTGTCACTTTAACAAAAAGTCACGTGATCGATACAGCTACTGTGTCGCTCAGTGCCAAAACGCCAAACTGTGTTTAAAAGGTACAGCATCCGCATCTGTCAACAGAATGTGTCGCTACCAAAAAAACCACAAAATTACTCTCGCAAAGATAAATAAAAATACACATCTCTCCATAACAAAATGGAGCTCGAAAGAAAAAGAAATGTTTCTGCTGTGTGTGATCATTTTGATCTTTTAACTGTAAATAGTTTGTCTGTCTTTGTTTCTGTGTAATCTATCAGAATAGGAAAATCGGACTTGCAGTGTAAATTATTTATTTCACTTTATGCAGGTTAAATGTCGCAACTGTTCTGCATTTCTTACACAAACAAAAGCGCCTCCTCAGTGTTTAGGCATTACAGAGCCAAACGTAAAAATGAGGCGACAAACACACCAAGAACGAACACAAGTAGGCCTATATTGACACTGAACAGCTTTATCATCATTTTTTGGACCAGGCAGTCCTGAATTTTATTATAAAGGACTGTCAACCCCTTAGTATTGTGGAGAGTGTCAGAGAGGAACATTCCAAGATCAGAGGATCCTTTAACGTACTGGGGGAATAGGGAGACATCTTATCAGAATCTTTTTCACCTGGCTTTACAGTTTTTGTGTTCCCCAGCTTCATCTGTGCCTGTGAATTTTCCAAAGCTGGGGAAATGGTGTAAAAAAAAACAAAAAAAAAAACGCAATAGACTGAATGCAAAAACAGTGGATAAACTTATTTTTCTGAATAGAAATTTATAATAAACTCTGAGTCAATTACATTTAAATGGGTAATATTATATTCAAAATACTTTCATTTAATTTTCACTTAATGTAATTCACAGTATGTTTTAAAGATTTCTACAATACTTGCAATGTAAAACATATAAAATGATTCCATGGAAAGTACAATACCTTACAGTGTATACAAGTATAAAAGTATAATATAACTAGGTCATTGAATCAGTGTCTGTTGTGAGTCTCAAGTAAGTTGCCTGCAATGATATTTAAGGTCCAGCAGGTGTCAGTATGGAGCAAAACAGCAACACTGTTTCGACAAAGTATCGATACAGTTTGGGGAATGTGCCGAAACGCTTCACGAGGTCTCATCTGCCGATCACTACTTCTCACTCTTTTTGTCTGGGTGAACTGACCACGGGGAGCCATGGCCGATGGATTTCACACTGGACTGTTATTATTTCCCACTGTAAATAAATTCACTGTCTCATTGCAAAAGGAGATCTGCGTTCGAGTCCGCTACTTCCACACACCACGACCCATAGTCTGACAAAATCTACATTTAATGCCAAATCCACAATAAATTATGTCTCGTACATATTTTCTCTCTTATTGATATCAAACAAGAGAATAATAACTAAACATGTATTTTAACATGGCTCAGTAAAACTTTTTTGCTATTGTTACATTTGCATGAAAGACTAAGGATGTGAGTGAAGGACACAGGAAATGTTTCTAGCTCTTCCTCCTCTATCAGACATTCTCTCCATACCTGAGAGTGTCCAGTCTCCAGCCTGGATCCTTCAGTCCAGCCGACAGCAGCTTCATTCCTGTGTCACCTGGATGATTGTAGCTCAGGTCCAGCTCTCTCAGATGAGAGGGGTTGGAGCTCAGAGCTGAAGCCAGATAGGTACACCCTTCCCCTGTGATCATACAGCCTGACAGACTGCAGACACACAAAACAACCATCCATCTGTCAACAATCATTTTCTGTTTGTCAGATATAACAACAGTTAACTACTTCAGTCCAATCAAAATCATTTAACTTTATTCATAGGTAACACCTGTTAGATTCTAATATTATTTTATGCCATGTTATACCCCTAATTAAAGATTGTGAATTATTATGTAGTTTTAGTGTGTTTGTGGGATTTGCAAATAATGATACAAGCTTGTAATAAAAACGCTGATTTTGTTGATTATAATATTATAAATAAGGATTTGAATGACTACGCTGAATGTTTGATGTTCGGCTGGATTTTAATATAGAAGAGATAAATTGTGACCGGCACTTCAGTCGGCAGAGTGTGATTGTGATGAAAATGATATTAAATAAATCTCTTAGTGTGTTGATACAGGTGGCTACGGGCCTGGACCACCCGGCCCCATGAGCAAACAAAAAGTTAAGTTAACCCACCTACAAACGCACATACACGCAATGAAGAAACAGCTTACACCCATGAACATGTGAAGATTTTCCAGCAAGTTTAAAGCAGTGAAGCTTAACATACACCCGCCGTTACACAATAAAGTTTATCCACTACTAACGAATAAACTCTCTGGGTTGCAGGACAACATCTTAACTTCAAAAAAAAAACAACAAAAAACACTGGTCTGACAAACCAGTGAAGATATGACAAATTTAGTGGTTAGAAAAGTCAAATTGTGACAAGTTTTCTGCCGATTGATAAATATAGGTGATAACTGAATGAAAGAAAATTCCATTTTGAACTTTAAATACAATCTTAAGAATTTTAAAATGTACCTGTGTCGTCCTGTCAGCTTGGTGGGTTATGAGAGGATTATATGGAGAGAAAAAAAAACAAAAAAAAAACAAAGGGGGAGTGAAGGCTGACACAGGGCCTGGCCCCGGTGTTTCTCCCCTCTCTGACTGATATAGCCAATACAACATCATTAGTTTTGTTTTGTTTTGTTTTTGTTTTGTTTTTTTTGTTTTTTTTCTCTTTATGTTTGATTACAGGTAGGGAAGCCGAGGCTGACCTGGACGCCTGCTCTCCCCTCCACCATCGTTGCTCACTCCTCCACCATCTTTGAAGTGACCCTGACCAAATGCTACAGCAGCTGGACCTATAACAACAGCTTGAAAATGTCAACAGTGCTGCAGGAAAACGATATCAGGCTGTGGAGATGGAGAGTGTTAAATCCAAGGCCCGTTTCACTACACGGGGAGATTTCCGTCAGTCTCTCTTCTTAAATGAGAAGATTGAGAAAGGTCCGGCTCCCACCAATGACTTTGACCACCTGCTATAGAGGAACTATCGAGAGCATACTGAGCAGCTGTATCACTGTCTGGTTCGGGAACAGCAACATGCCGGACAGACGAGCTCTACAGAGGGTTATGCGAGCAGCTGAGCGCACCATCCGCTCCGACCACCTTGACCTGCACTCAATCCACAGCAGGCAGTGCCTGATCGGACACACCCCTCTCACACACTCTGCACATTCTTGCCATATGGAAAAAGACAGCTTCAGCGGAGAGAGCTGTGACGACACGCCCATTAAGCCCGGAGGAAAAGTGAGGCCGAGCAAAACAATGCTGACCTTAACAACTCTGCATTAAAACTGTGCAGGACAGTGACGGACCAACACTGATGATCGGGCAGCAAAATAGGGCGTGCCACAAACAAAGGAAAACTGAGGACAGGAGGCACCTCAGAATGGAGAAAAACACCAGGAGAAAATAAGCTGAAGGCACAGGGGTCGGGGCTCAGACAGGAGCTGACCTCTGGGAAGAGCCGAACAGCAGAACCACAGAAGGTCCAAGGGAAACATCAATGGACTTTAATCTGATTTCTACGGAAAAGACTCTGAGGTTTCTGCCCTCAATAAGACCTCAAGGCATCAGAGCAGAAACTGAGCATGGCCCAGGAGGAACTAGCTGAAAATCGAACCCATCAGGCTTGGAGTCCAAGACACCGGACTTGAAATCAGGCCGGAGCATCCTGGAGCTAGATGAGCAGTGTGATTTGTCCGGTCTGCTATGGAGCGAACGTTAGGGGGATGGCTTCCTGTCGCCTCTGCCGTCCTCCGGTCGCTCAGCGTCCTGGGCTACCCAGCTCCGGACTGAACGCTCGGGCCGAGACACCCAAACAACCATGGACTCCATTCCCCTGGAATGGGACCACGACTACGACCTGAGCCGTGGGCTTGAAAGTGCAAGCAGGGATCCCAGAGAGCCTTGAGGCCTGTGTAAAACTAACAGAACAAAGATTGAGGTCTTCCACTGGGGAGGTGGAAGCTGCAGGCTCTCCTATACACCTTCTGGATGTCAGCCGTTCCACCTGCAAACAAACGGACAGCAGTCGCACTTCTGCAAGCAACAAACGGACATCCAGACAATTGAGCTGCGTATCAAAACCCTGAAGGAAGACCGAAACAAAAGGGTCAAGTTAAGGAGGAGCGAAATAAGGAGAAGATGCTGGACACTGGAGAAAAGGACTGCCTCAATTGGGGCCAGAACCAGTATGGACAGAACTTTGAGCAGCAGCACCAACGGATGCAAACGGACTGAAAAGGAGGAGGGCAGGACCCAGGGCACGCTTCAGGCCGTGGTTTACCCAGAACACTACAACAGGAAAGTGATGAACACAAACACCCACACAAACACACACATCTACATGCACCGACTCAGAGTGAAAAGAAACATACATATGAACATATGCACTCGTTGATTGAGGGAGAAATGACACACACACACACACAAATTAAAATGTTGATTCAATGAACTGAGAAGTGATCCACACACACACACGCTGATGCAATGAAGAATGCTTTACTAACAAATGCTGCACACAAACATCCAAATACGGAGTTGGTTACAACAGCAAGAACTGATTGATTATTTATTGCTTAAATGTATTTCATGCCACGCAGAGGGCATTTGTGTAGATTTAGAGGACATGGTCTGAAGCACTTTGATAATGAAAACAATGTCTGTGCGTGATGTCTGTTTATGGCTCAAAGCCTCCACTGAATTGTTTACTGTGCTTCACACAGTCTAACAAGGAGCAGTGGTACAGAGCGAAAATGATGAATGAATGGTGTGAGTTTTATTTCGAAGAGATTATGAAAAGGTTGTGTTGATTCAACTTAGTTGTTTACGTTTTTGCCAAGGTAAAGAGTTGGTGTGTAACTAGTGTCCACTATTGAGTCAAGTAAATCCAACATGTTTTGTTGGTGCAAAAAGGAGTTTTGGTTGATCTTTGGGTTTTGTTTGATACTAGGTTGATTTTATCAGTGAGGTTTGGATTGTTTTCTTTCTCTGAGAGAGAAAAGGATGGTTTTATGCTTGGGCATGTTTGTAATGGGCCCCAGTATCTGTTATTATATGAGTGTTTAATTGGTTACGTCTGTGTTTGCTTTCGTTACAGTGCACTGAGATAAGAACATCTGAGAGGTGTGATCCACCGGTGGTGATATTTTGGTATTTTGTGAGCTCCTGATTTAACAAATGGGCTCCTTAATCCAGGCCTGAGAGAGTGAATTTTAAAGCGCTATAAAATATTCTTACTGAAAACAGTCGCGAAGTATTTTTCTCCATGATTATAATGGGCTGAGGAGAAATTCACTTGTATGGGACACTGGTCGAATGAAAAGTCCTGATCCTAAAAGGATTGCAGCGAGTCAATCCAGTCCAAGAAGGAAAGCAACAAACAAGGAACTGTTTCCTTTAAAATGATGACGTCATCTTGCTGGTGAAGGAGCCTCGAATAGGTTGCGCGTGAGACTCCATTATCAGCAATATCTGGTATGAATGTGTGTGGATGTGTGCATGTGACTGGACTGTGATGGACTGACGACTAAAAGCTTTAACTGACTTGGTACTGAGACAAAGACGGTACCGACTTTAGGATTAGTAAATGTCCACAGACAGTTCACCCAGCCTGTAAAAGAAGGGTGGATGTTTTGTCTTGCTTTGTTTTGTTTTTGCAAGAGCAGAAGGTTGACAGAGACTAAAGGGGGAGGCTGTAGCTTCACAGGAGTGTGAACTGCGGATTTAACCCTTGGGTTGCCAAGTTGGAGCTACTGATGCTTACATAAAAAAATTGTGTTTTAGTAGCTGTGTTTCGATTAAGGTACCATTATAAAATGGTTGGGAATGTTAAATGCTAAAATGAAGAAAAGGTTTGAATTCACTTATGACTGAACATGTTATTAGTATTAATCATAGTGGGTCACTGTAAAGAGTCAAGTAACTTTTATAGAGGAAAGAAAGAAAAAAAAAGAAAAAACCCTCTACCGAGGCCTATAAATAACAGGGAATGATAGACTTGCCACACGCAAAATAGAGATAATGTAATGATAAATACTGGTCCCCGCCTTTTGGGTGACATCTTGAAATAGTCAGCAATTTAAAAGTAAGATAGAACCGACAGGGGTGGTGCTGCACAAGAATGAGAGTAAGATAAAGTAAAATATTGTGTTTAGCTTTGAGAAGTTTAAATTAAAATGTACCATTACACTCAGAGGATCAATATGAAGTTCAATATATGCTAATTTTGAGTGAAGTACATGACTGGTGACTGTTCTGTCCTGAGCTTTTGTTTTTACAGCACCCGCTTGACCACACCAACAGTTTTTCGCCACCGAAAAGGAGTACTTGTAGAGAATAGAGAATGGGGAGGAAAATCACCAAAACTGGGAAAGGTAAGCCCCAAAGGGGGTGATAACACCATAACTTTCACTTATGGTCAAATTCTTAAAATTTGACCCCGAACTTGAAAAATTCTTCAAATATTTAGAGACAAAGTAGGTTGAAATAAAATATAAGGTTATAAACCACAAAAGGATGAAGCAAATGAATTGATAAGATGGTGAATCGATACGCAGTAAGCTGTCGATCACGTTGATTATGTTTATTCTAGTAAGCAGAGCAGGATTATTATTACTAAAGAATACAAATGAAATAGCAAAAACTAGAAGTGGAAAAACATTTGTGCTAACCGAAATAAAATCAAAATAAGAAAAAAGGAAAATTGACTAAAATTCTAATGAGTGTTTACAAAACTAATTAAAATTAATTGGATTTATAGCAAAATGTGTGTAGTACCATTGTTGTGTGTATGCCCTACGATAGTCAAGTCATTTAAACTTTACATAGTGCACAAGGGGAGTTCATTGATCACTACTGTGAAACTAATAAGATTTAGGAGCTATGTAAGAAACTTACAGGTTCCACTGAAATTTTTATAAGCAGGATATTAAAACTTATTTATATAACAATAAAAAATGTAGATCAGGGACCAACTTAGAAGTCACTGACACTTGACTAGCTGTAAACCATTGGTTTAGGAATAAGTGATTGCACTGGGCTTTCTATTACACAAAAGTCAACTCATTTATGATATCTGAGGAAGTATTGTGATTTAATTTGGAGACACAAAGGAACATTTGGCACTTCCCACATCTCACATATGTTTACTGTTGCACCCAACCATTCCACAACTGAAATGCCTGTGACTCCTAATTATTTCAGGCAAACGGAGCGAACCATATTCTGTTATAATCCCATCTGATTGGGGCTTTTATTCTTGACGTTTGGAGAGAGCTCTTCATTACTAGTACTAGTCAGGTTTTGTTCACATGTTTGTTCCAGGTCTCTCAGTCAAGAGGAGTTTGAACTCCAAATATGGTGAAGTCTTTTCACACATTGCGATCACTAATAACTCTTAGCAAAAATGTGATCTTGTAGAAACAATCAGGTGACATGGAGTCAGTTATAAGTGCGACTCTCAGTTTTACTTTATTGGAAAATATTTTTGCATTTTATCCATATTTGTTTTTAACAAAAATCAAAATTCCACATTCTCCTGCATATCAGTTTTGAACCCGATAGGACGACAGATTGTGGCCCTGTGTTTTCCTCCATTACACCTGCCACTGCATCTCGATAATCTTTGTGTTGTTCCTCCTGGGGTGTCACTCTCCCCTATCTGGCTCACATGACTCTTACCTTTTGAAAAATTATGTTTGAATCTCGCTATTCGGTCAAGAATTCTCTATGCCCTTGTTAAAGAGTTGTCTACTAGGAAAAAGTGAAATGAATATAAGTATAAAGTCCCGACGTGCACTACAGTATAAATTAATAGGTTAGGCATGTTCTCCGTGAAATTAAATAAGCTTAAAATAAATAAATAAAAATAATAAAATAAAACTCTGAGTTTAACAAAATGTTTCAAATGAAAATAT
Source organism: Astatotilapia calliptera (assembly GCF_900246225.1). NCBI lineage: Eukaryota > Metazoa > Chordata > Actinopteri > Cichliformes > Cichlidae > Astatotilapia > Astatotilapia calliptera. Next base: position 149,071 of record NW_020535752.1, read on the forward strand.
CAGGTCTATCTCCCTTTCTTTCATAAAATGTAAAAAGGGTGGGAAAAAACAATTGGTAAGACCACCACCCCACACATGTGATATTATTTAAAGGTACGGTTGTCCTCTTTAAGAAACATCAGGACTTAGAAGAGTGGTAAGTAGAGTATGAGAGCTACAAGCGAACACTAAATGTACACTATGGTGTGTTAAAATAAATTAGAGGGTCGTCAGGGGGTTATGAGGGACATTTATAAAGCAAAAATCCCACAAATCTTGAAATGCACTTGAAAAGCTCACACACGAAGGTTAGCTTAGCTGACCTTGAAGAGCTCCCCCATTCAACCCACATCACCGGAAAACAGCTAACACCAGATAAGGCAGCGTGGTGCAGCCCGAGACAACAGGATTGGAACATCTAAATAATTGTGCAAGCACCTTCAAAAGGTTTGTCGATTGACCAAAATTATGTGAACACGCAGTGCAGCAGGAGTTAATAGTCTTAATACCCAGGGATAAGCAGGGGAGCATGGCTGATGTGTTGAAACTGGAATTTTGTGACACTTAGTTTTGGCAAAATACAACTAAAATTATAACTGGCACTAATCAACATTAACCTGAAACTGAGGATTTTCGGACAATATAAATTAGACTAAACTAGCAAAGACTTGGTAAACATTGATTACACCTGGTACAAACATCAGGACTGATGACTATTGTAAATCTGGAGTCGAAACTAAAATAAAAAATAAGAACTAATGAAAATAGTAAAACGATTTGAACCCTGGTGTGGAGTTTTGCAACTCTGACCAGGAAGCAATATAAAATGGATTGTTGGAACAGTTGGCGTTAAATTCTCTTTCGGCACTCCAGTCTACGATGGCATTGAACATCTTTAGCCGTTGAACATCTTTAGGGCGGAAAAGGGTTGGTGTGACCAACGGGTGGTTTGGCTTGTTGTAAGTATATTTTGAGATCAGGTGGCTCTGGATAGACCAGTTACCAGGTCTTGGAAAGAGGACAGACTCATTAAATGAGAAGAAGGAAGTTCCTGGGATTGAAGATCCTCTGGGTGAGTGGTTGATTGAAAACATTCATAAAATAAAAGCTATCTGTTGTTATTGATTGGTAATAGATTGATAATTGGCCACATTTACGGCTGTGTTGACTTGTTGTGGACGTAGTCTGCCTCATGTTTGAGCACTCTGACTAAACAGGTTGAAAATAGACACATTAGATGAGAAGAGTATGCAGCGCCACCCTGTCAGACCCCAGTGACGATGGAGCTCAGTGATGAATCAGGTGAGCTGCATTTATGGGTGTATCATGGCAGAGTTTCCCCTGCTGTGGTCAGTGAAGAAAAATCAGGAGAATGTCAAATTTAAGAGAGCCATCTATAAACGTTTATGTGTCAGGTTGAATGGGACAAAAGGGGGTGTTTTACTGTTGTTTTAATATCAGCATTTTATTGTTGTATGAGACTTATGCAACGAGCATTTATAGAAGCTTTTGACCGTATTCTAACATTTGTGTCCCTGTGATTGTTATAACCTCTGATTAGTCTTTTATTTACAGGTGTTAGGATATTGATTTAATTTTTCTTTGCAGGGGTAATCATGATAATTTATATACATATGGCAGTTTGTTGCTCATTATAGAGTTGCGCTCAAGTTAATAAGGGTCAAAAGCTACAGTCAGCGCGAGGTCTGACTGATCTATGGTGTGGAGTGACTTCGAGCATGGAGGGCTGCACGCGCTTACATAACACTAAGATCATGTTATTCTTTGTGATTTTTATTCAATTATGTCTTTTGCTAGGTATAAGTAGTGGCAGTTAATTAGACGATATTCATTAAAATATTAAAAATACTTGAGTCAGAACATTGCACGCAGATCAACTTAATATTCTGGGTAACGTGGTGCCTGCCTCACCTTTTCTTTTAATGTTCTAGTTCTGTTGATTTGACACATTGGAATGTGTCAAAAAAGGGGGGGGGGGAAGTTGGGTTTCAACATCAAACAAGGATTGTTTGAACATTTTTATAACTTGATTTGTGTCTTTAATAACTTAGGAATGGTAAAGCTTAAGCTAATGGTGGCCCGAGAAGTTTCCGGTCTTTTGTAGAGAATCAGTGAGAAGCATAAATCATTATTTATTTATCATTATTTCCATCCACTAGAAGGTCAGTAGATAATAACATTAGATTATTAGGGCTAGGAAGGGGGTGTTTTGGTTTTCTGTCTCTTACAGAGAAAGGAACAGACACCAGACGAGGCCACAGAGATACGAGGGTCCTTCGCAGCAGAGACAGATACAGTGACTGCCGAGACACCAACTGGGTCCAAGGGTCATGGCGTTTGGGCTCCAGCTAGTCACTTCAAAAGGATGAATCCCATAAATACAGCAATAACCATGAAGGGGTTGACGGAAATCCGGAAACACCAGACCAACGAGGTTCGAGAGGCTCTTGGGCAAAAGGGGGACGCCTTCCTGTTCTTTTCTGGAGGATACACGGGAGACACAGGACCCGAGGATACACAGATCGTTGTTTGAAATAGGGGCAGAATAATCCCCTGATCTGTGTCACGACTGAAGGGTTGTCTAACCCCTGAGGTTGAAGTAAGAAGAACAGAGGATCACGCAACTGGACGACACTGGTAGCTGCAGCAATAAAATAAAGGTTAAGAGCTCTTCGGACAGAGGTTCTAGTCTACGTCTGAATGGTATAAGGGAACACCAAATAAAGCTGTGGGAGAACAGGGGAGTGTCATCTGGACCTGCTATCCTTGTAGTAATAGTTTGTCTTGCACCTGACTTGCGCAAACACAGAGGTCATCTTACATATGGTTTGCCCGTCAGGGGGACAAAGGACCTCAGGAGTGAGAAGAGATGAACCCGGCCACACTGGGCTACAGGGTGTTTGTGAGCTCATTAGAATAATGAGCTCATCAGGGGGAATCGTAAAATTATGATATTATTTTATGCCATGTTAGACCCCGAAATAAAGATTGTGAATTATTATGTAGTTTAAGTTGGCATTATTCTCCTGAATTAGAAGAAGGTGATAATTATTGCAGTATTTAAACTGATTTGCATTGCATTAGACTGCTGATTTATTGTGAATGAATGATATTGTTTATGATGCATTATACTGTTAAGGAATACTGTTCGCAGAAAGTCATCGCCTTATTTGTCTGATTAGAAGAGAATAGAACATGCTGGAGTTTTCTGCCGCATCACAGCACGAGCAGATAAATGGGGAGCCAAGGTCGTAGCTTAGGCGCCGTGTGAGAGAAAGAATGTGAATGTTTAGGCTTTTATGATAAGATGGGAGAACCAGAGGCTATAAGAGTTTGAGCAATGCTCCACCACTTTGAGATTTGAGGCTGTCTGCATCAGTGTCCATCTCCCACGTGTGTGATCATTAAATCATCGTTTGACTCAACCCGACCGGACCAGTGTTGTTATTGTGGTTTTTCTCTTGTCTCCATCCCCAATATTTTGAACCTTAACAGTTATCAATTCACTTCAACCAAAATTAGGAACACTTGGTGCGGCAAGAGTTAATAGTGATTAGTCCCAACACCCAAGGATAACCAGAAGAGCATGATTGATATGATGGAACTGAGATTTTGTTACACTTAATTTTTGTAAAACACAAATAAAACTGAACTGAAACTAAGGATTTTTAGAAAATAAAAACTAGACTAAACTAGCAAAGAATTGGTAAAAACTAATTACAACTGGTAAAAAATTGAAAATCTGGAGTTGAAACTAAATAAAAAATAACAACTAATGAAAATGGCGAAACGTTTAAAACCCTGGTGCAGAGATTGGCAAATCTGACCAGGAAACGTTATAAAATGGATTGTCAGAACAGTCAGCGTTAAAGCCACTTTTGACAGTCCATACTAGGATGGCATTGGACATCTTCGGGGCAGGAGAGGGTTGGTGTGACCAAGGTGTGGTTTGGCTTGTTGCATGCATATTTGAGATCATGTGGCTCTGGATGGACCAGTTACCAGGGCATGGAAGGAGGACAGACTCATTAAAGGAGGAGAAGGAATTTCCTGGGATTGGAGATCCTCTGGGTGAGTGGTTGATTAAAAGCATGCATAAAATAGAAGTTATCTGTTGTTATTGATTGGTAATAGATTGATAATTGGCCACATTTACAGCTGTATTGACTTGTTGTGGACGTAGTCGACTTCAGGTTTAAACACAATAAATTAACAGGTTGAAAATAGTGACATTAAAGGAAGAGTATGCAGCGCCACCCTGTCAGACGCCAGTGATGGTGGAGCTCACTGATGAATCAGGTGAGCTGGATTCATGGCTGATTCAAAACTAAGATCCCCCTGCTGTGGTCAGTAAGGGGAGAACAGGGGGAAATAAAATTTAAAAGAGGCATTTATAAACGTTTAGGTGTCAAGTGAAACGGGATAAAAGGGGGTGTTTTACTGTTATTTTTAATATCAGCATTATTATTGTATGAGAATCATGCAACAAGCATTGCATCGATGATCATTTATTGAAGCTTTTGACCTTATACTAACATCTGTGTTCCTGTGATTGTTATAACCTCTGATGAATCTTCTATTTACAGGTGTTAGGATAATGATATAATTTTTCATTGCAGGTGTAACCATGATCATTTGTATACATATTGCAACTTGTTGCTCATTGTAGAGTTGTGCTCAAGTTAATAAGGGTTAAAAGCTACGGTCAGCGCGAATGTCTGACTGATCTATTGAGGGAAAAGGCTTCGAGCATGGAGGGCCGCACACGCTTACAAAACACTGATATCATGTTATTCTTTGTGATTTTTTCTTCAATTATGTCTTTAAGTTTAGTTTAAGTAGTGGCAGTTAATTAAACGACATTTATTAAAATATTAAATACCTGAGTCAGAACATTACACGCGGATCACCTTAAGAGTCTGGGAAACTTTGTAGCTGCCTAACTTTTTTTTTTTGAATGTTCTAGCTCCGTTGATTTGACACATTGGAATGTGTCAAAAAAGGGGGGGAAGGTTGAGCTTTAACATCAAACAAGGATTATTTGAACATTTTATAACTTCATTTGTGTCTTTAATACCTTAGGTATGGTAAAGCTTAAGCTAATAGCGGTCCGAGAAGACGGACCTTTTAGAGAATCAGTGAAAAAGCATAAACCATCACTTTCATGTTTAATCATTACTCATTGAAATGAACTGAGTAGCGTTTAGAAGATTTGTTGATTTCTTGGTCTTTTGTTAAAAAGAGGGGTTTCAATAATTTTCAGACACACCTTGCAAATGTGCTTATAATGAGTTGGCACTTGGTCTTTTGAAGGTCATAAGCTTCATTCGGCGTGATGGTTCGGACTGATATATTGCAGGTATTGACTTTGAGTGCAGAGGGCTAAATGCAAACACGCTTACACACACATAGGATATGATTAGAATAAGTCCCTGGGACATTCTGAATGTTTTAAAACCAATTCTGAGTCACTAGAAGGTCAGTAGATAACAACATTAGATTAGTAGGGTTAGGAAGAGAGGTGTTTTGGTTTTCTGTCTCTTACAGGGAAAGGAACAGACACCAGACGAGGTTACAGAGATGCGAGGATCCTTCGCAGCAGAGATAGACACGGTGACTGCCGAGACATCAACTGGGTCCAAGGGTCATGGCGTTTGGGCTCTAGCTAGTCACCACAAAAGGATGGATCCCATAAACACAGCAATAACCATGAAGGGGTTGGCGGAAATCCGGGAACACCAGACCAACGAAGTTCGAGAGGCTTTTGGGAAAAAAGGGGACACTTTCCTGTTCCTTTTTCTGGAGGATACACAGATCGTTGTTTGAAATCGGGGCAGAATAATCCCCTGATCTGTGCCACGACTGAAGGGTTGTCTAACCCCTGAGGTTGAAGAAAGGAGAGCAGAGGATCACCCAACTGGACGACACTGGTAGCTGCAGCAATAAAATAAAGGCTAAAAGCTGTGGGAGACCTGGGGAGTGTCATCTGTACCCGCTATTGTTGGAATAATCGTTTTTCTTACATCTGAACTGCGCAAACACAGAGGTCATCCCACATATGGTTCGCCCCTCAGGGGGACAAAGGACCTCAGGAGTGAGAAGAGATGAACCCGGCCACACTGAATTGAAGGGTGTTGGTGAGGTCATTATTCTAATGACCTCATCAGGGGGAATTGTTAGATTATAATATTATTTTATGCCATGTTATACCCCTAATTAAAGATTGTGAATTATTATGTAGTTTTAGTTAGCATTATTCTCCTGAATTAGAAGAAGCTGATAACTATTGCATTAGTTAAACTGATGTGCATTATATTAAACTGTTGATTTATTGTGAATGAATGATATTGTTTTATGATGCATTATACTGCTGAGTTATAAGAAATACTGTTTGCAGAAAGTCATCGCCTTATTTGTCTGATTAGAAGAGAAGAGAACATACTGGAGTTTTCTGCCCCATCTCAGCAGGAGCAGATAAACGGGGAGCCAAGGTCGTAGCTTAGGCGCTGTGTGAGAGAAAGCATGTGAATGTTTATGCTTTGTATGATAAGGTGGAGGCACCAGAGGCTATAAAAGTTTGAGCAATGCTCCACCATTTTGAGATCAGAGACTGTCTGCATCAGTGTCCATCTCCCACGTGTGTGATCATTAAAATCATCGTTTGACTCAACCCGACCGGACCAGTGTTGTTATTGTGGTTTTTCTCTTGTCTCCATCCCCAATATTTTTGAACCTTAACACACCTTAAAATGTTAGAGACTAACCCACAATCAGACAATCCCATGTGAGCAGGTTTTGGTGATGGTGGGAAGAAAGAAATTAATCTTACAGAAAAATACTGCCAATGAAAATAGGCTCCAGGAAGCTCAGCAAAGCCCTGACTCTGTTTTTTTCCCCAGACATGAATAGCTGGCCATTTCTTTTATGAATAAAGCTGCTATAAAAGTTATAATTTTCTTCTTAAACATGCAATATAAATTTTAAAAAAAGTCCTAGATCTCTAAACTGACCACAACATGAAATAATTCTTTTAACAAATACACAAAAATGTGAATATTAAAAATCTTTTGTTTATATTTCCACCCAATTCCACCCAAAATTAAATAAAGGTTATTTGACAAAATCTATACAGGTGATCACAGAAAAGTCTGAATCCTGACCTTAGAGTTTCCAGTTTACAGTGTGGACCTTTCACTGAAACTGAGAGAAGATTCACTTTTGAATCATGGAGATCATTGTTACTTAGGTCCAGCCGTCTCAAATTAGAGTATTGGGAGTTGAGGACTGAGAATAGAGCTTCACAACTTCTCTCTAAGGAGTTACAGTGGTCCAGTCTGAAAAATAAAAGGTAAACAATTAAACTAACTCAACTTTTGTTAAGGTGCGGTGAGGAGTTACAAAATTCAGTAACATTCAGTCAGTCCTGATTTTTTTTTCTTTGGAAATTTCCTAGTAAGATGTGAACACAACAGACAATTTACTGCAAAGCAAAATATTACTTTATCTGACCTCAGAGTATTCAGTTTACAGTTGAGACTCTTCAGTCCAATAGACAAAATCTTCACTCCTGAATCATGCAGTTTATTGTTACCCAGGTCTAATTCTTTTAAACTAGAAGACTGGGAGCTGAGAATTGAAGACAGAGTGTCATAGCTTCTCTCTGAGAGGTTGCAAATATTCAATCTGAAAAAACAAAACAAAACACAAACATCAAAACAAATATTGGTGTCAAACTATAATCAAGTTATAGTGAGGATCTACTACTAATAGCAATATTCAATTTTGATCTATTTTTTATGTTTCTTTTTAAGAATCATTATTATTGTGTGTTAATGTTAGAAAAAAAAGGCTGTTTACTTTATTATGGACATGCATTTAAGAAACAACAACAATTAGATACAAATGAACTTTATTAGCCAAATTCTTTAATTAGTTGATTTTCTAAATGAATGAAAAGAAATTAAGACAAGATCTGACCTGAGCGTTTCCAGTCTACAATGTGGACTCTCCAATGCAGCAGAAAAAATCTTAAATCCTGAATCCTCCAGGCTGTTAATACTCAGGTCCAGCTCTCTCAGACTGGAGTACTGGGATCTCAGAACTGAGGACACGCCTTCACATCCTGTCTCTGAGAGGTTAGGAACACTAAGCCTGAAACAACAAATGCAGTTTGTAATGAAATGAAATCTCTTTATACCTTTATGCACTGAACATATACAAGAGAAATACATATTTATGTACGCAATAGAATTCATAGTTAACACAATAATCAAATCAAATCTTGTATATTTGCTTCCCCAGATGACAACTTTAGCGCATTTGGTATTTGTTCAATAAAACCTCAATTGCATTTTATATATTTAAATGGAAACCAGTTTGGGGCTGAGAGATTTGGTCAAATATACTTTATCTGAGGCAATGTTTGAACATATATCTCTCAAAAACTAATGACATAAAAGCATGTATTTAGTGAAATTAATTTTTGCTATGATCTAAAGAATCTGATTCTGTTCGTGTAGGCGTAAGGTTTTCAGTGAGAGGAACATTTTGTGGTCTCTTCTTAGATCCATTAGCACTGAGCATGGCTGTTATATGTCTGTGAAGGTTCTCAGTTATCCAGGTCATCGTAGTCAAAGGAGCCTGCAAAGAAAACACTTTTCTTTGAAAGCTCCTTTGACCATGGCTGTTATAGATTGCAGCTTTCTCCCATATAATCTTTCAATACTGCTCTGTCTCTGGCCATGGTGCGGCTGTTCTCATATTGTTCCCCTGCCACTGAGAGTGCACCTTGGATGGTTCTTGTATGGCCTCTCTTGCATACTTCTTCAAGTGGTACAGGCTGTGAGTGTTCCTCTGGCAGTTCCCCAAGGCCTCAGGTATGAACAGCTTGCTGTACTTCTTAGACACCTTATTAGTTGCACCTTTCTGCAACTCTAATAGTTTGCTAACTTGCCTCTGTTCGACACAAATTCATATACTGAGCAGCAGATATACCACTGACTAGATGTTCTTTGTTGTGGCAAATGTATCATATACAAACACCGCCATGGGACCTTGAGCCACATTGCTATAAATACCCTACACTCATTAGGTGGTATTCAATTGAAATGGAAAACAACCAAAAATGTGTTGAGTCAAATTGCTTCAAGTCAAACGTTGTAGATACTAGTGGGAAAGGGATATTATTATAGCAAAAATGTCTTGATGCACGTTCAGTTATCCAGGTAAGTAAATCCCCAAGCATTGATTCTGTTCATGTGGATGTAGCATTGGCAGTGGGAGAAACGTTTAATCACTCATCCAAGTGACTTCTTCAGTCTCAGCTGACAGCAGGTTTCCCCCACTCTTATAAACAGTACATTTGCATAATGACTGAAATTAGCACCATTAATGAACAATGGGTTTGTGAGGTCTGTTCCTTGATCCTTAATATGCAATTTGTCATAACCATTGATCAACAACCACTGATCAAAGACCACTGATCACTGATTATGACCATTGATCAATGGCCATGAGTACCATTCACAGAGAGTTAGAGAATGGCTGCAATCACAGCATTGTAGGATGGTGACAGATAGGCCCGTTCCTCGATACAGAGATGGTCTTTCCCTTTTCATGTAAATTGCCTCCCTGACTCCGCGCTCAAACCAGCGTTTCTCTCTGTCCAGGATGTGTGGATGGTGAGAATCACTGAGTCATTGATTTAATTAGGGTTAGGTGCAATTTTTTTTGGTTACTTTTACATTTTCCTGTTTTTCTTTAACTGGTTTATATATTTTAGTTAATCAGTTTATCTTCTTGCAACCAGGTTTAAACTGTCTTTTATTAAAAGGTGGTAAAATATCAAAGTTGAAATCCATGTAAAAATGTAAAATTATAATGGTTAAAATATTTTGAAATTCCTTTTGCTGTTTTAAACGTATGAAACAATTTGTTTCATATGTTTAAAAGACCATCTATTGATCATTTTTACAAATATGCTGTTTTATTGTTTAAAGACTTTAAGTCTTTTAAAGACTTTAAGTCTTTAAACATTAAAACAGCACCTTTGTGTGCACCTTTCAGCAGCACATTTTAGCAGCATGGTGGTGCTGTGATTAACACTGTTGCTTCACAACAACAAAGTCCTTAGTTCATTTCCACCACCACCTCAGAAATGGTGGAATCCCTGAGTGCAAAGACCCTGGTTGGTTTCCATGTTCTCCCCGTGTTTGCATGGGTTCTCTCCCAGTACTTCGGCTTCCTTCCAGAGTCCAAAGATATGCAGTTAGTGGGAATAGGTTCATTAATATTTCTAAATCGCCCAAAGGTGAGAATGTAAGTGTGTATGTGACAGACTGTCGACTTGTCCAGAGTGTACCCTGCCTTTTGTCTTCTGCCTTTTGGTAGCTGGGATAGGCTCCAGCTAGGAATTTAAGAACCAAGTACAATAACCTCAGTTTTATCTACATTTAGAAGCAACGAGTTAAAGGTCAGAATAAAAATTTTAAATATGTAGATATACTTACAGAGCTTTGTTGGAGGCTTTGACCACTGGCAGCAGCCTCAGAAGAGCCTCCTCTGAAGCAGAGTATTTCTTCAGGTCAAACACATCCAGATCTTCTTCTGATGACAGTAAGATGAAGACCAGAGCTGACCACTGAGTAGGAAACAGTTTATATCTAGAGAGACGTCCTGATCTCAGGTACTCTTGGATCTCCTCCACTAGAGAACAATCATTCAGTTCATTCAGACAGTGAAACAGATTGATGCTTTTCTCTGCAGACAGATTCTCACTGAGCTTCTCCTTGATGTACTGGACTGTTTCCTGATTGGTCTTTGAGCTACTTCCTGTCTGTGTCAGCAGACCTCGCAGGAGAATCTGATTGGTCTGCAGTGAAAGACCCAGGAGGAAGCGGAGGAACAAGTCCAGGTGTCCATTTGGACTCTGTAAGGCCTTGTTCACAGCACTCTGGTAGAAGTGTTTCTCTGCAGATTCTCTTGTGTCAGAGTTCTTGGAGGTTATTTGTTGTTTTTCCAGCAGATTGAGTCCAGAGTTGCTGAAGGTCAGATGGGCATGAAGAGCAGCCAGAAACTCCTGAACACTCAGATGGATGAAGCAGAACACCTTGTCCTGGTACAGTCCTCTCTCCTCTTTAAAGATCTGTGTGAACACTCCTGAGTACACTGAGGCTGCTCTGATATCGATGCCACACTCTGTCAGGTCTGATTCATAGAAGATCAGGTTTCCTTTCTGCAGCTGATCAAAAGCCAGTTTTCCCAGAGACTCCATCATCTTCCTGCTCTCTGGACTCCAGTGTGGATCTGTCTCAGCTCCTCCATCATACTTGACCTTCTTCACTTTGGCCTGAACCACCAGGAAATGGATGTACATCTCAGTCAAGGTCTTGGGCAGCTCTCCTCCCTCTCTGGTTTCCAGCTCATCCTCCAGAACTGTAGCAGTGATCCAGCAGAAGACTGGGATGTGGCACATGATGTGGAGGCTTCGTGATGTCTTGATGTGGGAGATGATCCTGCTGGCCTGCTCCTCATCTCTGAACCTCTTCCTGAAGTACTCCTCCTTCTGTGGGTCAGTGAACCCTCTGACCTCTGTCACCATGCCAACACAGTCAGGAGGGATCTGATTGGCTGCTGCAGGTCGTGTGGTTATCCAGAGGCGAGCAGAGGGAAGCAGTTTCCCCCTGATGAGGTTTATTAGCAGCACATCCACTGAGGTGGACTTTCTAGGGTCAGTTAGGATTGTAGTTTTGTGGAAGTCCAGAGGAAGTCGACACTCATCCAGACCATCAAAGATGAACACAACCTGGAAGTCTTCAAAGCTGCAGATTCCTGCTTCTTTGGTTTCAGTAAAGAAGTGATGAACAAGTCCCACCAAGCTGAACTTTTCCTCTTTCAGCACATTCAGCTCTCTGAAAGTGAATGGAAATATGAACTGGATGTCCTGGTTGGCTTTGTCTTCAGCCCAGTCCAGGGTGTATTTCTGTGTTAAGACTGTTTTCCCAATGCCAGCCACTCCCTTTGTCAGCACTGTTCTGATTGGTTCATCTCTTCCAGGTGAGGCTTTAAAGATGTCTTCTTGTCTGATTGTTGTTTCTGGTCTGTCTGGTTTCCTGGATGCTGTTTCAATCTGTCTGACCTCATGTTCATCATTGACCTCTGCAGTCCCTCCCTCTGTGATGTAGAGCTCTGTGTAGATCTGATTCAGAAGGGTTGGGCTTCCTGCTTTAGCGATGCCCTCAAACACACACTGGAACTTCTTCTTCAGGGTGGATTTAAGGTTACGATGACAAACTGCAGCTTGAAGTTCTGAATGAGAAGAAATATGTAGAATATCTTTTGAAAGTGGAAACAAACACTTAATTCCAAAAGAACGAATCTTTAAAACACGTTGCTCTATCTCATAAGACATCAGTAAATGTCTCATTTATCCAGCAGCTTAAATCTTTAGATAAATCCTCTTACTGCTCTGCAGACGGTCAGCCAGCTCCTCCTGCTTCATTCTCCTCAGGAAGTCCACTGTGATCTTCACAAATGCCTCTCTGCTGCTGCTCCTCTGACTCTCTAAGCATTCTGGGTAACCTGGACTCAGAACCTTCTGGATCTTCTTCAGCTCGTTCTTCACAAAAGTGATGATGTTGTCCTCCAGCAGCTGGAACAGAATATTTATGAATGAGCCAATCAGACTGAAATCATGGAGCCAAACATCAGATCCATGTTGGACACACTGACGATCCACTGGTCTACAAAGAGCAGCATGGAGATGACTGTGAACAGAACAGATGTAACAGTAGTTGTTGTACATGTACAGACCATAAATATGGAGTCCAGCTGTGTTTGATGCTGCTGGGCAGACTGACCACTGGGAACCTCTGAGCTCTGCTGGTCCACTCTGTGGAGGAACCATGAAGGATTAGATCAACACAGGATAAAGATCCAGGAGTTTCTGCTCAAATAACTTCATCTGAATCAAGTCTGTCAAGTTTTAAACTCTCAGATTGTGAACATATCAGTAATTTTCAGTCTGTTTTCATGGACGTCCTTTCAGTGGTGATGTCAGGGATGATTTTGAAGAAGCTCATCAAACTGAACCATCAGCAGATCACTGCTCCAAAACCAGAACATGATCCGAGTCTCCCTCCACCACCAGAACACCAGCTTTACTAACGTGGTAGATCAGTGTAGTACAGATCAATAACTGATGAGTCATTTGATCAAAATCACTGAGTGCTTCACGTCTGACCCTCTGATGCTTCTGTAGACATTTTGCATATTTAATGAATGTCTGACAGTTTTACATTCATTCTATGAACACAGTGGAAATGTTGTGTTATAGTCTCCATGTTGTTTCCAGCATCATAAATTCTCAAGTTCAGAAAATTAGATTCTTTCTTCACAGCTGAAAAACAACAACATTTATTCTCTATTGAAATCTGCATCGTCCACTCCAAAGGTCACAATCTGAAGGTAACATCTGGTTTTGTTCCCTGTGGTTAACTCTGAGCATCAGTATGGTGGGATTTATCCACTACATCCACACCACTGTGGTTCAGTGTTGTCCTGATGGAGTCTCATTAACAGCAGCCAGTATGATCCAGGCTTTAGCTGCTGGGTCTCTCTGTGACCTCTCAGACTGTTTAACAGATCAGACACAAAGAGAATCAGTGCAGCTCTGTTCTTTAAAGACAAACATGAACCCACTCAGGTCACACTTTCCCCACAGATATGAGCATCACTGTCCTCAAACAGCAAATGACCAAGTCAAACATTTGGATCTTTTCTCTTTCATTGTTTTCTTTTTAATGAATCTTTGTAACAATCTGAGGATGTTTCAGGTCATATTTATCCAGGAAACACAAACATGTAAAGGAGTCATCACAGCTCTCTGACCTCGTTGCTCCAGGTTCACCACTGAAGCCTGGATTGCTACGTTTGGACCGGTCACTCCTCACAGACGGACAGCTGGACCCTGCAGACTCTGCTCTGTCCTCCTCTTCCTCCATCATCATCTTCAGTCAGTCTGAGAGGTAAACCACAAACACTCAGTGAGTTCACATTAACAGGAGTAACTGAGTTACAGTCGCTGACCTCTGACCTGTCATGTGACCTAGAAACCAGGTCAATTTGTCAGTAGGTTCAGTCATCCAGGTCATGTGATCTAAGGAGCTTGGAGAGAAAAGAGACATCTTTAAGTTTCTGGAAGACGTTTCATCTGAGAAGCTTCTTCAGCTCTAAAACCAAACGGTGGAGAGTCCCAGATATTTATACCTGAGATGGAAAGAAAGCATGTCGCTGACCCACCACTGATGTTATTTCAAGGAGGAAACTGAGAGCCTTTGCACCAGGAGCACAAACATCAGCTCCAGCAATGATCCACTGATGTGTTTTTATTCCATGTATGAATGTTGCTATTGACAGAGATGACGTTTGTGTGTCAGTGATGCAGTGACTGTTGTTGTTACCTGTACAGGCTGGTTAGACTCTATGAAACAGATCATACAGATCTCTGCATGTTAGAAGAGACTATTAAAGGTCCTGAATGAGACAAGGCAGGGAGGCGTCCTTTACAGCTAAACAGCAGAGTGAGAGAACAGCCAGCACCTCTACATTTATCACATTATACAGCACATGTATGATACTGACAGGGATGAGAAGAATTTAGTGATTCTGATTCCATCATTGATATTACTTATCCGATTGTTAAGTGATGACGCGACGAATCCTACTTCCGGGCCTAAAATAGTCTGCGTTTAATATGGCTTTTGTGTTGTTAACATGTGTAATGTTTTGTATTTTCTTCTATTTAATCTCAAAAAGCTCCTAAAACAGTCAGTGATCACTGTTGACCTCCCTCGGCTTTTATTACCGCTAATCATTTATTTAAGCTCAGTTTTTAAAACCTTACGATGTAACTACAGCACAGCCCATGCAGCAGTATATGAATGACTAACCTCGTATTGTGGATGGATTATCTCAGTTGTTCTCCTGGCTGAAGTTTGGTCCTTTTACAGCATCCTGCCATGCGATTACATTTGTTCCTGACCACCAAGAACACTCACGTTAACTTTTATCCAGTGGAAAAAAAAGTTAGCTTGTTCATATTATGCTAACATAGCTGTGTCGCTAGCGGTCACGTAGCACATCATTATATACCAGCTAGCCAAACTTCAGTAACCCTACAAACGTCACTGCTGTTTAGCTTTCAGGTCTTCATTTATGCTGGAAGTGATAAGAAACCTGTACGCTTGAATTTGTTTCCAAAACCCCGCAGTCAGGACATGCTGGGTGGCGCTGTCACTTGGTGTTCGCTCGCTCTGCGGTAGAGTATCACTTCCTGTTCCTGCTCAAACATTAATTAATAACTTTTAAATACATTCTTTCATAGTATAATCTTCACGTGCTTCATCCGAAGCACACTTTCTGTGTACTCACTACCTCATTTATAGCCAAAGTATTCACTCACTGTCTCTGTACTGTCTCGCTAGTTTAGCTTAGCTTGTAGCCGACTCATTAGCACCATGGCTACTTCACCTGTCCCTCCTGCACTTTCTTGCTCATTGTGTCAGATGTTTAGTTACTCCTCGGCCTCCTTTAGCAGTAATGATATCTGTAACAAATTTAGCATATTTGCAGCGCTGGAGGCCAGGATTACTGAATTGGAGACTCGGCTTCGCACCCTTCATTCACCCGTAACTAGCCAGGCCCCTGTAGCTGGTGCAGCCGAAGATAGCGTAGGCCCCGCTAGCTGTTCCCCGGCAGACCCCAAGCAGCTGGGGAATCAGGGAGGCTGGGTCACGGTGAGGAGGAAGTATAGTCCTAAACAGAAGCCCCAGGTACACCACCAACCCGTTCATTTGTCTAACCGTTTTTCCCCACTTGGCGACACACCCGCCGGGGGTCAAACTCTGGTAATTGGCGATTCTGTTCTCAGACATGTGAAGCTAGACACCGGCAACCATAGTCAATTGTCTTCCAGGGGCCAGAGCAGGCGACATTGAAGGAAATTTAAAACTGCTGGCTAAGCCTGGGCGTCTATTGTCTCATGCAGTCTGGAAGACGAGTGGATGGTGGGGTGGGTGCAGTTTTCTCTGTGGTGGGGTTGGGTGGACTGTCCCGGGCTCTGTGGGGCCGGGGGGCGCTGCTGCGCTGGGCCCCGGTCTGGATGGGCCTGGGCCCCCTTTTCCCTGGCGGGTCGCGGAGTATGGGGGTGCCTACTGGGGTCAGCGGGGGAGCTGGCCCCAGGGAGGGGCCGCCTGCCCCTCCCTTCCTTCCCTCCCCATCTCCAGCTGCCTCCCTCCTCCCGCTCCACCACAACCACCCACACATGCAGGGCCTTGGAGTAGGGGTATGTCACCAGGGTGCAGAGGAGGCTACCCCCCCCCCCCCCCCCTCTGTCCCCTTCTGGCTACCTCTGCCTCAATTTTATCCCACAACTTAGACATTCACATTACTCACACCCTCATTACACATACATATAGGATCTTGGGGGTGGGCACAATACACGGAGTCCAAGTTACCATCAGGGTGTACACCTCACCCCTGGCATCGTTGCCCACCTCTCAATTTTAAATACACGTAGACATTGAGGGCTAACAGGAGGGACTATGCGCTTACCTGCTGCTCTCTGGCAGGTAGCTCCATGCCCCCCTGGGTTTTAATTGCACCTTAGAACACACATGCATCAACATTACAATGAGCGGGTGGAGGGAGGTTTGGAGTCTTCTCTCACCCCCGTTCTCTGCGGCCTGCTGGAGCAGGGGGGCTGGGAGGAGTTGGCCGTCCGGCTGCGGTCTGGGGTGTGGGGCCTCCCTGCTGCTGCGGAGTCGGGGCGGTCTGCCTCTCCCCACCGCAGGGAAAAGGGTAACACCACCTGGGTCTGGGTGCGGTTCTCCCCTCCGGGGGCAAGGGTACCTAGACCCGGTTTGTAGAGTATGCTTGGGGAGTGTGATCGTGTATACAGCGTCTCTTTATGTCTGTCTCCACGTCGGTTGAGTGTGAAGTGCACATGAGAGCATGAGGGTGGGAATGGATGTTTGTGTCTGTGTGTGCCTGTATGTTTGTGTCTATATGTCAGGTTGGGTATCAGACGCCACCTCTCTGGGGACATCTCGGGCCCTCCAAGGTTTAGAGGCCTATCTCCACCCACCACCACTTCCCCTGCCGGTGGCGGACTCCCTCAGGTGTCGGTGCGTTGGTGGTTCTTTGTATCTGGGGGTGGGCGTCCGGGTACACACCGGCTCACTCCTTGGCGGCCGCTTATTGGGGCTCGCTCGGGCCATTTCGGAGGTGGGGTGCCCCCGGCCTCTCGGCCTGGGGCTCGGTCACTCAGGCACAGCTGGCTGCCGGCGGAGCTCACGGGCGCATCACTGCAACTCCCCCTTGCTTCTGCTCTGCGGCTGCTGAATGAGCCCTCATCTGGGACTCTCCTTAGCTCTTACTGGGACAGTGGCGCAGCTGCCCCTCTGTGGGTCTTCCTTGGTCTCTTGTGTTCTGGGGGCCTCTGGATGTCTGGAGTTTTGATCTCCTCCATACCTGCTTGATACCATAAAGGACAGGGCTGTGGCTCCCCACACTCCCTAGCAGATCATTACATGGAGAAGCCGTTGGAATGCAAGCATGCTGATCCACACAGGTATGCACACAGGTGTACACATGGGTATTCACAGACGCGGACTACAGCTTTCTTGGCTGCTGCCTCAAAGCACACTGTGCGCTGTCTATCTTGCGTGTTGCACAATATCGTTTATTATTTAGTAACTATTGATATCTATGGCTAGCTAGTTTATTGTGATGGTGCTTTTTTTTTCTATTATTATGTTGCTCTTTGTTGTTTGCTGTCTCCTCTGTTTTGTTTTTTTCTCCATACAGGTGACCCAGGAGTTGTTTGCTTGTTTTTTCTCTCTTCCTGTCATGACCCTGTGCCTTCTCGGCTGACTCTGTATGGCTACAAGTGTTTTTGTTGTGCTGCATCTCTCTCTCTCCCCTGCACTGCGCTCTACCGGGGCGGAGTCATGACGGCTCCAGCCCCTGGCTCGGACACCTGCAAGCAATCATCTCACTCACTTCTTAAGGCGGCTGCTGAGAGTGCTTCCTCGCTGGATTATTGTGTAACACTCGTCAGTGTCATCACCTATCTGAGCCTTTTTCCGAGTTTCTGTCGTGCCACTACTTACCTGCCTTTCCTCTCTGTGCCAGGATTCTCGCCAGCCTGAGGACCGCCGTTGGTGAGCTAAAGCCGGAGTCCGAGCTACCTGAGCTTCAGTGGATTTTGTACATAGCCCTTTTCTTCCCGTGCCTGTGCTTCCCGGAGACCCTCTTCCTGTGCCCCCTCACCTGTATATATTCGCACCTGGTGTCTGTGTGTGTAAATAAAACGTGAACTTTAGTCTCTGGAGGAGCTTCTGCACCGACACGAACAAATGCTAGTACGGCTCAGCGGAGACGTGGCGTCTCTAACTCAGGCCTTCGCCCAACGGATTCCACTGGCCGACGATCAGCCTCCTGCGGCCCCTCCCCAGGTAACACACGCTCCTGCCGTCACTGCAGCAGCCACAGCTACTCAGGCGGCTAGCGCGGTGGCTCCAGTTGCCTCCGCGGTTTCACTGGATAAGCTTTTACCTTCACCTGAGGCTTTCTCTGGGGAGATGGGAAAATGTGCGGGATTTTTGTTGCAGTGTTCCATGCAGTTTCAATTACTGCCTCATGTTTTTGTTTCTGACGGGGTTAAGATCGCTTACATCACCCAGCTCCTACGTGATCGAGCCCTGGCCTGGGCGCAGGCCCAGCTACAGGCTTGCCCCGGAATGTCTTATGATGACTTCCTGTCTCGCTTCAAATCGGTGTTTGATAAAGGCGCTAGTACGGAGGCTGCTGGCTATCGTTTGATTAATCTGAAGCAAGGTAGGCGAAGCATGGCTGACTTTTCTGTTGATTTCTGGACTCTAGCTGCACAGACCAAATGGGGACCTGAGGCCCTGAAGACCACTCTGTTAAATAATATCCGCGAAGAGCTCAAGGATGAGATAATGATGCGGGAGCTTCCTGCTTCTCTAAATGCTGTGATGTCCCTGTGTATTCAGGTGGATGATCGCCTGCGGGCGCGCCAGAGCTCACGAAGACAGCAGTTTCGCGAGCCCCTGGCTTCTCGGGAGCCCCAACCCGACGCACGGGAGGCTAGAGCTTTTGGAACTGAGGAGGAGGTACCCATGCAGCTGGGACGTTCTCGACTCACCCCTGCGGAGCGACAACGCCGGTTTTCCGCGGGTGAGTGTTTGTATTGCGGCCGCAAGGGGCATTACATCTCTGCCTGCCCGGCGCTGGCAAAAGGAGGCGCCCGCCAGTAATTGAGAGGGTACTGGTGGGCGACCTGTCCAGCAACAAGCCTCTTCCCCGTCTCTTGCTGCCTGCTAAACTCACCCTCCGGTCGTTGTCCCATTCCCTCTCTGTGTTAATTGACTCTGGTGCAGAACAGAATTTCATTGATGCGTCGCTAGTCTCCAAGCTCAACATTGGCACACGGCCACTGCCTCATCCTCTCCGCGTGTCCGCCCTGTCTGGTCACCGGTTGCCTGACATAACGCACGTCACCCTACCTGTCACACTCACTCTCTCCGGTAACCACGTTGAGAACGTTTGTTTCTGTGTGTTTAAGGCTCCAGTAACCCCGCTTGTACTAGGTTATCCATGGCTTTCACAACACAACCCACACATCGACTGGAGGAAAGAGCAAGTTATGGGGTGGGGTGTGGGCTGCCACATGACCTGCCTTCGGGCCGCCACGCCATCTGCTCCCTCTCCCCCCCCCCCGGGAAGCCTTCAAAGTCACCAGAGCTGTCTTCGGTTCCTTCCGTCTATCATGACCTCGCAGCAGTTTTTAGTAAGGATGAGGCGGGCTCGCTTCCACCACACCGGCCCTATGACTGTGCCATTGATCTTCTCCCTGGGGCGCCTCTCCCCTCTGGCCGCCTCTACAGCCTCACACAGCCCGAAAGGGAAACCATGGAGAGATACGTCAACGACTCTCTGGCTGCTGGGTTAATTCGCCCGTCATCCTCCCCCGTGGGGGCAGGTTTCTTCTTTGTTGCAAAGAAAGACAAGACGCTCCGGCCATGTATTGATTACCGCGGCCTCAACAAGATCACTGTAAAGAACAAGTACCCTCTTCCCCTCCTTAATTCTGCTTTCGAACTACTCCAGGGGGCCACGGTGTTCAGCAAACTGGACCTGCGAAACGCTTACCACCTGGTGAGGATCCGGGAGGGAGATGAGTGGAAGACCGCTTTCAACACGCATATCGGACACTATGAGTATCTCGTCATGCCCTTTGGCTTAACCAATGCGCCCGCGGTCTTCCAGGCCCTTGTTAACGATGTTCTGAGGGATTTTATTAATCGATGTGCTTTTGTGTACCTTGATGATATTCTCATTTTCTCTAAGTCCCAGGCGGAGCACGAGAGTCACGTGAGGCAGGTCCTGCAGCGCCTCCTGGAGAACCGGTTGTTCGTGAAAGCGGAGAAATGTGAATTCCACGTTGACACGGTGGCCTTCCTTGGCTATATCATCTCTCAGGGGGATCTCAAACCTGACCCCGAGAAGGTCCGGGCCGTGGTGGACTGGCCTCAACCGCCGAACCGCCAGCAACTCCGACGGTTCCTAGGATTCGCCAACTTCCACCGACGCTTCATAAAGGACTACAGTAAGATCGCCTCACCTCTCACTGCGCTTACCTCTCCCAAAGTTCCTTTTCAGTGGGACCTCTCTGCTCAGGAGGCCTTTTCCCTACTAAAGGAGAAGTTCACTACCGCCCCCATCCTCCGTCAGCCCAACCTCAGGCAACCGTTCGTGGTGGAGGTGGATGCTTCGGACTCTGGAGTGGGAGCAGTTCTGTCTCAACGATTTGAAGGTACGCTCCATCCCTGTGCATTCTTTTCTCGTCGTCTCTCACCCGCAGAACAGAACTACGGCATCGGTGATCGGGAGCTGCTAGCAGTCAAACTGGCCCTGGAGGAGTGGAGGCACTGGCTTGAGGGCGCGGAACACCCGTTCATCGTGTGGACCGACCATAAGAACCTTGAGTACATCCGGTCCGCCAAACGCCTAAATTCACGACAAGCCAGGTGGGCCCTCTTCTTCACAAGATTCAATTTCACCATCACTTACAGACCAGGGTCGCGCAACGTGAAGCCCGATGCACTCTCCCGTCAGTTTTCCAGTACGGAAGGAGACTCCGATCCAGAACCGATTCTTCCAGCTACCTGTGTTATTGGAGCTGTCACATGGGAGATCGAAGCTCTCGTGCGCGAGGCCCAGGATACTGACCCCGATCCGGGGACGGGCCCCCCTGGTCGGTTGTTTGTCCCTGCTGCTGTCCGACCTCAGGTACTCCACTGGGGCCACACTGCCCGGTTCACCTGTCATCCAGGAGCCCGCCGCACCATCACCTTCCTCCAGCTGTTTTTCTGGTGGCCCTCCTTGGACAAGGACGCCAGGGAGTACGTTATGGCGTGCACCACGTGTGCCCGGAACAAACGTCCCAACCGACCACCCGCCGGGCTTCTTCAACCACTCCCCACGCCAGGACGGCCATGGTCTCACATAGCGCTGGACTTCGTTACGGGGATCCCACCGTCATCCGGTAACACCACCATCCTCACTATTGTTGACCGTTTTTCTAAGTCGGCTCATTTCATCGTCCTCCCCAAGCTCCCTACAGCCCTGGAGACCGCCCAGCTGCTCACCACCCACGTCTTCCGGCTTCATGGCATTCCGATGGACATCGTTTCCGACCGGGGACCCCAATTTACCTCTCGGGTTTGGAAGGAGTTCTGCATGCAGATCGGCGCCGCAGTCAGTCTCTCTTCGGGCTTCCACCCTCAGAGCAATGGACAGGCCGAGCGTACCAACCAAGAGCTCGAAGCGGCACTCCGCTGTGTCGTCTCTCTCAACCAGGCCACTTGGAGCGAGCAGCTCCCCTGGATTGAGTACGCCCACAACTGCCTGACCTCTTCAGCCACTGGACTGTCGCCGTTCGAAGCCTCATTGGGCTACCAACCACCCCTGTTCCCGGCCGTGGAAGGTGAGCATGCCGTCCCATCAGTACAACATCATTTCCGCAGGTGCCGCCGGGCCTGGCGGTCCACCCGAGCCGCTCTGCTGCGGACGGCGGAGCGCAATAAAGAGATCGCTGACCGCCACCAGATCCCTGTGCCTGCCTATACAGTTGGGCAACAGGTATGGCTCTCCTCACGCTTTGTTCCCCTTCGTGCAGAGTCAAAGAAACTTTCCCCGTCTTTCATCGGTCCGTTCGAGATTGAGGCCCTGGTCAATCCGGTATCCGTCCGTCTGAAGCTGCCTCGCAATATGCGTATCCATAATGTTTTCCATGTCTCCCAGGTTAAGCCCGTGCTCTCCAGCCCGTTGTGCCCTCCTTCCGGGCCCCCTCCGCCCGCCCGGCTCGTGGATGGGCAGGAAGTGTTTAACATCACCCGCATTATGGACTCTCGGCGGCGGGGGCGGGGCGTCCAGTACCTGGTGGACTGGGAGGGCTACGGGCCAGAGGAACGTTCCTGGGTGCCCCGGTTGGCGGTTCTGGCTCCTGGTCTGCTCCGCGAGTTTCACCGGCGGCATCCGGGTAAGCCGGGTGGGTCGCCGAGGGGCTCCCGTTGAGGGGGGGGGTACTGTCATGACCCTGTGCCTTCTCGGCTGACTCTGTATGGCTACAAGTGTTTTTGTTGTGCTGCATCTCTCTCTCTCCCCTGCACTGCGCTCTACCGGGGCGGAGTCATGACGGCTCCAGCCCCTGGCTCGGACACCTGCAAGCAATCATCTCACTCACTTCTTAAGGCGGCTGCTGAGAGTGCTTCCTCGCTGGATTATTGTGTAACACTCGTCAGTGTCATCACCTATCTGAGCCTTTTTCCGAGTTTCTGTCGTGCCACTACTTACCTGCCTTTCCTCTCTGTGCCAGGATTCTCGCCAGCCTGAGGACCGCCGTTGGTGAGCTAAAGCCGGAGTCCGAGCTACCTGAGCTTCAGTGGATTTTGTACATAGCCCTTTTCTTCCCGTGCCTGTGCTTCCCGGAGACCCTCTTCCTGTGCCCCCTCACCTGTATATATTCGCACCTGGTGTCTGTGTGTGTAAATAAAACGTGAACTTTAGTGACGGTCTGACTCCGAGTCCCTCCTGAGCCTGACACTTCCCCCCCTTCTCACCGTCTCTTCTCCCCTTTGGTTTTCTTTCTTTCTCTCCCCCTCTTTCTTTCATTCTTTCCCCCTGTCCTATCCCACAGTCATGTCTGTCTCGTTTGTAACTGAAAATAAAATAAATTCATAATTATAATAAAGGTCAATCAAATGGACCAATATGGCAAGGCCATGATGATCCACTTCGTAAAATAAATCCGCTTGGCATCTTTCTTGGCCTCAAGACAACAATTCTGATGGCTATAGATCCAAACGGGACAAAAAACAAACAAACAAAAAAAAAAACTGCTGGCTAAGGGTAAACGTAAATTCAGTAAAATCATAATTCACGTCGGCAGTAATGACACCCGGTTACGCCAATCGGAGGTCACTAAAATCAATATTGAATCGGTGTGCAACTTTGCTAAAACAATGTGGGACTCTGTAGTTTTCTCTGGTCCCCTCCCCAATCAGACCAGGAGTGACATGTTTAGCCGCATGTTCTCCTTAAATTGCTGGCTGTCTGAGTGGTTTCCCAGAAACGATGTGGGCTTCATAGATAATTGGCAAACCTTCTGGAGGAAACCTGGTCTTGTTAGGAGAGATGGCATCCATCCCACTTTGGATGGAGCAGCTCTCATTTCTAGAAATATGGACAAATTTATTAAACCCCCCAAAATATGACTATCCAGAGTTGGGACCAGGAAGCAGAGTTGCAGTCTTACACGCCTCTCTGCAGCTTCTTTCCTCCTGCTACCCCCCAAAAAACCCATCTCCATAGAGACTGTGTCAGCTCCCAAACAGACAAAAAACAAACTAAAAACCAGCAACAAACAACTTAAACATAAACAATCACAAAGAAAGAACAATACAGTATCCACATCTGAACCAAAGAGTAAAACAGTGAAATGTGGATTATTAAATATTAGGTCTCTCTCCTCCAAGTCTCTGTTAGTACATGACTTAATAATTGATCAACAAATCGATTTACTCTGCCTTACAGAAACCTGGTTGCAGCAGGATGATTATGTTAGTTTAAATGAATCAACACCCCCGAGTCATTCTAACTACCAGAAATCTCGAAGCACAGGCCGAGGGAGCGGTGTGGCAGCAATTTTTCACACCAGCCTATTAATTAATGAAAGCCAAGACAGACTTTTAATTCATTTGAAAGCCTGATGCTTAACATTGTCCACCCCAGCTGTGAAACTCAGAAACCAGTCTTACTTGTTATCATCTATCGTCCACCTGGGCCTTACACAGAGTTTCTGTCTGATTTCTCAGACTTTATATCTTATTTAGTTCTGAGCTCAGATAAAATAATTATTGTGGGTGATTTTAACATCCATGTAGATGCTAAAAATGACAGCCTCAACATGGCATTTAATCTGTTATTAGACTCAATTGGTTTCTCTCAAAATGTAAAAGAACCCACCCACCACTTTAATCACACTCTAGATCTTGTTTTAACATATGGCATAGAACCTGAACATTTAACAGTGTTTCCTGAAAACCCTCTCCTGTCTGATCATTTCCTGATAACATTTACATTTACAATAATTGATTACACAGCAGTGAAGAGTAGACTTTATCAAAGTAGATGTCTTTCTGAAAGTGCTGTAACTAAGTTTAAGAATATAATCCACCCACTGTTATCATCTCCAATGCCCTGTACCAACACAGAGCAGAGCAGCTATCTGAACGCTACCCCAACAGAGGTCGATTATCTTGTTAATAATTTCACCTCCTCACTACGTACGACTCTGGATACTGTAGCTCCTGTGAAAACTAAGGTCTCTAATCAGAAGTACCTGATTCCGTGGTATAATTCTCAAACACGTACCCTAAAGCAGATGACTCGTAATCTGGAGAGGAAATGGCGTGTCACAAATGTAGAGGATCATCATTTAGCCTGGAGAAATAGTTTGCTGCTTTATAAGAAAGCCCTCCGCAAAGCCAGAACATCTTACTATTCATTACTGATTGAAGTAAATAAGAACAACCTCAGGTTTCTCTTCAGCACTGTAGCCACGTTGACAAAAAGTCAGAGCTCTTTTGAGCCAACCATCCCTTTAACGTTAACTAGTAATTAGAGATGGCACGATACCACTTTTTTATGTCCGATACCGATACCGATATCATAAATTTGGATATCTGCCGATACCGATATGAATCCGATATAGTGTTTTTTAATCAACAAAACTGTTTTTTAAAATATCTTGCTGCATTTTGCAAGTCTGCAAGTTCATACTCAAGTTTAAAACAACAACTACACTAAAGCTATTCTGTTATACCTGTATACAAAAAAAATATTTCATAGTTCAGCAATACTGATCAATCTAATAAACTTAGACCTACACCATCCTCCCTATTCTGGTATTTTAAAGAGTACTTAGCGTAAATATTAAGCAACCTAACTAATAGGGTTCTAACTCCCAGCAACAACAAAAATAAATAAATAAAAAATAGGGAACCACCCCTCACGCGCCACCTCATGATGCTTAATCGACGTAATCAACCTTAATTTGATGCAGTGTGAAAAAAAAATGCACAGAAATCAATTATTTTTCAAGAAATATTAAATAGATTCAACATCTTTCTTCAACAAAATTGCAGACTGCACAGATGGTACCTTCCCAAAGTAAAAAGTACTATAGCTTACTAGGGTATATATATTAGACTTAATAGTCACTATGTACAGTAATTGACTTCTATTCATTTTACATCAAATTAAAACTTTGGGTGTCAGATAATTATTTATTAAAAGCTCGACATTTTAAATGAGAATAAGAAAGAAAAGTATGTCTTTGTGCCCCCTTTTCCCTGTTCATGCCCTATCGGCCCCCCTGGCTAAACTTTGCTAGATCCGCCCCTGCACAGTTACAGCCGTCAGCTACGTAGAAAAAGATCCTCGAGTAGAAAGTAATATTAAATACATTCTAACAACAGCTTATCAAGCTTAAACGTGCTGCTGTTGTTCAGCCGCTGGTTTCCTCTTTCTGGTGCAAAGTGGACCAAAAACAAACAAGAGAGACGGACTCGCGACAGAAAAGCCGATCAGCTGATCAGTTTCACGATTGAAGTAGCAGCCGGAGAGCGAGAGGCAGTCGCTTGTTAAGCTTAATGCAGGAATGCTTTACAAACATTCAGAGATGGACTTACACACTTGCTTTACTTCTCTCGGGGATAACTTTGTCGGAGATGAAATGCCAGGTTGCTAGCGAAGCTCCACATGCTATCCAGACCACGACAGGTCCCGCATGCCACAGCCACTGCTCCGACGTGCTAACGTTCTGAGGTGAGTTACAGCGTGTTGCAAGTTTTGTGAGGTGCTTTCGTGATATTTAATGGATCGGATTACATTTTTTATTTTTCTCCGATATCCGATCCAGTAATTTAGGTCAGTATCGGACCGATACCGATACGTAATATCGGATCGGTCCATCTCTACTAGTAATGACTTCATGAACTTCTTCACAAATAAAATTTTTATCATTAGAGAAAAAATGACCAATAATCATCCCACAGATGTAATATTATCTACAGCTACTCTTAGTACCATTGATGTTAAGTTAGACTCTTTTTCCCCAATTGATCTTTCTGAGTTAACTTCAATAATTACTTCCTCCAAACCATCAACGTGTCTTTTAGACCCCATTCCTACAAAACTGCTCAAGGAAGTCCTGCCATTAATTAATTCTTCGATCTTAAATATGATCAACCTATCTCTAATGATCGGCTATGTACCACAGGCCTTCAAGCTGGCTGTAGTTAAACCTTTACTCAAAAAGCCATCTCTAGACCCAGCAGTCTTAGCTAATTATAGGCCAATCTCCAACCTTCCTTTCATATCAAAAATCCTTGAAAGAGTAGTTGTCAAACAGCTAACAGATCATCTGCAGAGGAATGGTTTATTTGAAGAGTTTCAGTCAGGTTTCAGAGCTCATCACAGCACAGAAACAGCTTTAGTGAAGGTTACAAATGATCTTCTTATGGCCTCTGACAGTGGACTCATCTCTGTGCTTGTCCTGCTAGACCTTAGCGCAGCGTTCGATACTGTTGACCATAATATCCTATTAGAGCGATTAGAACATGCTGTAGGTATTACAGGTACTGCGCTGCAGTGGTTTGTATCATATCTATCTAATAGACTCCAATTTGTGCATGTAAATGGAGAGTCCTCTTCACACACTGAGGTTAATTATGGAGTTCCACAGGGTTCAGTGCTAGGACCAATTCTGTGTACATTATACATGCTTCCCTTAGGCAGTATCATTAGAAGACATAGCATACATTTACACTGCTATGCAGATGACACCCAGCTCTATCTGTCCATGAAGCCAGATAACACACACCAATTAGTTAAACTGCAGGAATGTCTTAAAGACATAAAGACCTGGATGGCCGCTAACTTTCTGCTTCTTAATTCAGATCAAACTGAGGTTATTGTACTCGGCCCTGAAAAGCTTAGAAATATGGTATCTAAGCAGATTCTTACTCTGGATGGCATTACCTTGGCCTCCAGTAACGCTGTGAGGAACCTTGGAGTCATTTTTGACCAGGACATGTCCTTCAACGCACATATTAAACAAATATGTAAGACTGCTTTCTTCCATTTGCGCAACATCTCTAAAATTAGAAATATCCTGTCTCAGAGTGACGCTGAAAAACTAGTTCATGCATTTATTACTTCCAGGCTGGACTACTGTAATTCATTGTTATCAGGATGTCCTAAAAACTCACTCAAAAGCCTTCAGCTAATCCAAAATGCTGCAGCAAGAGTCCTGACAGGGACTAGAAAGAGAGAGCATATTTCTCCTGTTTTGGCTTCCCTTCATTGGCTTCCTGTTAAATCCAGAATTGAATTCAAAATCCTGCTCCTCACATACAAGGTCTTAAATAATCAGGCCCCATCTTATCTTAATGACCTTGTAGTACCATATCACCCTATTAGAGCACTTCGCTCTCGCTCTGCAGGCCTACTTGTTGTTCCTAGAGTATTTAAAAGTAGAATGGGAGGGAGAGCCTTCAGTTTTCGGGCCCCTCTTCTGTGGAACCAGCTTCCAGTTTGGATTCGGGAGACAGACACTATCTCTACTTTTAAGATTAGGCTTAAAACTTTCCTTTTTGCTAAAGCATATAGTTAGGGCTGGACCAGGTGACCCTGAATCCTCCCTTAGTTATGCTGCAATAGACGTAGGCTGCCGGGGGATTCCCATGATGCATTGAGTTTTTCCTTTCCAGTCACCTTTCTCACTCACTATGTATTAACAGACCTCTCTGCATTGAATCATATCTGTTATTAACCTCTGTCTCTCTTCCACAGCATGTCTTTATCCTGTCTTCCTTCTCTCACCCCAACCGGTCGCAGCAGATGGCCGCCCCTCCCTGAGCCTGGTTCTGCTGGAGGTTTCTTCCTGTTAAAAGGGAGTTTTTCCTTCCCACTGTCGCCAAACTGCTTGCTCATAGGGGGTCATATGATTGTTGGGTTTTTCTCTGTATCTATGAAGCGCCTTGAGGCGACTTTTGTTGTGATTTGGCGCTATATAAATAAAATTGAATTGAATTGAATTGCTATATTGTATTTAGATAGAAGCTAGCGAGCTAACTCCCTGCTAACTTCTAACTCCGTTAAATGTCTTAAATTCCGTTTTCATGGATGCCTGGATGTTAAACTCAATTGTTACACCTGGTAGAGCAGAACGCGGATCATTTTATTAAAGATGATGTGGCGGTGCTGAAAAGACTGTCAGAACATTGCGAGTTTGGTGCGTATCTGGAAGATGCTCTACGAGACAGATCTGTGTGTGGATTAAAGGGTGAAACTGTGCAGAAGCGTCTTTTGACTGAAAAGGATCTCACGTTTCGCAAAGCAGTTGATTATGCTGTGTCGGCAGAGACAGCAACACGTGAAGTGCAGCAGTTGAGTGGTTCCCTTAAAGTGAATGCGGTGCTGTCACAAAAAGGTGATAAATGCCGCCGCTGCGGGAAAATTAATCATACTGATGATGACTGCTGGTACAAAGACCGTGACTGTCACCAGTGTGGAAGGAAGGGCCACACGAAACGCATGTGTAAAGTTAGAGCCAGAAGCAGCCAAGATTGGAACAGGAAAGAGAAAGAGGGGAAACCTGAGCTGAAAGGCAATGCCGTTATAAACAGAGCAAAGGACAAAAAGAGGAGAATTCATCATGTTGCTGCAGAGGAGAGTGAAAGTGAAGGAACCAGACCCGACACTGATAGTGAGTTGGAGCTGTATTCTTTGTCACGAAAAGAGAAATATTCACGTATCTCCCTAATGCCTGTAGTTAACGGGAAGAAAATGGAGATGGAGCTGGATACAGGGGCTGCTGTGTCTTTGATTCCATGGGAACAATATAAAAGTATGCTGAGTCAGTTGCCGCTGCAAGCCACTGACATCATGCTGAAAACGTACACTGGGGAGCCGCTGGCACCAGAAGGGGTCATCAAGGTGCAAGTTGAACTGAATAAGCAGTGTGCAACTCTACCCTTGTACGTGGTAAAGGTGGATGCTCCACCACTGTTTGGTAGGGAGTGGCTGAGAGTGATTAAGCTGAACTGGAAAGACTTAAAGATGGTCCATGCCAGAGAGCAAAGCGGAAATGACAATCTGGAGACTGTGTTAAAGAAACACTCAGCCGTTTTCTCGAAGGAGCTGGGCACAATGAAAGGAATTAAAGCCAGATTGACTATTAGGCCTGATAGTGTCCCCAAATTCTGTCCACCACGTAACGTGCCTTATGCTCTCCGCCCTCGGGTGGAGGCAGAACTGAAACGCCTGACTGAGCTTGGGGTGATCACACCAGTGGAGCATAGTGATTGTGCTACGCCCGTGGTCCTTGTCAACAAGAAGGATGGCTCAGTGAGACTCTGTGGTGATTTCAAGGTCACTCTTAATTCGCACCTCTGTATGGATAAGTACCCACTTCCACGCATTGAGGACCTGTTTGCTTCTCTAGCAGGAGGTCAGCATTTCAGTAAGCTAGACTTAGCAAATGCCTACCTACAGATAGAGGTAGAAGAGGAGTCTAAGAAGCTGCTGACTATTTCGACACAAAAAGGGCTGTTCCGTTTCAATCGCTTGCCTTTTGGAGTGGCGTCTTCACCTGCATTGTTTCAGAAGGCTATGGATCAAGTGCTTCTCGGCCTACCATACACCCATTGTTATCTGGATGACATCCTCGTCAGTGGTCCAGATAAACAGACACACCTGAGAACCCTTAAGGCAGTTTTGGGCAGGCTGGAGGACTATGGCCTGCGTCTCAAACAGGAGAAGTGCCTGTTTTTCCAAGAATCGGTGGAATACCTGGGCCACATAACTGATGCGGCAGGGTTACACAAATCACCAGAAAAAGTGCGTGCCGTTATGGAAGCTCCAGCACCAGCTGATGTCAGCCAGTTACGTTCTTTTCTGGGAATGCTCAACTATTATGGATGTTTCATACCTGATTTAGCTACAGTCCTGAAGCCGCTGAATGAGCTACTCAGTAAAGAGAAGAAATGGCAGTGGACATCAGCCTGCGAGTCAGCTTTCCAGAAAGCTAAAGAACGTCTGGCCTCACCAACCCACTACAATCCTGAACTGCCTCTCCGTTTGGCATGTGACACTTCACCATATGGCGTTGGAGCCGTGCTCTCACATGTCATGCCTGATGGCCAAGAACGGCCAATTGCTTATGCTTCACGAACCCTCAGCAAAGCAGAACGAAACTATGCTCAGATCGAGAGGGAGGCGTTGGCAATTATTTTTGGAGTGCGCAAGTTTCACCAGTATCTCCATGGTAACAAGTTCACCTTGCTCACTGATCATCGCCCACTGACCTCAATTCTGAGTCCAGTAAAAGGTACACCATCAATGGCAGCTGCGCGAATGCAGCGTTGGGCGCTCCTTCTGTCAGCACATAATTACACCTTACAGTATCGGAAGAGGGCACATCACGCCAATGCTGACGGTCTGTCACGTTTACCTCTGCCCCTTGCACAGAAAGAGAAACAGGGAGCGGTTGAGGTATTCTACGCATCTCAGCTGGACACATTACCAGTCAGTGTCGCCGAGATCAGACGTGACACCTTGTGTGATGTCACTTTGTCTCGTGTGCTGGAAATGGTAACAGCTGGACGTTTTCCAGCAACAAAGGACACAGATCAAGAGCTGTCACCCTATCTGATGCGCAGACATGAACTCACAATACAGCAGGGATGCCTTATGTGGGGCTTGTGGGTGGTTGTGCCACCTAATCTGCGCTCTCATGTCCTGAAAGAGCTACACACTGCACATCCAGGGATGGTGAGGATGAAGAGCTTAGCTCGCAGCTATGTTTGGTGGCCTGGCATTGATTCTCAAATTGAGCTTCAAGCTAAAGCCTGCCACTCTTGTCAGCGTGTGCAAAAAGAGCCTGGGTTAGCACCTTTACACCCTTGGCTGTAGCCTTCCTGTCCGTGGGAATGGATCCATGTGGATTTTGCGGGTCCATTTGAAAGTCACATGTACCTGGTGGTGGTAGATGCAGATTCCAAGTGGCCTGAAGTGCATATTATGGATAGCACCGCAGCTGGTAAAACCATACAAGTGCTACGGGGTCTCTTTAGTCGCCATGGCATTCCCCACGTCCTGGTGAGTGATAACGGACCGCAGTTCTGTTCTGAGGAATTCAGGGTGTTCCTGAAAGCTAATGGAGTCAAACACATCCGCTCCGCGCCGTACCATCCTGCCACTAATGGTTTGGCTGAGCGTTTTGTGCAGACTTTCAAGCATGCACTGAAAGCTTCCAGGGGTACAGCACCTGTGCAACAACGCCTTGACACGTTCCTCTTGACATATCGCAACACTCCCCATGCAACAACTAGAGAAACGCCAGCTATGTTGTTCATTGGACGCAAGCTGCGCTCTCGACTGGATTTTTTGAAGCCCAGTGTGGCCGGAGCAGTGCGTCGGTCACAAGATGCGCAACAACAATGCAGACAGCAACACAGGGACAGACGGTTCACTGTTGGCGAGCCTGTCCTGGTGCGCGATTATAGGAAGGGAGAGGATAAGTGGACGCACGGTGTCGTACTGGAGAAGACTGGGCCAGTGTCATACAAGGTGAATGTGGGAGCCCAAGGAGTGTGGAAACGTCATGTGGATCAGATGCTGACACGACCTGAGTCAGTATCTCAGCAGGTCACAGTGGATCCTCCGACAAGCTCTCAGATGTCACCAGCCCAGAGTGGTAGTGACACCATGCTTCACCCTTGTACAGCTCTGCAGGAAGAGACTGTTGAACAAGTTATGGGGACCACCGTACCTCCAGAAACACCCCAGTCTCTTAAATCATCACCGACTGACTGTACACAGGTTACAGAGTCTGTAAGACGTTACCCAGTGAGAGTCACCAAGCCACCCGCTCGTTATCGTGATGGGTGAGCGTATTAAGTAGTTCAGTGAGAATGTTGGCGTTCAGAGACAGTATTCTCAACTAAAAAGAAATTCATACAGAAAGCAACATTAGTTCCAGTTTTCATGAATGTTGTAATAAAAAAAAGGTGCTACTTTGGTTATGGGAAATGTTTCTGCGGGTGGTGCCACGGTCGCATAGCTTAGTGGGGAGGAGATGTTATGTATGAACCAAGAATTATTGTGTGCTATGCAAGCCATCGCCGGTAGGGGGCACCACGCCCAGTTATGTGTGTGTGTTACTTCTGTGTGATCCCAATAAAGAAGAAGTCAACTTGTAAACAAACTATTGTGTGTGCAGTCTGATTCGGCATAAGCTCTAATAGTGTATTGACACCACAGTCGGAATAGGGCTTTGGAGTTGACGTCACGCCGCAATGCATTGTGGGAGCGCAGCTCCATTTTCGGGGTCTACGAATCAAAACAAACACACTGTGTTGGAACGCTGACGACAGGAAACATGCTTAAAAGCAGCTCAAAAGAAAACGGACGGTATAGAGACCGATTGCGTCCAGAGGCGAAGCAGCGGTACTTGAAAAAAATAGAGTGCATCGCAAATCTGGACCCATATGAAATACGGCAGTGGAGTAAAGACCCAGACGACTTACCGCCACTGTCCTACCCCGATATCTTCACGTATCTTGTTTGTGGAGTAAGCGCTTACACAGCGAACCAGTTTCGTAATTACAAGTCACTGGAGGCGCATATCCAATTTACAAATGGCTGGGTGCAAGATTTGGCTATTTTCAAGCCGCCAAACTCTGAGTACGTAGTCAAAGTAAGTCAGCTGGAGTGCATCGAGTGAAATAGCCATTTTCCACCCCCCACCATAATTAATGTTATACATTTATCATTGAACTGCTAAAATATCGTTATCATATTATATGCCCGTAATTGTAAAGTACATGCAAATTAACACATTGATAATCGGGCAAATTATTAACACCAATTTGTGTCCTTCCTGTCTCATTTCATTTATTGTCTTTACATCAACCAATCAAGTCACTCCATTGGATGTTTGATCGCAATTTCTATAACTTCCGAGACCACCAACGATGATATTATTCAGCTATAAAGTGTGATGTGAACATATTTAGAACTTACCGGAATGAAAATGTCTTGAGCACACCAACTGATATCTGGAGACGTAACAGAACTTGATATCACCTCGTCTCACGGCTGCTATCCAGGCTAGACGCCTTCGTTTGGTAATATCCGATACATGAGCTCCTTCATGTTGCTTCCATGTTGGGAAAGCATAAAAAGACAATCCAAACTTATTCCCGTGCCGGTCGTAAGATCGAACATTGCAGCCGGCAACACGGCAAGTACGAACCATGTGTCACGGCGGGGTGCGCCGGTGTGTGTGTGGAAACAGGACCCAAAAGCAGATGACGATGAGGAGTAGTAAGGTTTTAACAGAAGGTGAAGCTTTATTGCGATGCCGGCAGGAAATAAACCAAGAGACCAAAAACACTAAACTGGCAAGACACTAAGAAACAAAACACTAAAGGTACTAAGACCAAAAAACTATAACTATGACTGAGGTGAGATTAAACAGACGAAAACTATAACCATGACTGCGGTGATGTAAACAGACGAACCGACAATGGCGTGGAGAAAACAAAAGGCTTAAATACAGACATGAGGTGATCAGGGGAAGTGGCGACACATGGGGGAAAACAGCTGACAGACATAAACCTAATGACAGGACCAGGAGAGGAAAGCTAAATACAATAAACAAAGAACACATGACATTGCCAGAATAAAACAGGAAATACTAAAACATGACAACACAACTTAACAGACCTAATACGTGATGAATAATTACAGAACCCCAAAACATAGAAAACCAAGAACAATAACTGCCTAAACTAAAGGAAAATAGGAAATAACACAAAACTGATCACATAACAAAATGAGACAAATACAAAGAAAACTCAGAGTGCTGGGTCAGAGACCCAGCCTGTGACAGAGCCCCCCCCTCAAGGGCGGATTCCAGACGCCCGAAAACACCCAGAAAACAAAACCACAACAACCCACCAAGGGCGGGCGGCGGGGGCCCAGGACGGAGGGCCAGAATAGGAGCGAATGGCGAAGCGGTTCAGGTGGCCGCCCCGGAGGCCGACAACAAAACAAAAGACAGTTCAAAAGTTCAGGAGGCCGACCAGGAGGCCAACGGTCCAGCAGTCCAAAATCCATGAGCTCAGGGGGCCGACCCGGAGGCCAACGGTCCAAGAGCCCAGAAAACAGTTCAGGAGGCCGGCCAGGTAGAAGGCACCGGTGGCGACGGAGCAGATCAGGAGGCCGACCGGGCGGGAGGCAGCGACGGCGACCGAGCAGGTCAGGAGGCCGGCCGGGTGGGAGGCACTGGTGGCGTAGCAGTTCAGGGGGCCGTCCATGACGGCGGCGTAGTTCAGAGGGCTGTCCATGACGGCAACGACGTCCAGTCATCGGCCGGACAGAACGTGCAGGACGAGCAGGCCGGACAGGATGTGCAGGCCGGACAGGACGTGCAGGACGAGCAGGCCGGACAGGACGTGCAGGACGTGCAGGAGCAGACGAAGCTGAACACTCGGAGGCCGGACCAGGCGGAGCTGCAGAGGCTGAGGCCGGACCAGGCGAAGCAGAAGCACAGGCTGAAGCTGGGCCAGGCGAAGCAGAAGCACAGGCTGAAGCTGGGCCAGGCGAAGCAGAAGCACAGGCTGAAGCTGGAACAGGCGTAGCAGAAGCAGAAGGTGGCTGGACGAGCTCCTCGGGCCCGCCAGCAGACGTGGCATGAGGCTGGAGGGGTTCTCCTGAACCCCCAGCAGACGTGGCATGAGGCTGGACGGGCACCTCGGGCCCTCCAGCAGACGAAACTTGAAGCCGGCTGGGTTCAACTGAACCTCCAGCAGACGAAGCACGAAGCTGGCTGGATTCTTCTGAAACTCCAGCAGACGAAGCACGTAGCTGGCTGGATTCTCCTGAACCTCCAGCAAACAAAGCATGAAGCTGGCTGGAGTCTTCTGAACCTCC
Organism: Astatotilapia calliptera; assembly: GCF_900246225.1. Lineage (NCBI taxonomy): Eukaryota > Metazoa > Chordata > Actinopteri > Cichliformes > Cichlidae > Astatotilapia > Astatotilapia calliptera. Next base: position 184,723 of record NW_020535752.1, read on the forward strand.
AGCAGACGAAGCATGAAGCTGGCTGGGTTCTTCTGAAACTCCAGCAGACGAAGCATGTAGCTGGCTGGATTCTCCTGAACCTCCAGCAAACGAAGCATGAAGCTGGCTGGAGTCTTCTGAACCTCCAGCAGACGAAGCATGAAGCTGGCTGGAGTCTTCTGAACCTCCAGCAGACGAAACATGAGGCTGGCTGGGTTCTCCTGAACCTCCAGCAGACGAAACATGAGGCTGGCTGGGTTCTCCTGAACCTTCAGCAGACGAAACAGGAGGCTGGCTGGGTTCTCCTGAACCTCCAGCAGACGAAACATGAGGCTGGCTGGGTTCTCCTGAACCTCCAGCAGACGAAACATGAGGCTGGCTGGGTTCTCCTGAACCTCCAGCAGACGAAACATGAAGCTGGCTGGGTTCTCCTGAACCTCCAGCAAACGAAACATGAGGCCGGACGGGCTCCCCGGGCCCTCCGACTGACACTGAAATTGGCTGCACCAGCTGTACCTCCGTCTCCAAACCGGCCTGGATAGCAGTCCCACAGCAGCTTAGCTGAGCCTGATGGCTAGCTTTTCCAGGGCAAACAGTCTCTGTATAGCCGGGCTCATTAACCGGAAAAGTAGTGTCAGTTTCCATAACCTCCGGAGAAAAAACATGAGGTGCCAAGATATAGTCACTCACTTGTGTTTGTGTAATGGAGCGTCGGCGGCGCGCACGCCGCTTTTTCTTAGGAGTGGAAGACGGCGGTGAAATAGGTGGAAGTCCCTGGTAACTCCGAGGTCCCCCGAGAGCCAGTCGAGTTCCCCGGAAAGAGTGCTCGTGCTCCGGAATGAGCCACGGCTTCCACCGGAGCTCCTCCTCCAAGAGAGCGCAGAATATAGACTGGCGCTCGTCGTCGTCCAAGTCTATGGTGTCCGGCGCTTCCTCGCGCTGAACTGTGACAGGAGTATGGCGAAACTGTGATGAGGGCGTGGAAACTGGTGAGCTGAGAGGTGGTGACGCTGCGGCGAATCTCAGCGAACCGACACGAACACACTCAGGTTCCGGAGGCAGCAATGGAGATGACTGATTGTGGGGTTGTTGTGACTGGTGGGTGCTGGAAGCCTTTTCCTGACTCGACAATCCCTGGGCCTGCAGCATCTCCTTTATCTTTGTAAAGGCATCAAGTATGGCAGGTGAGTCCGGGAGCTGGAGAAGGCGGGGATCCCTCTCCATGATAGCTTCAGCAGCGCTAATCATTACCTGCTTGCTCTTTAAATCGGGCGCTGTAAGGATGCGGTCGAGGATCACTTGGATCCGAGCAGTCTCCTCCAGACACTCGGTGAGAGCAGCATCCGCTGGGTCCATACTGGTTCGGTTCGTTCTGTCACGGCGGGGTGCGCCGGTGTGTGTGTGGAAACAGGACCCAAAAGCAGATGACGATGAGGAGTAGTAAGGTTTTAACAGAAGGTGAAGCTTTATTGCGATGCCGGCAGGAAATAAACCAAGAGACCAAAAACACTAAACTGGCAAGACACTAAGAAACAAAACACTAAAGGTACTAAGACCAAAAAACTATAACTATGACTGAGGTGAGATTAAACAGACGAAAACTATAACCATGACTGCGGTGATGTAAACAGACGAACCGACAATGGCGTGGAGAAAACAAAAGGCTTAAATACAGACATGAGGTGATCAGGGGAAGTGGCGACACATGGGGGAAAACAGCTGACAGACATAAACCTAATGACAGGACCAGGAGAGGAAAGCTAAATACAATAAACAAAGAACACATGACATTGCCAGAATAAAACAGGAAATACTAAAACATGACAACACAACTTAACAGACCTAATACGTGATGAATAATTACAGAACCCCAAAACATAGAAAACCAAGAACAATAACTGCCTAAACTAAAGGAAAATAGGAAATAACACAAAACTGATCACATAACAAAATGAGACAAATACAAAGAAAACTCAGAGTGCTGGGTCGGAGACCCAGCCTGTGACACCATGGCTATTCTGAATATAGTTTTTCATATTTATATCCTGTTCATAGCCTGTACATAGCTTGTACTCACTACAGCCTGTACATACTTAGTTATAGAATATTCACAACATACTTCATACCGTGTACATTATAACATACCATAATAGACCCATTTCTGTAATATACTTACATATCTATATTATTGCTAATATATATTGTAATATATCTATATCACTAAAGCACTTCTGGATGGATGCAAACTGCATTTCGTTGCCCTGTACCTGTGCATGTGCAATGACAATAAAGTTGAATTCTATTCTATTCTATTCTATTCTATTCTTTCGCTCCTTACTTAGACTCCCAAAATGGCGGATCGGGCCAAAATCCTTTCCACGCCCACCCCCGTGACATCACGCTCCAAAGCCCTATATAACACTAAGCTGCACACAGCTGATGTTAGCCAGGAAACATTACACACTGACTTTAATGGAGAGACCGGAAATACAAACACACACAGTTTGTTGTGTGAAGAAATCAAACACGAGCTGAACAAACAGTAAAGTTCCTAAAGACAAACTGTTAAAGGAGGAAACAAAGCAAACTTACAGTTTCTTCACACCAACAACAAGCTCCACTCCACGAAGTTCAGGAAGTGAAAGAAAACTTTGAGCAGGAAGGAAACACCCAAAGAGACGTTTGAGGACAATCAGGAGCATTGGAACACTGTGCTGCGTTCAGTTGCACCTCGGAAACTCCAAACCTCTGGCAGGCTGTGATTTATTTCTGCTGGTTTTCCTGTTTGAAGCGCAAACATCCGTCATCACTTTGTTGTTGTTCTTCCTGCAGCATTTAAATATTTCAGCACTGAACTGAATGTTTCTTCAAAGCTCATTTCAACCTGTTGAAATCATGAATGAAAGTGCAGACTGAGAGTGGATCACATGATGTTTGAGGTGTGTCATGTGACATGTTCAGTATTGTCACACATGTCTAGATTGTCCCTGATATCATAACTGCTCAAACACTGATGATTATATTTGAAGAATTATTCCTGATGGCAGCAAAGTTTGAATGGAGCTCTCTGTCTGTGCTGATTTGTCGCCCTCTGGAGGTCAAAGCACAAACTGCATGATGTCACTGTAACCACCACAGTGACAGGAAGTGTTTTTATGACTGAAACACTGAAATGATGCTAACGGCTGTCGTTAGGCTCACTGACAGCAGTGCTGATGTGTTCATGTCAAACACTGGCTCAGGTCAGACTCCTTCATCCTTCTCCAGCGTGAGGCCGCCCTCAGACCCACAGGAGCTCTGACCTTTGACCTCCTGACCCTAACCATTTTAGTCTTGTTGCATCTTTAAATGCAAATCCATCCAAACTGTAGCCGAGCAAAAGAAGCTGGAAGCTGTTCTATGAATGATGTTGTTGAAGGAGCTTGGAAAGAAAAGCGTCTGGACTTCTTTAAGTTGCTTGAAGACGTTTCACCTTCATCCGAGAAGCTTTTTCAGTTCGAAGGTCAAATGGTGGAGAGTCCCAGATTTTAAGCCCTATGGGAGTGTCACGAAAGAGGGACATGGACACCTTAACACCCACTCACATCCTGGGACATTTGATCACAGGAAATCACATGATAGGGTGGGGCTAGATCTCACAATGGCTTCATCCAAAACCTTGGCTGATTGTGACCCACACCCGTTCTCACACCGTGGCTCGTGTGATTAGGTAGAGGATCAACAGGGGCTCCGTGTCCCTGAATTTAAACTGAATTTAAACACAACTGCTGACTTCATGTGTTCTGCTCTGACAGCTGCCATGTGTCACAGCCTGGATAATAAAGCCATCAAACTTCACTCAGCTCCAATAACACCATCAGTGTTTGATCTCCAGAGGATTCATCAGCTTTAACCACAATAGAAGCAGGAAGTTAAGATGAAGATGCACCAGGTTGTGACTGAAGGACAAAGCTGAAACATACAGATGTGAACAGATTCAAGATTCAAAGATTCAAGATTCAAAGCGTTTATTGTCATATGTACAGAAGAAAGAGCATGCACAATGCCAAGTTAGATAAGGGTTAAAAGAACAAGATAAGAATAATAAAAACATAAAAATGAGGATAAAAAATAATATAAAAAAAATAAAATAAAAAGATAAATAACTGCAAATAAGTACAAATAAGTAACTGAAGACACGTGTGGTCTGCAGATGTCGATGTACATGGATGTACATGGAGTTCAATGTGCAAAATGAACTTAGTGTGCAAAGTGACCTGATGTGCAAACTGCAGTTTGAGGTCGGTCAGCTGTTCAGGAGTCTGATAGCAGTGGGGAAGATGGAGTTGTAGGTAGGCTGATAGGAAAAAAACAACGAAAATACACTACATGAGGTAAGAGGAGGAGAAAAAAAACTCCACTCAGACTGAGCTCCTAGTGGGAGAACAGTTTGATAACAGAAAAAACACCTCAGCACAAAAGCACATGACTATCAATACACCATAGAAACACGAGACAAGCAACAGGGGCAGGTAAAGGGTAAGAGAGAGCCGGCGTAGACAGCGCATCCGGTCCTGCAGCGTCTGTGCTGGTCCAGTTGACTGCTATCTTCCCCGATAGGGCACAAGCATCGAAGGCGTTGGAAAGGGAGGGGGATGAGTGAGTGCTTATCAGTGTAAGTGTGTGTGTGTGCGTGTCCATAGTTTAGCTGAGACAGTGTCCTTCGGCCTATCAGGCTAAGTAAACAGTCCTCCAGCCAATCCAGGTGTCCTTCATGGGGCGGGAAGAATAGTCATCACACAGTCGTTATCAGGGAGTTGTTTTGGTGGGCTCCAGCCTTGGGCCTGCAGCTGGGGCCGTGGTGTCCAAATGTTGAATATTGTTGATTTCTCCTTTGTGAGCAGCTCGAATTCTAGCACTCCGAGACTGGTCTCTCGATCTCCCGTTGAAGAGCTGCGAGCCTCCCCATGATGGTATCAAACTTCTGTTCCGTGGTGTTGTCAGTCTTTTGATTCTGAGATCTCACAACTGCAGTGATCCGTTCCGCGATGTTTTCCAACTGTCGCTCAAGGGTCTCATTTTGAGCAGGCCTCTCTCTGATGTTTCCCCTCATACGCTCAATGGTGTTGTTTTGAGCCTTCACAGCAGCTGTAAGCGTCTCCAAGGTGTTGACCATATTACGTTCGTTGTGAGAGGTCGCACCTCGTCCCGTCGCTTCGAATCCAGCGGGCAGCCTTGTGGGGGTTTGAACAGCCGGTTCCGCTTTCTTATTTCTCTAATAAACCAGGGCTAAGCCAACGCTGATCAGCATGAACCCTGTTATCATGGTTCCGAATAGGTAGATATCTTCAGCGTCCTCGATCGACAGTCCCGCCAGGCACATGATCCTCCAGTTCTGCCACCCGTCCATCGTGTAACCGGCAGGGAAAGTCCCTGCAGGGCACTCAGGCTCTCCCGAGCCCCGACTTCTCGTTGAGAAAAGGGTGTCAATAGCACTCAGAGACCAGTTGATCAAATCCATAATTCTCTTTTAGGTTTAGAGAACGACAGTGAGAGACTGTTCCAGGGAAAGTAAATTCACACAAGACAAGACAAGGACATAGAGTCGAAGCAGGGAAGATAAGGGTGAGGAGGAGAGGAGAAAGTGCGACCGCCTTCGCTGAGAGCTCAAGAAGAAATGGACTTAGTTGTTACTACAATAACTTATCATTGAGCAACTTGTATATTTAATTTTACTTGTAAAACTATGCAAGTAGAATTGAATGGGGCACAGTGAGCTGAGCACAGGCCCACTCTGTGACACTCAGAGGTTTGTGGATATCATACTGAGAGTATTGGACACAGTGCAGCCAGCTTGCAGCCACTTTCCCACCACTTTAGCACAATGTTTACATGAGACTCAGCCACACTAATGTTCCTGGGCAGACATGTGGTGCAGCATGGCTGATGGCACTGTACCTGCAGCTGTCATGGACAAGAACCACTCAATACCTCACCCAAGCCAAGCCTGTGCTGATGTTGTGATCTGAGACCGAGACACTAACCCAGGATCATGATATGATGTTATGAGAGTTTCACTAAGAATTAGCTCTGATTACAAGATTTCAATCTATCGTAACTCTAATTTGTATTTACTTCAGTTTGTTCATCTTGGAGCTGTGTGCAGCTGAGGACAGTCTTATTATTACCAGGTGAGGATATGTAACAGCCACAGTCTGTAGAGATGATGTCACCATGGAGTGGTGATGTCACTGGAGCTGCCAATATGTGCTCCAGCCAAAGCTACACCAGAGGGTTGTGCTGTGTAACAGGTTGGTGCAGGTGGTGTTATCTACATTTGAACATTAGGCAACAGTCTCATGAAGACACTTTCTATTGTTCACTAAAGACCAACAATAACAGAGACAAAGGGAGAGCAGCAGAACTAGTGCTAACAATTAGCACTGCTAGCCTGCCCACCAACACCAGCTAATGTTCTAAAAACGATGATCAATGATTTTGCTGTAACGGCTCCAGCTGTCTGTGTCAGGGACACGTTGGAGATGAAGTGAGTGATCCAGTGACAAAGGTTTGGAAACCTGCAGTCAGCTGAGACTAAAGGAGTCACCTGACCGAGAGACCAAATGTTTCACTGAGAACGTCCAGATGAACAGAATCAACCTTTGGGATAATCTGTTCCACACATCCATGTTTCACTTACTGCATTATATTTCCTCATTGCTGTGCACACAGGCCTGTGGCTTATAACCAACTCCAAGTTCAGACTCAGAGGCTGCTGAAGCTGTTTTCTGGAACAGAGACGTGTTGGATATAAAACCAACTCTTCTTTATGTGTCAGCACTGAGGAAAGGAGCAGCTTCGTTTCTAAGTGTATGAAGGACTGTAGCAGTGTGTGTGTGAGCTTTATTTCACAGACAGAACCATGTCAAAAACACAAGTTCAGGTAAAAACAATACAAAATCAAAGAGTCTGATCAGAAGGATTAAACAGAGGAGTGTGGGACTGTTTTTAACAGACAGCAGGTTAAGCCAGGCTGGAGGAGTAAACTGAGCCTCGGTGTGAGCAGCAGTGTGTTTGACAGGAAGCTGAGATAAACAGTCTGGAGCCCATTTAGTGCTTCATATGAAAGTGTGAGGATTTGAAAGCAAATCTAAAATCAAGCAGGAGTCAGTGTGAGAATGATTTGTGCTTTTCCTCAGTCAGATGCTGGGAGTTTCAGTTCATCCATGTTCAGCGTGCTGTGCTTTGTGTAACAGGAGAATATGACAGTATAAATCAAGTCTTCATGTCACTGAAAGCCTCCACAGTCTGCTATGGAGGTGCATCAGTTTGGATTTACAAGAAGAACATTTCTTAAACCTGCCACAAGATGGCGCTCCAACAGAAGGGATGTCCACAGTGTAACACAGACACACACATACTGTGTGAATGTGTGAGTGAATGGGCTTTCAACACAAGGCTTCTGCTGCTACCTTTAATGACATAATTAGCTAACAAGAACAAACTGTTAATTACCACCAAAGAACGGCTCCAGATTTTAGCTGCTGACCATTTTGTGAAACGTTGATTACATCAGCTTATTGTTGATTTTTCAACCTTAATATCAGCTGCTTTAAAGGAGCCTCGTTCTCTGGCAGTAACACTTTTCTTCACTAGATGCAGTGCAGGCACAGTCTGTGTTTCTAAACTACACACTAATGTTCATTGTTGTGCAGCTAAATCCTCCCTCTGGATGGGAAGAATCCCTGTCAGGCTTCAAACACCTGGCTTGGTGTTCTGGAGCTAATGTGTCACCTGTGAGGACTCTGAGATGAACACACAGCAGACACTTCAGTTCTCCGTCTGTGTGTCCTCAGTTTCCCAGCATGCCTTGGCTGTGGTGGTGGAGGTGAATGAGGGGGAACATGCTGCTCTGTCAGCACTCAGGTTTCATACCTGGTGATCTCAGAGGACAAAGCGGCGTTACAGCAGCGCACGTTGATGAGACCTGATGCTCTGAACAGTTCAGACTTCAGCCTCACTCTGAGAAAACAAACGACTGACTGTCAGCAGCAACTACACCTGCTCCATCAGTGACGGAGAGAAGAACTGAGACTGAGAGACATACAGCTGCAGGTCAAAGGTCAGAAACGCCCGCTCTTTGTACGGGTCAGGAGTTAGTACTGCAGAGGTCAGAGGTCAGCTTGCTGACAAACCATTTGAAACAGTTTGGAGCTAAAAGCACAACAGCAGAGGAAAGAAGAGACACTGCAGAGATGATGCAAAATATTGTGTTTTGTTCTCAGCTGTCAAAAAGTGTAACACACGTGTTCCAGCACAGCCTTTGTGTACTTTCACTTCTCCATACTGTCCATTGGAAATCCTGTTTGTTACTTTTTGATTTCAGTCCATGTGTCCAAAGCAAACTTCTGTCCCACACTTTCTCTGCTGACTCTTCACCGATGCTCAGATGATCTCAGATGATTTCACCAGAACTCATCAAAATTCGGGCTCCACAGAAACCCAGACGTCACTAAACAAGCGTAACAAGCAAAGTGAAAACTGGTCGTTCAGCTTTATTGACCAAAGATAAGCTCACATGTCACCTCATGACACAGACACTTATTTCCACAGCATGCACGAGGACTGACAATAAGTGTCTATAAAGCCACTTCTATCTGCCACACCTGTGCTTCTGTCATGGTTGCTCTCCTCTCACGCTGTCATTTATCCACAGTCTGCCTCCCTCTGCTCCGTCAGCTCACGTCCTCTCTACACCACCTGCTGTGTTTTATCCTGCAAAAACACATTTAAGAAGCGTTGCACCGAGTAACGGGAGGAACTGCTATAAAATCCATTTAAAGGAGGTGGTGCTGAGTGCTGTGACTGGGGTCCCACCACTGACATCACGGGTGGAGGACATGTTGGAAAACTGCTACAAAGTGCTGTGCAGCCAGCAGAGCTTACAGTCTGTCCTGTGTGTCATACAGGCTCTCACACTTAGTGTTTCTGTGACACATTGAAGAGAAGTTTGTGTTGTTCACAGTTGTGCTTGTACTGAGTGACAGCTGACATGACCTAACAGGAATAATGTGTCTGTGCTGAATGAGAAGTAACACACAATGAAGTCTTGATGCATCTCAATCATCCAGGAAAGTGAGTCTGTTGCTTCTGTTCATCTGGACGCAGCGTTTTGTGGGAGAAACGTGTCGTCATCATCAGGTGACGTCTTCAGTCTCAGCTGCAGGTTTCAGTCTTACAAACAGGACATTTGCATAAAGACTGAAAGCAGCTGCAGGAACGATGGGCTGGGAGCTCCGTTCCTTCATCTTAATTATGCAGATTCTCAGGACCATTGATCAACAACCACTGATCCATGTCCATGAGTCCCATTCACAGAGATGTGGGAATGGCTGCAGTCACAGCATGTAAGATGGAAATAAATGAGAAGTATTTAGCTGAAGTGGATTTGATTTATGTTACTTCTTTTTTAACTTGTAGTTCTACATTGGAAGATTATTGTGATATTGAAATAGAAAAATACATTTATATTCTATTATTTTCTCAAAATAAGCGTCACACTCGTGGAAGCCGGTGTAGCCGCCGAAACGCCTGCATTTATGGAGACTTTCAGCCCCAGGTAGGCCAGTTATGGATCTTCGGATCCACATTATGTCAGCAGCTGTTCTCCACCGTGAACTGTGTTCAAACAAACATGCTCACGCCTCACAGACGACAGCTTACAGTCCTGTAGAGATAAAGTGACTTCGTACAGCCCCGACCTGCAGACGCTGTGCGCAGAGGTTCAGGAGCAGAAGTCCCATTGTAAACATATCACGGCAGACCCGACGATGTTTGCATGAACGCGCTTTTCAGCATCTCTTTATTGACCACTTTACACACACGGTTGCTGTGCGCACACAGCCGGCTGTAGCTTTGCAGCTCACAGCCCGACACACACCAACAACAGCAGAGAGAGCACAGACGTTAAGGTGCGTCCGCCTCCCCTGCAGCGGCGCTGCAGACCACGCCCGCCACACGCAGTAACCAGGTAAAATACATACTTGGGCAGAATTTTGCAAATATCTATTTTTCATTTTGTAGCAGCATAGAGCTTTTTTCCAATTATTTTTTAAAAGTCAGGTCAAGGCTCCAAAAGCCCAAAGGCGATATAACAGTTTGTGTTTGCTACATGGATCATTGTAGTTCAGCTGTTTGAGTGAGTTAGTGTTTGTGTGTCTCTCTGTGTGTGTGACTTCCAACTGTTTCTAACAGCATCCTTAGCCATAAAATGGTGATCTCCCCCACACCCAATATATGGTTCACTTCCTGTATTGGTTCAGCGTGCACAACACAGTGAAGCCACTAAAGGGCAGGAAGCTGACCACACAAGAAACAGAATCTTCACAAGAGATGTGTCGACAATAATCCTCCCCCAGCACAGAGTGGCTGGAGAGGTGGTCAGGATCAAAGGAATGTCTTGATCCTACAGATTGAACTAAGACCTGTAAAATTTAAGAAACACATTGATAACATTCAACAATTAGACTCAAGAGGGGCCATTAGGAAAGCCACAATGTTCATAGAGGGGCCATGCAGCTCACACTTGACTGTGACTCCTGACCAGGGCTGGACTGGGACAAAAAATGGTCGCGGGCATTTTGACTGGAGACCGGCCCCCCAGGTATTAAAGGAAAAACCATGAAGCCTTTGAATGAAAACAAACGCTGTTGTCACAGTGATGGATGCTGTCTTGTTGGTATACATGCATCAGTCTAATAAACTTAAACCTGCACCATCCTCCCTGTCCTGGTATTCTAAACAGGAAGTAGACTGTTGGTCGAGTTAACCTCCTGAACATCTACAACACACGGTGGAAACCTGACATTAAGACAGAGACTAGAGGTGAGACATGATCATTGCTGATTACTGATGACAGATTTAGATATATTTTCATAAACCTTTCATTTGCCACATCAATAAACAGCACGGCAGGGCAAAATATGTTTTCTAACATGGCAACCTTTAAAAAGTGAAAGGAGACAGAAAGACAGGTGAGAAAGAATCAAACGGACTTTTTGATGCATTTTACACACAGTACTGGTGCAGAATCTAGAAAATGTGGGAAACACTGGCATCATATGCAGTACTTACTTCTGAAGAAATTATGATGGGACCCTAAAAAATGACTATGTACAATAATGGATTTCTATACATTTTACATCAGATGAAAACGTTTGTTGTAAGATTCAGATAATTATTTATTAAAAGCTCGACATTTTAAATGAGAACAAGAAAGAAAAGTATGTCTTTGTGCCCCCCTCTCCCTGTTAATGCCCTACCTGCCCCCCTGGCAACACTTTGCTAGACCCGCCCCTGCACAGTTACCAGCTGTCAGCTACACAAAAAGGATCCTGGTGTTATTTGTCTCTCAGAAACAGTTCATAACTTCAACTCATTTTTGTTTTGTCATGTTTTGTTCTTTACATTGTCTTTCTTCTATATAATTGTTAAACATTTAATAAATATGTCTACAAAAAGATTTTAAAAATCAGACATTTCACACAGACACCCAAATGATTTCTGACTGATGAAGGGGGCTGAAGGTGCCCTGCTCTTGCCCAGCTTCTGCTGCTCTCTCCCTGCTCACTGTCAGCAGCTGGCAGCCTCGGTCCTGCCTGAGACTCTTCATCTATCAGTGCCAAAGAATATGGGAAATAGCAACGCACAACATGCACATTACAAAACAAGCACATGAATCAGCATTACATTCATTAGTGAAGTGTTGACGTTCGTTCCTAAACTTTGTTTGCTTTGCTTCTTAACCAGTGAAGCAGCGAGGGGCTTTCTGAGGTTCCTGCTCGTAAATGCCCAAAATGAGTCGAGTATTTCTCTGCAACTACAAACTCTGTTTTCATCAGAGGTGTAAATATTACAGCACTGTGTCAGAGTCACTGAGGCTGGAACACAGAAAAAGGAAGTAGATGTATTTATTTTTAGACTTTATTGCCTGGAACCACTTTAAAAATACGCTTTGGGTCACAATTAACTGCAGAAACCAGGAATCCACATATGAACATTATCTGTGCAAAGATTTATGCTCACGTCACACAAGCTGATAAGGAGAAGCCAAACCTGGAAGCCACGACTTTGTTGAGGGTGTTTTTTGCAAACTTCTCTCCACAAATTCACATTTTCAAACTGCTTCAACATCTCACTCTGTGTATTCGTGTGTCTCTGAGCTTCGGTGCAGGATCATCATTAAAATGGTGGAAAAATGAGCATGATTGCAACGACCACGGCAAATGGATCAAGTTACAAAAATTAAGCGATACTGATCAACGCACCACAACGATTATGTCGCACGACACAGGATGTGATGTCACAACTGGTGCGAGACTTGCTGGCCTGCTCCTATGAGGGTTGTTTTCCGGGGATGGCTTGTTCCTCTTAGTTGCGCGGTCGGGGTTCCCCCAGGTGTCGGGTGGTTCTTGGGGTCCAGGGTCCTGTTTTTGGCTTTCTCTGAAGTGGCCGGCCTCTGCATTGGTTGGCTGGCCGCTGCTTCTGGACTGCTAGTACTCCTTCCCCTGGCTGTGGGAGCTCCATCTGTGGCAGCAAGACCAGGGGCGGATCTAGAGAAATTTTCTTGGTCGACATGGTGCATTTTTCCACCGATAGGAAACGTGGATTTTTTCCTTTCTTTACTGTTTTCGCGCTGTCCTTAGAAAACGCTTAAAACACACACAAACGTGATGACAGTGTTTAGAACAAAGCGTGGCTGATATATATGATCATAACTCTGGATTTACTGGCCTGTAATTAAAATTTAAAAACTTTGAAGTCTGAACTTTCAATGTGGCTGAAACAGAGACTCAGCGTTGCTGCAGCTTGTTGCTATGGCAGCTTACATCAGTCATGTGATTTGGAGGTGCAGCGTGTCCGTGGACCACAGAGGGTTAATAACACTCACCTTCCTCCATTTCCACAGTGTAACATCCACCCACCTGTGTAAAATCCAAAATTCCCATGGTGTTGTTCAGAATGTGCTCTGGCACGATCATAAGCATCGCTTGCTGCTGAAAACAAGAAAAAAGCTGTCCTGCTATGGGCTGAACCATTTGTTACTGATGCAGGGGGGGACACTATGGAATATACTCAGTTTTAGCATTTATATTCACTGCTGACTGTAACTACGCTCAAACTGTTAATGCGATCTTATTTTAATAAACAACACTGTCATATGCAAAACTGGGGTGGCACTTGGGGTGGCAAGAGATCATTTTAGGGTGGCACTTGCCACCCCACACTCAGAAAAATAAAGGTGCCAACTGGAACCAAAAGTGGTTCTTTAGACTGATGCCATAGAAGAACCTTTTTTGGTGCCACAAAGAACCTTTCAAACAATGGTTCTTTGAAGAACCATTTCTTTCAGTGGTTCATTGAAGAACCTTTAAAGGAAGGCACGTGCAGAGGGGGGGGCTAGAGGGGCTTGAGCACCCGCCCCTTTCCTGATGGGTGCCCAAGGTGCCCTTTTGTTGAGGCAACTTTAAAAAAAAAAATTATTATTATTTTTTAATGTGTGCGTGCGGAGTCCTGTCTGTGCCCCTCAACAATAATATTTAACTATTAATCACAGTTTTGCTAAATAAAAGGATCTGGCTTGCATCAGTCACATGATCACATTTAACCAATGATCGCCCTTGACGGCAGAACGCTGTTGTGCCAAAGTAGTTACCCCCGTCAAAAATTGTTTCCCCTTTCACGGGAGTGCGCAAAGTAGGAGGAGCCACTTGCCCAGCTCCGTTCTGTACGCTACTTGTCACTGATCTGCAGTCGACGCGATAAAGAGTAAAAGCTGGAAAACAGCAGACTCGATGAATTTAATATTAGTTTCGTGACATTGTAATGTGCCGTGTGGAAGACAGTTTACCTTATACTGTACACTGAAATAACCTGCTGGGAATACTTTGTCTAGAAAAAGACTTTGATACTATAATACTGTAAAACCAGATGGAAACACGTCGCTCTCCAGTGAATTTACACTCGGTTTACACTTTGTAGCAAAGCTATCACGAATGAGTTCATTTGCAAAATCAATCTCAATCTAACCAATAAGTACTGTAACTTCAGAGAAGATGTCTTATTCACAGCAAAAGTTATGGAGGGATACAGATTTTATCAGGCTGTGTGGCATCGGCTGCCAAAATGTGTGCCCCCCCCCCCATCTGTAATCCATATTGGCTTTGTTATCACAAAGGGTATATTTGCCAAATAAGTCACAGTATAACCAATAAGTACAGTAACTTTGGAGACCATTTGGTTTTTTTAGACTTCTTAATTTAACATCTACATCTAGATCACTGTACCAATTTGTTGGATATCCCAGTAGAATAATTTGTAAGCACCAATTCTGGAGAGTAGAATGTGAGGACTCTTTCCAGCCCAGGCATCCATTATATCTACAAAAAGTAATAAGAAAAAGAGATAAGTCAGCAGGACTAAATGTAAATCAAAATTTAAAATGCATAATTTCTTATGTAGTGTCTGACAAAAGACGTGTTTCAGGGTAAATACTTTTAAGACGCTGATAAAATGGGCACATGGTTTAACATTGTATTTTGTAAAAAAAAAAAAAACAAAAGAGCACTTAAATTTGCTTTTATTTGGGGGTAAAGTTACACTTACAATGTTCTACAAAGACATTTAAATAAATTCATATTAATGAAAGAAAAGAAATTTAAATACATAGCAATAGAAAAGCTCTTGGCCCCTATCAAATCTTTTTTCCTGCAGAAACACCTATTACAACAAATTTTTAAAATTATGTTTAGTTGAAGCTACATGACTATATTTTAAAATACTCAGGCTCAAGGCTTGCACCTGTGGCCTTTACTATTACATAACCGTTTCTGGAAAAATGTTATTTTTCTCCTCCAAAACTAGTTTTATTATCTCTAAAATATAGTGTCAATTTTTGGGCTGTTAAAAGCAGCGTCTTAAAGAGTATTTGATCTTTCAAACTGTTGCTGGCAGGCAGTCATCATCACAACATTAATATACTTCTTGTAGTGGGCATTCTATGTCACTAGCAGCATATATGACAGCAATTTTAGAAAATAAGAAAATGAAGAACATACACTACTAGTCAAAATTTGGGACACACCTTCCCATTCAGTGTTTTTCTGTGTGTTCATGCTTTTAATGCAGTGACAATCATCTTAGGTGACTACCCCATGAAGCTCACTGACAGAATGCCTAGAGTGTTCAAAGCAGTGATCAAAGCAAAAGGTGGCTAATTTGAAGAATCTAAGATATAAAAAATATTTTTGATTCTTTCATACTTTTTGGTTTACTACATCATTTGTGTTAGGGTTAGTGCTCCATATCAATCAATCAATCTTTATTTATAAAGCACTTTTCATACAAAAAAAATTTAGCACAAAGTGCTTTACATAGTTAAAAGCAGCCCACCCCACCCTCCAACTCACTCCCCACACTCTCAATACACATATATCCACACACACACACACACACACACACACACACACACACAGAAGATTAAGAAGATTAAAAAATTAATAAGAATAAAACCAAAAAATATTAGGTAAAGCCTAAATTAATAATAGAATGACAGGATAGAATAAATAAGCATAAAATAAATAAACGCTAAGTAAAAGCTAAATTAAAAAGGTGGGTCTTGAGCCTGTTCTTAAAAACATGTACGTTCTCTACGGCCCTGAGCTCCTCCGGCAGGCTGTTCCACAGCTCCATATGTGTCCATTCATAGTTTTGATGCCTCGAGTTCTAATCAACAATGAATCTACAAAATAGACAAGGAAATTAAGAAGCAACATTAAAATGAAGGTGTGTCCAAACTTTTCACTCTTAGTGTACATCAGATATACAATATAAATCATGAACATTCTGGGTTACACAACAACAAAAGAAAGATTCACAGTTTTGAAGGACTCACTTTTTCATTTGTGTAATTTTACACATGTGGCTTACATTCTTTTACAAGTTTTCTATAATGTTTTGCCCCATGAATGTTTTTTAAAGCATTAACATATTATATTCTGTTAGGAAATATACCTAACAAAATCTTTTTAAAGGTGTAAAATTTCCTATGCCATGATCTACAGAGTACTGAAACAAACACTGTCATAGGAACAAAAGTCCTTTTTTTAAAAATAAAAAAATATTATATTTATTTACATTTCTCTGCAACTGTTGGTTCTATGGTTTGTGCTGTAGATTGCTGGGCTGTAATCTGTGGAGCTGAGGCTTGTGTGGTTGTAGCATTTGGAGCTGTGGTCTGTGAGGCTGGGTCTGCTGTTGTGGTTTGTGAGGCTGGGTCTGCTGTTGTGGTTTGTGAGGCTGGGTCTGCTGTTGTGGTTTGTGAGGCTGGGTCTGCTGTTGTGGTCGGGTCTGCTGTTGTGGTTTGTGAGGCTGGGTCTGCTGCCGTTGTGGTCTGTGAGGCCTGGTCTGCTGTTATTGTCTTTGAGGCTGGGTCTGCTGCTGTTTTGGATTCGCTTTGTAGAGCTGTAGCGTGTTCTGGTGCTGTAACACTTATGGCTGGTTCTGGTGGTTCGTTCTCTTTCTGTGCTGTTGATCCTGACTCTGGTTCTGATACCGTTATTGGTATACCTTGTGGAACTGGAGATGGAAGTTGTGTTTGAACTGGTAGTGATGTAAGTGATGCCATTGGTGCTGTAGCCTGTGTAGCTCTAGGAGGAGGTGGTGGTGCTACCGCCACTGGTGCTGCTGTAGCCTGTGAAGCTAGAGCAGATGCTGGTGCTGCTGGACCTGGTTGTGCTGTTAGTAATGTGGCTGCTGTTTTCTTTAAACCCTGGTGTGGCACTCTTGGCATGCTGTCTTTGCTTAACTTTAGTTGGTCAATATTTACTTTTGGAATGATTGTCCCATTGGAATCCTGAAGATCTGCACTTTTACCTTGGATTGCTGTAATAATGTAAGGGCCTAAAAAGTTTGCTTCAAGTTTCCCCCCTTTCCTCTGCTAGACTCTTATGTTAGCTCTTAAAACTTTGTCACCAACTTTGAAGACGACATCTCTCTTCATCATTTTTATTTTGCCCTTTGTTTTTTCCTGAGCTTTGACCACGTTGTCCTTCACCAGTTCCAACAGTTTTTGATGCTTTTGAATGTCTTCCGACACCTTCCGACAGATCAGTTTCAGTGAACATTATTCACAGAGGGATCTACAGAAACTGTAACACTGTGCAGCTCTGCGACTCAACAATATGACAACAATGTAACACACACTAGAATCATCAAATAAAGCCCCACTAACCACTAGAACTAGAACTAACTAACTAGCACTGGACACTTGCATATTAGACATTTCTACCACCATAGGAGGCGAGATATCATCCTTGAACCAGAGCATCCAGCCCTCAATTTCGGACATAAAAAGCGACGTGGCCAGGCATGATAACACTTTGACTGAACTGCAGGACTGTGCCTCGAACCACTCTGACACCATCGCCACTCTCCAGGCCACTGTGGAGCGTTTGTCTGCGGAGGTAAAGAAGTTAGATGAGAGATGTGGAGCTCTTGAGGCACTCCAGGAGGAATAATTTAAGAACTGCAGGAATACCAGAAGGCACAGAGGGACCCAAGATGACTGAGTTGGTTCACACCTGTTGGCGGAGGCGCTATCTCTCGAGGAGAAGCCACTCATCGATCGAGCACATAGAGCGAATCGCCAGCGTCCCAAACAAAGTCATCTTCCTCGGCCCATCATCTTGAGATTGCACTACTACCACATTGGTGAGGAAATTCTGCTGAAAGCTGCAGAGAACAAGAACCTGATGTATAAGGGTTTTTAAAATAAACATCCTCCCAGATTTCCCTCCCTCTGTTGGAAACGCAGAGCCGCATTTGCAAATATGAGAGGAAGACTACGTGGGATGACCGGCATCAGGTACAGACTGCTATACCCTGCAAAGCTGTTAGTGACATGAACTTGACATAAGAAAAGTAATTTATCCCTTTTTGATTCTGTGTATCTGGCGCTCATCCAGTGAGTTCACACTTGGCAGAAACAGACTGAATTTGTCTGGAGAACTTTGGCTTCAGCCAAGTTAGATAAACACACTGTGTCTCTGTCAAAACAGCAGTGTAGTTGTGGCACCCCTGTGAGGGAATGACCACATGAATATTATTTTGTGTAAAACACTCATGTAACGGGACATTTTTCATTGCTATATGTATTTATTTTCAGTTTCTTTAAGAGGATAGAAAATCCATGTAACAGGGATTCATTTTATGTTAGAAAGCAGTGAGGGCGGAACTTTGGTGCTTGCTCCGGGGTTTCGGGGAGCAGTAAGTGGAGCCCACCTTCCGCTGCTTCCTCAGACACGTTCTGGAGGAAAGCAGAGACGCATCGTGTCTTCCTTACTCTGCTCTTCACCTGCTTTTACAGGTCGGTACACGGTGCTCGCACCGAAAATGTTGTTTATTGTCACCATGGTTACCCACGTTAATGTGAATGGGAGAGTTAAGGCGGTCCGCCAAAGTTATTTATATGTAAACACGGGAGAAAACCAGAGGAGTGTCCCGCGCGACCGCACCGCGAGCCCGCTCGTTAGGTGGAGCGCTCGTGAAGCAGAGTCAGTGCGCTCCTATGCTCTGTGCAAACGTGTTGTAATGCTCCAATCAAATCAGTTCTGTGAGATGTGAATGTTAATAGTTCTGTTAAAGTGACTGAGTAGATTAGCTAGTGTAACACAAGCACTCTGAGCAACTCTGTGTAGCTAACAGAGGCATTCATGGGTTGATTCAACAAGCTGTGTTTCATGATGCACTAAATAGTGATTTTGCCAGTAAATTACTGGAGGGAACAAATGTAATGTATTTACCAATGCTGTTATTGAATAGAACTGTTTAGCCAGTAAGACACTGCAGAAGACAATGTGATGTGTTTATTGATATGATAAAAGGATGTAGCTGTTATGGAAAGAAGTGTGAACTTGAGAAACTGAACCAGTTAAAAAGAGTATATTTCACTGATGTTGTGAAATAAGTAAATGTAATTGATGTGAATGAGGAACCAGCTGAACAGTATATTGAAAGCTCATGTTTAGTGTTTTATAGCATTTATTTGTGTGAAATAAATCAGACTCAGACACGTTCTGGAGGAAAGCAGAGACACATCGTGTCTTCCTTACTCTGCTCTTCACCTGCTTTTACAGGTAACATGTTTGTCATCGAGGTCTTCATCCTTGGGACCCGTAACATAGTAACTTCTTCATTGTTATACTTCTATAGTTTTCCCATTTTGTGAGCTGTGGATGTGGAAAGTGTCTCAGTGACACATCCACATGAAAACGGCGTTACCTTCGTTCATTTGCACGTCAAATGAACGAGCTGTTTGGACTTTAACGTCACAGCTGATGCTTCGATACTCGAACTCAAGAGTTCAGCTTCCACTCAGAGGTACAAGTACACACAGCAAAGATAAACGTGTACACAAGGTGGAACCCACAAGTGCACAGCTCCAACCAGAGATGGGCAGTAATCCGATTACGTTTTTTGAAGAAACGAGTAAAGTGAGGGATTACTATTGCAAAAAAGGTAATTAGATTACTGTTACTTTCCCGTAAGCACGCTGCGTTACTGCGTTACTAAAACCGCAGCTGTGTGCAGATGAACAATGGATAATCTATCGAGTGTGGAGAGAGTGTGAGCGTGCAGCGTTTAAAGCGTGGAAGCACTGACCTTACTTTGAGTTTGACTCTGTAAAAAGTGACAGAAACATTAGCATCCGCTGTTCACTGCGTGGGAAGACAACATGCTCACTCACTATGTGTTAATGGGCATGCTTATTTATAACTTTGATAAAATGTCATAAAAATAATTCCATGCCAGCTCACCATTGGTGATCAGGTAGTTTCTGTTCCAGTTCCAGTCCCATAAATCATGAAGCTTGCTGCCAGAAAAGCTTCAAATCTCCTTTGAAAGCTGTTTGTGGTCTTGATTGTGGGAGCTTCAGTTGTCTGACTCCAGCTGCCACACAGTGCTCACTGATATCATTTGCAAAAACCCCAGTGTGACAATATTTATCAGTGAAGCAGAAATCAGGACGTGACGACTTTTCTTTGAACATTTGCTCAGGCTAAGCTGTGCTTTCTACCACAGTTGGGAATTTCCTGGTTTACAACAAATTATTGTGTCAACACCGCATAAGATTTCAAACTACAGGAAAATCACTGGAGTTATAAGAGGCAGACAACCACACACACACCACATGCATGCTGTTGCTATTTATTGTGGATTAACCTGTCAAGGGCAAGAACAAAATAATTCTGCCTCAAATACAGGAAATCATAGCTTTCCTGTATTTCCTCCATTGTTGGCATGCTGGTTAGTGCTGTTGCTCCACAGTAAGAAGGTCCTGGGCTAAATTATCCATGAATGTAAACGGCTGTGTGTTTCTATCTGATAGACTGGTGAGCTGTCCAGGGTGTACCCTGCCTGGTAACCTATCACTTCAGGGTTATTTCCCAGCCCTGCTGCAACCAGGATAGAGATAGGAGGATGGTAGTTGTTGTAGACCCATTCAATTTCAATTGAAGGATTAAAATGTTCCAGGAGCTCAACTTACTCCATCTGAACATGTTTCAATCGTGTTTTATGAACACAACATGCAGCTTTACTGAATATGAAAAGGTTGTGTTGATTTAACTCAGTTGTTTAAGTTTCTGCCAAAGCAAAACCTTTGTGTGCAACCAGTGTCCACTATTGAATCAAGTAAATCCAACATGTTTTTGTCAGTGCAAAAAGGAGTTACGGTGCCTGTATTCCTGCACAATATTGTCCCGGGAGGGAGGAAAACTTTCTGGTGAAGTTTTGGTTGATTTTTGGGTTTTGCTTGACACTAGGTTGATTTTATCAGTGAGGTTTGGATTGTTTTCTTTCTCTAAGAGAGAGAAAGATGGTTTTATGCTTGGACATGTTTGCAATGGGCCCCAGTATTTGTTACTTTATTAGTATTTTATTGGTTGCGTTTGTTTGTGCTTTTGTTACAGTGCACTGAGATAAGAACATCTGAGAGGTGTGATCCACCGGTGGTGATATTTTGGTATTTTGTGAGTTCCCGATTTAACAAATCAGCTCTTTAATCCAGACCTGAGAGGTTGAACTTTAAAGCGCTATAAAATATTCTTACTGGAAACAGTGGCAAAGTGTTTTTCTCCATGATTATAATGGGCTTGGGAGAAATTCACTTATATGTGACATTGATCACATGAGAAGTCCTGAGCCTAAAAGGATTGCAGCGAGTCAATCCAGTCCAAAAACAAGGAGCTGTTTTCCTTTAAAATGATGACATCATCTTGCTGGTGATGGAGGCTCGAATAGGCTGCGCGTGAGACTCCATTATCAGCAATATCTGGTATGAATGTGTGTGGATGTATGCATGTGACTGGACTGTGATGGACTGACGACTAAAAGTTTAACTGACTTGATACTGAGACAAAAACGGTGCCGACTTTAGGATTAGTGAATGTCCACAACAATTCACCCAGCCTGTAGAAGAAGGGTGGAGGTTTTGTCTTGCTTTGTTGTTGCAGGAGCAGAAGGATGACAGAGACTAAAGGGGGAGGCTGTAGCTTCACATGAGTGTGAGCTGCAGAGTGAACCCTTTGGTTGCTAATGTTGAGTCACTGATGTTTGCATTAAGAAAATTGTGTTTTATTAGCTGTGTTTTAATTAAGGTATCACATTATATTGTTGGGAATGTTAAATGCTAAAGTGAAGAAAAGCTTTGATTTCACTCATGACTGAACATGTTATTATTAACCATAGCAGGCCACTGTAAAGAGTCAATTAACTGTTATAGAGGAAAAAAGGCCAAAAACTATGTTAATACCTATGAATAACAGGGAATGATAGACTTGTCACATTCAAAATAGAGATATGTAATAACAAACACGGGTCCGTGTCATTTAGGTTCTCCATTGAAATAGTCAATCATTTAGAAAAGTAGAATATATATATATATGTCTCAACGCTGTTTCTCAATAATATTAAAAACCTAAAAACTATTGTTGTGGAAGATAGAAGTCACTGTGACAGCCCTCTGACTGTGGAGGACGTTTGTAATCCTATTTCTGCACTTAAGGCCAACAAATCTCCCGGCACAGATGGTTTAACTGCAGAGTTTTATGAATCATTTTCTAATCTCCTGGCTCCGTTCTTACTGCAGCTTTTCATAGGAAGTGTAGAGAATAACATCCTCCCTCCTACTCTTACTCAGGGTCTCATAACACTTATTCCAAAGCCAAACAAAGACTTACTTCTTATTGATAATTGGAGACCCATCTGTCTGCTCAATGATGACTATGAGATTATGGCTTTAGTACTTGCTAACAGAATGAAAGAGTTCTTGGACACAATTATCGATGAGACACAATCAGGCTTTATGAGAAACAGACACCTTTCTAAGAACATGAGACTGGTTTTAGATCTACTTGATTACTCTGATTTGGTATCTGACTATAGCTTCATTCTCTTCCTGGATTTTTAAAAGGCTTTTGATACAATTGAACATCAATTTATTTTCCAGTCTTTGGAAAAATTTGGCATTTTTCTGTAAAGCTATCAAAACCTTGTACACGAATGGCAATAGCTCAATTAAAATGATTAAGACTCCACCCCGAGATTTGACCTGTTATACAAGGAATCAGCACAGCTGATAAGGAGCTCATCATCAGCCAGCTAGCTGATGACACCACACTCTTCTTGAAGAATGCAAATCAAATCCGTCCAGCCCTTAGTGTTATTAGTGATTTCTCTGAGGCATGTTAATACTTTTAGCTATTTTATATCCATAAATCAATGGCGTGTCCAGCGGGGTGGCCAGTCTGGTTGGGGGGGGTGGCCTGGGGGGGCACAGGCCACCCCCCCCAACCAGACTGGCCACCCCAGGTGCCACCCCAAAGGTAAAACAATAAAATTCAATCAAATATCAAATGTACGATTATGTTTTCACGGTGAAGCTCAGATATCCGAGTGTAAGTGAATGCAGCATCGGCTTCTGCGCTATGCGCATCACGTTAGCAAAGGTAGGCGAGCCAAGCACGAAGGACAACACTGCAGGAAACAATTTTTCGGTGAAAGAAAATGAGGACAGAATAAATGTCCCGGTAAGTAATATTAAGTTTGTTGAGTTTAGTAAACTTCAGTGAAATTAGAATCCCAAGGAAAAAAATAACACTTAAAGAATTTTTGCAGCCGTCGAATATTTCAGACAGTATGCTACTGAGGGCAGCTAACATAAGAGTTATGAGTTATAAGATGCAGGTCGATGTGTAAAAATAACTCAATTGTTTGGTGGTGGCTATGGCAGGGCTTCCACAGAGGCCAGCAGGTGGATGAGGGAAGGAGAGGCAGGAGGAGAGACCCGAGGCAGCCGCCAGTCCGAGTGTCAGGTGAACTGAACTTCAGGTAAGAAGTTATGACCTGCAGTCTATCTGGGTCAGATATAAACTAAGTTTAGGTGGAGTTTATTTTCGTTGTGCTGACTTTACCCTCAGTTGCAATAACTCGTACTGCGTTCTAGCCAGCTTGATGGAGTTTTTATACAGGTGGGTGGGTGCTATGATGTTATTGATAGTGAACTTTATTTTATTCATGCCAACGGCTCCTTAAAAAAATGGAATGGTCCCTCATTCAGAGAAAATATTACACGTTTCGTATTGAGCTGAGAAGAGACGCAGTTTGTCCCGGACTTTAGCTAGAATGGAAAAAGACACAAAGCTGGAGTTATTCTGTCGTTACGCTGCACAGCTGCCTCCTCTTCTCTCATTCTCTCACCCTCTCTCTCCTGCTGCTACTTCAATCATGAAACTGATCAATGATCAGCTGATCGGCTTTTCTCTCTCATTTATTTATCGCCCACTTTGCTGGGTGATGTCGGTTTGTATATGTGGTGAGAGGGAAACATGAAGATGAAACCAGGAGATGTCCTTACTGAACCATCAGAGCTGAACAGGTGATGGAGAAACAGGTTTACCTTTTAGGTCACATGAATGAGTTGAAGGGAAGTTATGAACTGTTTCTGAGAGACAAACAACACCAGGATCCTTTTTTATGTAGCTGACAGCTGGTAACTGTGCAGGGGCGGGTCTAGCAAAGTGTTGCCAGGGGGCCAGGTAGGGCATTAACAGGGAGAGGGGGGCACAAAGAAATACTTTTCTTTCTTATTCTCATTTAAAATATCTAGCTTTTATTAAATAATTATCTGAATCTTACAACCAAAGTTTTTATCTGACGTAAAATGTATAGAAATCATACATATACCAACAAAACTGTACATCACTGTCACAACAGCATTTGTTTTCATTCAAAGGCTTTATGGCTTTAATACCTGGTGGGCCGGTCTCTAGTCAAAATGCCCGATTTTCTGTACCGGTCCAGCCCTGCAGGTTAATACTGGCAGTGTCACCATGCCAGCTGACTGTATTTCATCATCAGCCAGTGTTGTTCTTTATCAATATTACCAAAGTTTACCATAAGGCAGCATAGAAAGTATTTACTTGCTTTCAGGTTTTATTCAAATATTAGTCTTTTCAGTTGTTTCCCCACTTTTTCCCTGTTTCAAAATCAAACACCAGTTTGTGAGAAGATTATCTTCTTTTTTTAATAGGCAGATAAAGTTTTGCATTGGCATTGGCTAATTTGTCAATTGTTTGCTACAAATGTTCGTATTTTAATATTAAAAAATGTTTTTGCCCAAAACATATGTGCACTATATGTCAGTAAAAACACTATGCAAATATTGCTGTCCTTGAATGCTGAGTAAACACTGACAAAGCACTGATTGTATCTCTTGTACTTTATCAACGCACTATCTAAAAACTTTGCACCGGAGTGGTTGAAATCTCATTCTAATAAGAGTTAAAAGCGCATTCGGTTATTAGGTTTACAGGATTATTGAATTATGGTTAATGGTTGGTAGAATTTTTTTTAAACATTATCTGCCAATTACATCTGCCACCCTTCTCCAAATCTGTGCCCCTACCTGGCCCCCCCAACAAAAATTTTCTAGACACGCCACTGCCATAAATGTAAGTTTATTAATAAAACACCATATTTCTGCCGTTTTATAAGGATGTGAATTGTACATACAATCAATTTCAGACTCAACCAACAAAAAGCCTCTCAGAACAATATTTATATTGTAACAGTTGCTATTGTAATGCAGTGTATCACCACATGGCGGCGCCTCCTGTCTCACGACTGGTGTCACCCCCTTTTTGTTCTTCTTCGCACTCCTCCTGTAATGGATGCTCCCGTGTGTACGCGGACTAGTGTGCTCTTTAGTAATGTGTGGTAGAGGTAGCACTTTTATTTTTGATATTGTAAATAAATGAGTACTTTTTGGAAAGTCAGAAGCTGTTGCTCATTTGCTATCCACCTGCACACCTCCGCGGCTGGCTTCATCTCCACTGCACGTTACAACTGGCGCCCGAACTTTTTCCCCTTGGACTTCAGACGATTTTTGCATCCCGCCGAGGATTCTTCTCTTCTAGCACGTGAACTGTCTCGGAAATCCCCCCAGTTTTGCGGACGCTCGGACGTTTTCTCCAGCCATGGCTGCAGCCTCAGCTCAGGTGGGACCCGAATAATTTCTGGATACCGTGGTGTGCCGCTGCTCCGCTTGGGAGAAAGAAAAAGAGAGAAGCTGACTCCGCGACGCGAATGGACTCCGTGGATTTGTTATTTGTTGTTGGTTTCGTCTTCTAAGGATTAATTCTTCTGTGGAGAGCCTGGACATGAACATTTCTGCTGGCTTTTCATTCCCCTTTCCCTCTGCTGAGACTGACTGTAGCACATGTAAGTGATAGCTTGGCCGACTACAACCGTTGGTGCTGGTCTTCGGCTCAGTATAACAAAACGACTTAAAACTAATCTTGCATTGAGCTCTAGTGTTGCAGACATGCTATTGTAATAACATGGTTCTGATCACTCCAGTCTAATTTCAGTTGTTGGGCGAAATTTTATATGTGGTTTTTCTAAATTTAATCTTGAACGCATTTTTGCAGTTTTGTCTTTCTAGTCTGACCTAACTGACTCTTTTACTGCTATATCAATAACTGCGCTGTGCCCTGGAGCGGCTTAATTTTTTTGAAATCGCAATGGCACACTGCCCAGACGACTCTGACTCAGACATGGAACTTACCTCGTTACCTATGATAGGTTTGTAGTTTGAACCCATCCGCTGGAACGTTGGAGACAATATAATTACACTGCAAAGCAAGACACAAGTAGGCAAGCTTCTTCATGTTTCTCGTGCACGGGAGAAAACCGGACAAAGCGCCGTCCCTTCGCTTGACCCCAGTTGCTCTCGTCCGTTCTCCCGTACCACTGTTCTTTTATTGAGGTTACATGAATATGCATAAGTTCATTAACATATGACTTCTACATACAAACAAAGAGTACTGTGTGTGTGTGTGTGTGTGTGTGTGTGTGTGTGTGTGTGTGAGAGAGAGAGAGAGATCTGTGTGGGGTCAAGATGTGACCCTGTGAAGACTCTGGTGCTAGCTGGTGCCAGGACATCTGGGTCCATCTAACAAAAGGCTCTTATACTTAAACAGATATACGTGTGCTTGCTATACCATAAATCAAAGATAAACTCTCCTAGGGAGTATGTGATTTATACCAAGGATAAACTTGGTATAAACTTTAATCCAGACCTGAGAGGTTGAACTTTAAAGCGCTATAAAATATCCTTACTTGAAACAGTGGCAAAGTGTTTTTCTCCATGATTATAATGGGCTTGGGAGAAATTCACTTATATGTGACATTGATCACATGAGAAGACCTGAGTCCGATGCATGTGACATTGGTCTTGGGGCAGTGTTGATGAAAAAGGATGACAAGGGTCGTGAGTACGTTGTGGCTTTTCCTAGTCGCTCCCTTCACAAAGCTGAACTCCCCTACTGCACTTCAGAGAAGGAGTGCCTCGCTGTGATATGGGCTCTGGAACACTTCCGCCCATATGTTGAAGGTGTTCATGTTACTATCTTCACTGACCACAACAGTCTCAGGTGGCTCATGTCTCGTCAAAACCCAACGGGCCGACTCGCCCGCTGGTCACTTCGTTTGCAGGACTTTGATTTCACAATAGTGCATAAACCTGGTGCACAGAACAAAGTTCCCGACGCACTGTCATGCAACCCTTTGCCTCTGACCTGTGACGGGCCGACTGATCTTTTACCAGATCATGCTGTTATGGGCAGCCTGAACATTCGTACTCTGTCCCCCGTCATTCTGGCTGACCGTTCACAATTCAGACAGCTGCAGTTAGACGATCATGTCACAGGTCCACTCCTCAGAGACATTGAAGCAGACTCTCTGAACAGCTTGGACAATGCCACCTTGTTACAGTATGTTGTGTATGACTCTCTTTTGTATCACAGAGAACCCAATTCCACATGTGCTTTGCACCCTTTGAAAGAGCTGAAACTGTTTGCCCCTACTTCCATGAAAGGCACCTTGCTGGACTATTACCATGACCACCCCACAGCAGGTCACTTGGGTGTTTCTAAGACATTGGCTAGACTGCGTTTTAGGTTTTTCTGGCCCAAAATGGCAGCTGATGTGAAACGCTATGTGATTTCATGCTCAGTGCGCCAACTCACCAAGCCAAGTCAGAAAAAAGCAGCCGGTCTTTTGGTTCCCATTGTCCCCCAGAAACCCTGGCAGTATGTGGGTGTGGATTTTGTTGGGCCACTTCCCCGCACCCCCACTGGTAATGCTTATTTGATCGTGTTTGTTGACTATTTGACTAAATGGGTTGAAGCCAGTGCTGTCAAAGAAGCTACATCTCAGGTAGCAGCTGGTAAATTCGTCACTGACATTTTTGCTAGGCATGGTACACCCACTTACCTCATTTCTGACAGAGGGTCTCCTTTTGTGAGTGAGCTTTTTGAACATGTTGTTTCTGCCTTAGGCTCGGTGCACAGACTCACTACGGCATATCACCCCCAGACAAATGCTACTGAACGCGTCAACCGGACTCTGAAAACTGCAATCCGCGCTTATGTAGGTGATAAGCACACATCATGGGACAAGTTTCTCCCTCAGATTTGCTTTGCTCTGCGCACCGCCCCCCATGACAGTACAGGTATGACTCCTGCCATGATGCTTTATGGTCGTGAGTTAGACACCCCGCTTGACCTTATCACTCAGCCTTCTACAGCAGGTGTTGATGAACCGGGTGTGCCTTACCCTGAGACTCTGAGAGCCTCCCTGCAGGAAGCTCACGACCACGCCAAAGCAGCTTTGGACTATAGCCATGACAGACAAAAACATTACTATGACTTGAGACATCGACATGCCACGTTTCGTGTTGGTGACCTTGTGAGAGTTAAGACGTTCAGTCTAACTTTACTGCTAAACTTGCACCACTGTTTCAGGGACCATTGTGTGTATCTCAGAGACTCCGGTGTGGATGCAGGTGTTTATCATGTTGTGAACATGCAACCGTTCCATACCTGGGACTCTCTCACTTCCAAAGAACATTCTGTTTCATTGCCTGTTGAGAGAGAGACCGCAGAGGGTCTGAACTCTGACTCTCAGGCCCACCCTGGCCCCCCTGCAGACACTGACATTGACTCTGAGCCATTCCCCTTTGATTTACCGGACATTGACTCTTCCTCTGGTGTGGGCGCTGTTCCAGAGAGTGTTTCACCCAGATCTGTCCAGCACCCAGCTGCTGGTGGACATTACAATCTCAGGCCCAGACGTTGCCCCAGAGTTACGTCTGGCTGGAGCAACAAAAGATGGACTAATGATTTTCACACAACCAGGCTTGATCTGAAGTGAAATGTTTTGGTTAAACCTGTTTGATGCTGTCTTGTTGCATTGCTACTTTGAGTCATGATATGTAGATGTTTCTGTTTGGTTCATTCTTGGCATTTACTTAGAAAAAAAAAGAACAAAAGAAAAAAGTGAAAAAAACTGTACATATTCGTCTTATTTTCACCAATTTCATTTTTAAATGGTCTTTTGCCCTGTGTGTGTGTGCACCAATCTTAGCTGTAACCTCTATGTATAGGGTACTGTTTGGTGTGGTGTGTGCTTTTTCAGCTGTGTACGGCTGAGGACAGCCTTTTTCTCACCAGGGGGGGACTGTATAACAGTTGCTATTGTAATGCAGTGTATCACCACATGGCGGCGCCTCTTGTCTCACGACTGGTGTCACCCCCTTTTTGTTCTTCTTCGCACTCCTCCTGTAATGGATGCTCCCGTGTGTACGCGGACTAGTGTGCTCTTTAGTAATGTGTGGTAGAGGTAGCACTTTTATTTTTGATATTGTAAATAAATGAGTACTTTTTGGAAAGTCAGAAGCTGTTGCTCATTCGCTATCCACCTCCACACCTCCGCGGCTGGCTTCATCTCCACTGCACGTTACAATATGTTGATTTTTTTCGCCTACTCATATCATAATTTTTTTACTCCTGGTTCTGTATGTTCATGTTCTGTTCTTTTGTAAACTTCATCTGTTTGTATGTTGTATACTCATTGTGTTTCAATAAAGTTCGATTTAAAAAAAGGTACGTTCTAAACGAAGCTTCAGACGTCACTGATCACGTGACTCTGGCCAAACGAATCAAGCCTCGACACGGTGCTTCTGAAGCAGCGCGTTGATCTTTCTGACACACGCACCGGAGCGTCAGCTTCAAGCGGACCATCACTACGTCTCACATCTAAAGGTGTCAAGGTAACTTTGAACTGAGTTCAGTCAATCTGGAGTTTTTCCAAGTTTTCTGTTGCTCTCTGTGAGAGAAGAGCGTTAAAGGCGGGGCTCTCCAGAGTCCAGCAAAACAGGAAACCACAGCTGGGTGTGTGTAAGTGTGCAAACCAATAGAATGCATCGTGGTGGGGGGGCATCACGGGCAAGAAAAAAATAAAAGAATCGGTCGTACCCATGCTTCCCCGACGTCATGCCAGCGCATATTGGGAAATTCGTAGGCACCGATCGGTTTTCTATCAGCCATTTGCTGGGAGTAAGGGCGCCCTCCGTTTGCGAGGTGCGCCTGCTGCTGGCGGCACAGGGAGGAGAGGGCGGGGCGGTGGGGAGTCTCTGGCTGGCTGGAGCGGCATCTAATAACCAACTCACAAAACAAAATAAAAACAACACAACAAACAGATATTATGATACAGACTTATAATCTGCACCGATGTTTTTTCTAAATTCTATAAAGTGAGCGCGAGAGCCCTCGGTGCGCCTGCGCGCTGCTGAAGTCAAAGTAAACTTTATTGTCATCTCCGCTACAGACAGTCCAGCATATAGAGAGACGAGACGACGAGGCTGCAGTTACAGCGGTGCAAGTAAACAAACAATAAATATAAGAAGAGTAACGGTGTGTTCACACCGAACGCGATGGATGCGAATAAAACGCCCCAAACGCCCCTAATTTGACGCGTGCACATTCGCGTCTCAACACGTGTCCAAGAAAAATCCATCGTCAACCGGAAATGTGGGAGGAATGTGGGAGGAAGTTGTGCCAGACATCTTTGCAAGATGGCAGCTGTCGAGCTAGCGCTTGAAGAGAGACTCTCCCTTCTCTATGTACTGTGGAGAGCAGAGCAGCAGCGTAAAAGACGTCCTCGCCGTACCCGGGTCCATCAGGTCCTCCAGAGGCATGAGCAGTTTGGTGAGTTTCACCACTTGCTCCAGTAGCTGCGCCTGGATGACGGCCGATTCCAGCGCTATCACCGTCGGCCAGTTTGAGGACCTGCTTTCCCTCGTCGGTCCCAGAATCGCCCGCCTAGACACCAACTACAGGCGCTCAATCCCACCTGCAAAGCGCCTGTCCGTCTGCCTGAGGTTAGTAAAAGTATTTAATACGGTAGTCCTTTAATGATACCTGTGCTAATATATGCTAAACCATCCATTTATACACTGCTAACATGGATGTGCTATGCTAACAGTGAATGCTGTCGGTGTTTACTGAAAGCAAACTGTGGTACAGAGACGACTGTTTATAATATTTCTAGTGATACTCAGAAGGTCTCATCAAGTCCCGATTTAATTCGATTTATGCTGTTATCAGTGTTTGCAATGATAGCATGGCTGTGGTGTCACATCAATGTATGCGCTCGGTGTTTGCTGATATCAAACTGTAGCATTAGGACCACTGAGTTAACCTTGTAGTGATACTCACTCCTTTATATTTAGACCTGGTTTAATTCTGGGATAGTTGAATATTTGTATATAATCCCTGCAGCTGTCAGACTCTATAGCAGGGGTCACCAGCCTTTATTAAAACAGAGTTAGATAAAACTGTGAACAGTTTGGTTCATCTCTAGTTACATGGTTCTATCTTGATAAGCTGTCTTATCACAGATTAATTTTTCAAAAATATTAATGATTTAAGCAAGGAAAGGGCTACATGTCAACATACAACTCTTTATTTCTATTAATGTCTTACTTCATTCCTACCTGATTGACATGTTTAGGAATTATGAGTGATTGGCTCACTGTAGTTGTGAAAGTTGCTACCAATCAAATTATGATATGTTAAAGTTAAAACAAAACACAACTGTTTTAGATATTATCTAATATACATTTTGTAATTATCCTTATAATTACAAAATGTTTTATGTAAGATTTAAGTTTTGTGATTTAAATCTGACATCACAAAAGTATTTTGGAATTTGAATAATGTATTTTGTAACTGCAGCACACATAATACTGATTTTGAACAATTTTGTCCAGGTTCCTTGTCACCGCGGACTCCTTCACGACCAAGCGTTCAGTTACAGAGTCGGTGTGTCCACGGTGAGCCAGATCATCCCCCAGGTAGCGACGGCCAACTGGGACTGTCTAGTGGACGATTTCATGGCTGTGCCTTCACCTGGAGACTGGCGGTCCATCACAGAGGGATTCCAGGAGCGCTGGAACTTTCCTCTCTGCTGTGCAGCTCTGGATGGGAAGCACGTCCAGACAAAGGCACCCCATATATCATATAGGAGACACACACATTGATATACACTAAATATTTATTTCATTTCTTTTTTGTGGTGCCCAAATTTATGCACCTGCTTGATTTTGTTTGAACAATTATTGCACACTTTCTGTAAATCCAGTAAACTTCTTTTCACTTCTCAAATATCACTGTGTGTGTCTCCTGTATGATATTTAACTGACATTTTTTATTGTAACAACCAACGATTTATACAGGAAAATAATGTCTATTAACAAGGTTGCCCAAACCTTTGCATCCCACTGTATTAGTATATTTTGTCATTAGTATAATATGAAATAAATTCTACATGTGTCAAGTCGTGTGCCAACATTTGCTGTGTAGTAGAACTGAGACATCAGTCATTATAAAAATTTATTTGAAATAATATTAAAATTCTCAAACAAAAAAACATTAAACATAAATATATAAAATATAAGAATTTACAGAGAGACAGGAATAAAAAGGACCAGCTGCTCTCCAGAGCAGGAACAAGGCTGAGGAGGAAATGCTCCATTGGAGACTGGTGTGAACTCTTCAGGCATACCAGGATGGCCAGCTCCACCGCCGATGGACCGTCCTGGGACCCGTCCCTCATCTGCCTCGGAGCTGTCCTCCCCTGTGGGCCTGTAAAACAGCACAAAACACAAAGAAATGAGAAGGCTGCTACTAGATTTTAATTTCAACATTGAAAAAACCAAAAACAGGATATAATCAGATTGGTTTTAGATATTTAGTAAAGGTGATCACAGGCAATCCCACCGACTAAAAAGGTATCAGTGCTTGCTGTACATATCTGTGGGTGCAGCAGCAGGAGCTCAGGGACTGGGGAGCCAGGAGAAGCAACAGGGGATGCTCTGCTGCAGAATCAGTTGGTTCTATCAATACAGTATTAAATGTTAACAGGTTGAATATAATAATCGTAGAGTAGACAGTGGTCCCTCATTTATTGCAGCAGGGGTTCTCAGAATAACTAGCCCCTGGCCACGCACTTTATACACTTTTTTCCACACACACACATGAACATTGGTCACAGTTCTCACAATTGATTCTCAAAGTGCAAACCTTTGTAGATTGCAAAACGTAAAAGTATTATTATGCCGCGGTTTGTCTTCATCTGCCCGCCACTTTCTTGCACCTTTTCCCCTCGCGGTGCAGGTGTTTATTTCCGAATGAGGCTCATAGTTATGGGTGTTTTTGTGCTGTTTTTTCTATTGAACGTGATGGTTATCAAAACCAAACATGATAAATTTGGCAAGCGCAGGAGACACGACACGGAGCAGATTTGTCAATCAGGCTGCAGAATGCAATGCTGTACGGTGCAATAAAAAAATCAGCAAAAAAGCGAAGCAGTGACGGATGAGCGGGACCACTGTGTGCTGTTTATTAATAAAAAATATATATTCCTATGGGAAGCAGGGAAAGCTGTGATGAGAGGTAAAATAATTTCTTTCTCATCACACAAAAAGAAAGAAGAAAACAAAAATATTCAGGAATTAGAAAAAAACATCAAATCACTAGAAGAAGCCTACGCGTCCCACCAAGATCAGGAAACATTGAACAAAATATGCAAAACAAAACTAGAATTAAATGAAACTATTAATAAAAAAACACAATTCCTTATACAAAGACTTCGCTTGCAGAATTTTGAACACAGTAACAAATCAGGTCGATTTCTAGCTAACCAGCTAAAAATAAATAAAGAAAAAACAACTATATGTGCTGCTAAAGATTTATCGGGGAACACAATATATGATCCTGGAAGAATAAACAACATTTTTAGGGATTTCTATGAA
Source organism: Astatotilapia calliptera (assembly GCF_900246225.1). Lineage (NCBI taxonomy): Eukaryota > Metazoa > Chordata > Actinopteri > Cichliformes > Cichlidae > Astatotilapia > Astatotilapia calliptera. The sequence goes on from NW_020535752.1 coordinate 218,456, forward strand.
ACTTTATACTCACCACAAATAAACCCATCTAAAAATGAAATTGATCTGTTTCTTGACAACGTAACTCTTCCAAAATTACTAGACAGTCAAGCAATGGAACTGGATTCGCCACTTACGCCAAGTGAACTCCAGGAAGCCCTGATAAGTATGCCCAATAATAAGGCTCCAGGTCCAGACGGCTTCCCTGCAGAATTCTACAAAGAATTCTGGACAATTTTGGCACCAGTATTCCACAGCATGTTGCAGGAAATCGAGGAAAAGGGCAGACTACCACCAAATATGAATTCTGCCAACATTAGTCTCCTGCTAAAACCAGGCAAAGACCCTTTATTTCCCTCAAGCTATCGTCCAATTTCTCTTTTAAATGTAGACCTTAAAATAATCTGCAAAGCTCTCTCAAAGAGATTAGAGAAAATGACCCCCCTCTTAATTCATCCTGACCAAACTGGTTTCATAAAAGGTCGGCACTCCTCAACAAACACTCGTAGATTACTTAATTTAATAGACTACTCATACGATAAAAACATCGAAGCCATAATATTATCTCTAGATGCAGAAAAAGCATTTGACAGAGTTAATTGGAAATTTTTATTCGCAACTTTACACAAATTTGGTTTTGGAAACTCTTTCATAAACTGGATAAGAATATTATACAATTCCCCAACGGCTCGTATCAGAACAAATGACCAGACATCCTCCAGCTTCTGTCTCCTGAGGGGCACCAGACAGGGATGCCCACTCTCCCCCTCACTTTTTGCAATTTTTATCGAACCTCTAGCAGCAGCATTTAGACAGGCTACAACAATTAAGGGCATAAAATGTAAGAACATAGAACATAAAATCAGTCTCTATGCGGATGATGTGTTGCTTTTTCTGCAAAACACACAAACCAACCTCTCTGAGGTAATTATTTTAATAAACTGGTTTTCAAGAGTTTCAGATTATTCAATTAACTGGCCAAAATCTACAGTTCTCCCCATTAACTGCTCCTTCCATAATTCTTCCTCTGCCCCACTGCAATCCGGAAATATTAAATATTTAGGTATTAATGTCTCTCCTAAGCTTTCAGACTTAACTAAACTAAACCACATCCCACTTCTAAAGAAAGTAGAAGGCGATCTGACTAGATGGAAATCTTTACCCATATCACTCATGGGAAGGGTCGCCACTATAAAAATGATGATCTTGCCAAAAATAAATTACTTATTTTTGATGATCCCTAACAAACCATCACAAGATTGGTTCAGATCTCTGGATTCATATATTTCCAAATTCCTTTGGAAAGATAAACCCCCGCGTATTAGCTTAAAAACGCTACAAAGAACCAAGGATAGAGGAGGATTAGATCTGCCTAATTTTCACCAATACTTCTTAGCCAACAGGCTTCAGTTCATCTCAGAATGGTTAAAACATACCTTCTTAGTTGAGCCCTGGCTAGATGTTGAACAGGCACTATGCAAGGATCTAGAGATTTCAGACCTACCATTTATTAGCTCAAACATCAAAAGACATGAATGCTTTAAAAGTATCAACATCAGCTTTTCTCTAACAGCATGGTGGGAGTTTCTAAAAATAACGGAGTCTTCATTAATCCCATGCAAACGTACACCTATCTGGAATAACCCTGACATATTACAAAACAATAATATGATTAATTTCCCAGAATGGAGTTGTAAAGGAATTAAATACTTAGAACATATATTAGAGGGAACAGAATTTATTCCATTTGACAGACTAGTTGAACAATATGGGATCAACAAGACAAGGTTTTTAGAATATCAACAAATTAAATCCATAGTAAAAAAGAAATTTAACCTCAGTCAAGTTGAATTACAAACACCACTAAGTGCGGCACATTTTCTTACTCTTAAATCCCCCAAATTATTATCTAAAATATACAGAACACTTTCTAAATTAGATGAATCAATATCCCTTCCTACTGCAAAGTGGGAAGCAGATTTATCAGTCAACCTAGACCAAAACTTCTGGTCTCAGATTTGCTTAAAAACTTTTAAATTAATTAAAAATCCCAGTCTGCAATTAATACAATACAAAATACTTCATAGAGTGCACTATACAGGTCATCGGATGTTCAAGATGGGCTTTACATCTTCCAACAACTGCTCACACTGTCAAGGCAATACACCAGACAATTACATCCACGCTCTTTGGTTCTGTCCACCAGTGCAAAAGTTTTGGCGCGAGATATGTGAAGACTTATCAAAGTGTCTGAAATGTAACATTCCAACCTCCCCTTTAGTGTGTTTGTTGGGCAGCTTAGATAATATCACTTCAGAAAAGAATATAGCCCATATGATCTTCACTGCCCTATGCATAGCCAAGAAAACAGTCCTCATGAACTGGAAAAATAAAAATAATCTTAATTCTAACCAATATAGAAATTATCTATTAGATTACATTAGTCTTGACACAGCCTCTGCCACCACATCAGATCAATTGCTCTGGGCCCCTTTTATCAGCTCCATCACCTAGTGGGGGTGGGGGGTCATAGTTTGGTCCCGCCTTCACTGTTGTGATTGGTGAGGGGGTAGGGACAGGCTTATGGCGTCGGGGGGTTCCCCGGAGGCATCTTCCTTGGGGGGCTCAACCCGGGGTAGCGGTCACGTCCGGTTGAGGGCTCTGTTGGCTCTCAGGTGACTGTTTCCTCGCGGCTGCGTGCAGCGGGGCTAGGGGAGGGTCTGTGCTGACGGACGTGGGTTACTGACCTGGCAACCTGGCTGCCCCTGGGTGGGTCCGGGATGGGCGTGAGGTTCTGGGGGCGCTCCGTCTCTGGGCTGGGGGCCGGGCCTCGGGGGCTTGGGTCCTGGTTGGTGTGTTGCCGGGGTTGTGGGCGGGTGGGTGCATGGGGGCCCGGCCCTGGAGCAGGGTGCCGCCGGTGCGTCGAGCCGCCTGGGGGGCTCTTCAACTGGTGGGGGGGATGGTCACATCTTGCAGGAGCTTTCTTCTCTTCAGGAACTCTCTGCAGGAGGGGGAGATACAGGAGAGGTGGAGGAAGATCTCAGCCTGGGCGTTTACCGTCTTATGTAGTCTGGAAGATGTGTGGTTGGTGGGGTGGGTGCAGTTTTCTCTGTGGTGGGGTTGGGTGGACTGTCCAGGGCTCTGTGGAGCCGGGGGGCGCTACTGCACTGGGCCCCGGTCTGGATGGGCCTGGGCCCCCCTTCCCTGGCGGGTCGCGGAGGGTGGGAGTGCCTACTGGGGTCAGCGGGGGAGCTGGCCCCAGGGAGGGGTTACCTGCCCCTCCCTTCCTTCCCTCCCCATCTCCAGCTGCCTCCCTCTTCCCGCTCCTCCACAACCACCCACACATGCAGGGCCTTGGAGTGGGGGTATGTCACCAGGGTGCATAGGAGGCAACCCCCCCCCCCCCCCCCCTGTCCCCTTCTGGCTGCCTCTGCCTCAATTTTATCCCACAACTTAGACATTCACATTATTCACACTCTCATTACACATACATATAGGATCTTGGGGGTGGGCACAATCACGGAGTCCAAATCACCATCAGGGTGTATACCTCACCCCTGACGTCGTTGCCCACCTCTCAATTTTAAATACACTTAGTCATTGAGGGTTAGCAGGAGGGACTATGCGCTTACCTGCTGCTCCTTGGCAGGTAGCTCCATGCCCTCCTGGGTTTTAATTGCACCTTAGAACACATATGCATCAACACTACAATGAGCGGGTGGAGGGAGGTTTGGAGTCTTCTCCCACCCCCATTCTCTGCGGCCTGCTGGAGCGGGAGGGCTAGTAGGAGGAGTTGGCCGTCCGACTGCGGTCTGGGGTGTGGGGCCTCCCTGCTGCTGCGGAGTCGGGGTGGTCTGCCTCTCCCCACCGCAGGGAAAAGGGTAACACCACCTGGGTCTGGGTGCAATTCCCCCCTCCAGGGGCAAGGGTACCTAGACCCGGTTTGTAGAGTACGCTTGGGGAGTGTGATTGTGTGTACAGCGTCTCTTTATGTCTGTCTCCACGTTGGTTGAGTGTGGAGTGAGTGCATATGAGAGCATGAGGGTGGGAATGGATGTTTGTGTCTGTGTGTGCCTGTATGTCTGTGTCTATATGTCAGGTTGGGTATCAGACGCCACCTCTCTGGGGACACCTCAGGCCCTCCAAGGTTTGGAGGCCTATCTCCACCCACCACCACTTCCCCTGCCGGTGGCGGACTCCCTCAGGTGTCGGTGTGTTGGTGGTTCTTTGTGTCTGGGGGTGGGCGTCCGGGTACACACCGGCTCACTCCTTGGCGGCCACTTGTCGGGGCCTGGGGCCTGGGGCTCGCTCGGGCCCCTTTGGAGGTGGGGTGCCCCCGGCCTCTCGGCCTAGGGCTCGGTCACTCAGGCACAGCTGGGGGCCGGCGGAGCTCACGGGCGCGTCACTGCAACTCCCCCTGACTTCTGCTCCGCGGCTGCTGGGCGAGCCCTCATCTGGGACTCTCCTCAGCTCTTACTGGGACAGTGGCGCGGCTGCCCCTCTGTTGGTCTTCCATGGTCTCTTGTGTTCTGGGGGCCTCTGGATGTCTGGAGTTTTGATCTCCTCCATACCCGCTTCACACCCTGGAGGACGGGGCTGTGGCCCCCCCACACTCCCTAGCAGATCATTACATGAAGAAACCTTTGGAATGCAAGCATGCTGATCCACACAGGTATGCACACATGGGTATTCACAGACGCGGACTAAAGCTTTCTTGGCTGCTGCCTCAAAGCACACTGTGCGCTGTCTATCTTGCGTGCTGCACAATATCGTTTATTACTTAGTAAATACTGATATCTATGACTAGCTAGTTTATTGTGATGGTGCTTTGTTTTCTCTATTATTATGTTGCTCTTTGTTGTTTGCTGTCTCCTCTGTTTGTTTTTGTTTGTTTGTTTGGTTTTTTTTCTCCATACAGGTGACCCAGGAGTTCTTTTTTTTTTTCTCTCTCTTCCCCCCCCTTCTCACCGTCTCTTCTCCCCTTTGGTTTTCTTTCTTTCTCTCCCCCTCTCTCTCTCATTCATTCCCCCTGTCCTATTTATTAAAAAAAAAAAAAAAAAAAAAAATGACAAAGGATGAACTGAAGCTCTGCCATCACGTAATGTCGCATACTGCTGTTTCTGATGTCGTTTAAAAAAAAATATATATATATATATATATATATATATATATTCCTATATGACAACATGCATAAAAGCAGAACGGTATTTGTACGTCAGTGGGAAAATAGCAGTGGCTTGCTAGCTTTTGTGCGGCTTCCCCGGGTCAGTGAAAACTTTCAAAAGAGAAATGAATGAACTTACCAGGTTGCCCGATCTCTTCACATATCTTCCTCCAAGCTCGGTCCTTTTTATTCCTGTCTCGGTACAGAAAGCAGCTGGTGTCGTACAGCTCCGAGTTGATTAGCCTTCCCTCCATTGAAGTATGAAGGGATTTGGCTGGATCTGCCCCTTTGACCTAGGTCACAGCCACGTCACCAGGCTCCTGATTGGTTGTCGCGGCGCGATTTGATGCTGGAGTTCAGCTTTTTCCAACTCGAGCGGTAGACGCGAAACGCGCGTATGCACAAAATGCAACACAAAAACTGACGCGCGTGGTTTTATTCGCGCGTCAAACGCGCCAGACGCGCTACACTGACGCGCGTTTCACGCGTTTTGGCGTTTTGGCGTTTTGGCGACGCAAATCTGCTTCCGAATTTTCGCGGGACCCGCAATCGCGCGTCATCGCGCCTTTCCATTGACTTTACATGTAAACCTGACGCTCTATTCGCGTCCATCGCGTTCGGTGTGAACACACCGTAAGAAAATAAATCTACACTTTAGGACTCGGGGTAAAGGATCAATAACAATTTAAATTTATAATTTACAGTTTGATGATTTAAAGTCTCACACAACCCGTCAAAAGGGGCGGGGCCGGCTGCTTCCAAGTAGAGCACATTTCATTTATAATGATGTAAATCCAAGCCCATCATGGATTCACGATCTGAATCCTGGGTTGTGTGAAATCCCAGAAATCAACCTTAGACAAAGTGAATCTGTGAACTAAGGTGTAGGTCTGTTAGGTTAATTGTGCTGATCCTCGGGTTGGGGGATTTGTGTTTGTACTGGAGCGCAAAATTCAAACCAATAAAAGTTCAAAGCCATCAGGTGCTCAGGTTAGAAAAAAGAGAAAAGATGCAGGTAAGCAGACGTGTGATTGGATAATGGCAGCTCATCCTGAACCAATCAGACTAAACTCCAAACAATACATTATGTTACAGATTTTAATATTAATTAGTCATTGTTACTTGTTGATTTGTCCTTTTCTCATTGTGTGACGAATTATGACGACTGTTTGGTAGCTGTTATTGTCTCTCTCTCTCTCTTCATGTGTGTTTCTCTGGTGAAACAATAGTTTTGTGTTAATGTTAGGGCTGCACGATTTTGCATAAAATGAGAATCACGATTTTTTGGCTTAGAATTGAGATCATGATTCTCTCATAACAATAAATAAACATAAAACAACAAATGTCTCACGTTTTGTTGTTGCAGCAAAATGTTGTCCTGCTTGAAATTCCGTCTCCACCATTGCTCGACGCTGCGTGTACAGAGCAGGTAGTGCAACAATAGAAAAATAGTTGCGGGACGGCACTGTGTAGCGTTTGTCTAGGGTGTTGATCGTTTTCCTAAATCCCTCGTTTTGCACAGTGTTGATGGAGCCATATCTTTGGTCAGGTGATAAGTGATAGCCTCCGTAATGTCTTTGTGCCTGCGGGAGTTCGACGTGTATAGGGAAGCGCTGTATAAGGTTCCCGTTATTGATGTTTGGGTGGTTGACCGGGACGGATTTTCTCCTGTCACTTTCTCGTCATCCCTGACGTGCTCTCCGTTGTTGTTTCCCTGCTAATTTTAGCATCACACGGCACAGCTTCTGTATCACGTGGTATAAGGCTCCGCCCTTGTCATTTGTTGAGCAGGAAGAGTGGGCGCTTGTTTTCATGCAGAGTACGTCCCGGATCAAAATGCGGTACATTTGATCCCTGTTGTCTTTGCTTGATGATTGGTTTGAGTCTTGACAATCCACATTGCTGGCGTTGCATCTTTCAATGGCAGCAATGGCAGGTATCAGTGCTCAAACCTTTTGTGTTTGTTTCCAACAAGTTGCCCACCTCGGGAAACAAAAATGTGTTCTTTTACTTGTCAGATGAACATATGAGACACTTTGACTCTTCAGTGCAGTGTGGAGCCTAACAAAGATCTGTTTTGTGTCCCAGCTGATCAGCAGGAGGAGGAGAGTCTGACGGAGCAGCAGAGGAACAGTTTCAGCTACTTGGACTCAGCTCAGCCACTACAGAGGAAACAATGAGCTCAACACAGAAGGTGACAGACAGAGCAGGACCATGTGACCAAAGATATTTATCACCATATACATCTGAACATTTGCCATAACGATACATCCTGAGCATAACCATGTATAATATCCACTAAACTTCAGAAGAGGTTATACAGTCGTGGCCAAAAGGTTTGAGAATTGCATAAATATTGGAACCTGGAGAAGTTGCTGCTTAAGTTTTTATAATAGCATTTTGCCTGCACTCCAGAATGTTATGAGGAGTGATCAGATGAACTGCATCGTCCTTCTTTGCCATGAAAACGAACTTAATCCCCAAAAAGCCTTACCACTGCATTTCATTGCTGTCATCAAAGGACCTGCTGAGACCATTTCAGTGATCGTCTTCTTAACTCAGGTGAGAATGTTGGCGAGCACGAGGCTGGAGATCATCATGGCTGTATCCCGATTCAGGTTCTGCAGCTTTAAAGTCCTCAAGGGCCGCGTACTCAAAGACCGCTAAGGCCGAAGTGCGAGGCTCGTAGGCTCGTGAAATGGGACGTCTAGCCTCCGTCGCGCTGCCCAGGTTGCATAGCAACCATGATACTAACAGCTGGAAACGTTTCATACAGCTTTGTTTGACAGAAATGATGGAGAACATATTTAGTTCATTTGTTTCTACATGAGCTCTGTGTGATTTGATGAGTATCTGAGGCTGAGACCACAGGACTGTGAAACATGATTGTTGGGCTTCATTTCTGTGCTGAACAGTCGTTTAAGATTAGCTGTAAATAACAATTAGCTGATGTTGTTCATGAGACTAAAGTCATCTCACTGTGGTAATGTAAATATAATATGTTCAATATTATAGTTATTATATTGTTGGCATTACTAAATTTGGCTCAGTGCTTACATATATGTGTAAAAAGCAAATGTACGAGCTGTGATAACTGTGTCTGATAGAATGAAGAGTAGACTGATAGATGAAATATTCCTTTATTGGGTGAGAAAATCAGACCATGTCATAACTGCTTTAAGTCACACAGAATAGATATCAGAGCCTTAAACAGGCTGACTTCTGCTAAATGGGTCAAACTGGGCAGAAAGTCTACAAACACATAACATTCTTATAGAATATGATGTAACACTATAGATCAACTTAGCTCAGAATATATAAAGCATATAAACAGTTACAGTAATATGATGCAACAAACACAGCAGCTACTGATCCAAAATCCTCAAAGCTTCATAGAACTGAAACCAACATTTATTTTAGCTCCATTCTGCTGCTGATACATACTTTAGGTTTCTGAACATTAAACTTGTTGCTGCCTTTCATAGTGTGTAACTTGAAGGCCCTGAGTACTTTCTCCCACACTGAAAACACTGGGATGATCACATTATTTGAACATTACCTAATAAGACTGATTCAGCACAGACAGTTATGTTAAACTTTCCTAGCAGTCCTTCACAAACAGGGAACAGTCTGTCTCTCCATCTGTCAGCTGCTGCTGGCTCTTCCTCCTCCTCTTCCTCACACACTGCTGAGTTTGTCCTGGTGGATCATCAGGGCTGCAAAGCCTCACAGATGATGTGCAGCAGTGGCTCCCTCAGTCTGTCCTCACTCTGGACACTTGCAGTCGTCACACATGGAAATCAAATGTGTGATAAGCTGCAGGATTCAAACACAAGTGTAACTTATAAACACATGTTCATACTTTTATTCCACAATCAGAGAGAAAGAAACAGAGAGAGAGTGCAGGACAGACAGACAGGTGACAGTCTCAGGTGTACACACTGCTACACAACAGCACCAGAGAAGCAGGATTTAGTGTTTGTGTTATTACGAGTGTAAACAAGAAGAGTTCCAGATGGTGCAGTGGACACATGTGTGACTGCTGTGATTAAAGCATCTTTCTTTCAGCTTAACGAGTGAACCGTCAGCTCGTTCAAACACACGTTAAAGTGCGTTTGGCTCGACACCACCGAACAGAGGCAGCAATATAACACAGCTCAGATTAACAGTGCAGTGGATCCTGCTTGTGCCGTGATGTTCAGGACTGCAAACCGAGCAGCATCACTGACTTTCAGCTTGTTGTGTTTGTGGATATATGACTGACTTTAATTATCCACAAAATCATCACATTCTCTGTCAGATTAAGGTCGACTATTGAACGGCGTATATTTTAAAGGCTTTAAAACCAAGTTAACGCTGAAAGTACAAACATCACTAATGTCACATAACTCTGCCGACAAGGCATAGCTATGGCTATGAAATGCTCTTTGTGTATCACTTCTTCATTATGAAAGATGTCATTAATGCACTAGTAATGTCTCATCTGGAGTATTGTTCAATCATTTGGTCAGCAGCTAATAAAACAGATCTTAACAGACTTCAGTTAGTCCAGAATAAGGCGTCCAGATTAGTGTGAAGATGTTCATACTATACTAATATTGATCAAATGCATAATAACCTTTCTTGGCTTCCTGTACAGGCTAAAATATTCTATGGCTTACTTGTAGTTCTAAAGAAAGCAATTCTGTTAAACACACCACATTTATTCTGCTCAGCTGCAGTATCCAGATGAAATACATCATCATATTACACAGTTTTCAACAAGCTGCAACTTAGTAAATGCTTGAGTTAAAAGTAACGTTTTGTAAAACTGTTACATTTAGAGCAACTTTTAAGTGGAATAAGTTGCCTTAAAAAATTAGAGAATTATTCAAAACTTCAATGAACACTTAAAAGCCGATTTACAGAGCTTTTAGTTGTTGTAAATATTGTAAGACATGATTTGTTTTTGAAATTTGTGTAATGTGCCTCAATGTTATTGATATTATTATTATTATTATTGATTGCTTATATTTGAACAATTGTGAAACGTCACTGTGGATGTAAGAGTGAAATTATGTGGATATCTTGAATCCACTTTATTGTGTAATATTTTATGTGAGTATTTGACGGAAGACGAGCAACATCTGTTGTGGAAGCTAACGGGGTTCCTTTAGAATAAACAAACATAGGATTTATTATCACTGAATAATTCTGTATAAATCTATACAAATTATAGAAATATGTAATAGGAAACAACAAAATAATCTAAATTATAAAATAATGTGTGTGTGTGTGTGTGTGTGTGTGTGTGTGTGTACAATCAGGAGGGATGGGCATGATTTTAGTGTTTGAACAGTCATGAATTATCTTTAACAGCAGGTTGGATGTAATGTGTTAGAACTACCAGCAGGTGGGGATAAGAGACCTTTAAGGTGTTTGGTGCCACGCTCCACCTTCAGGTTTAAAACTAGTGTTAATGGAGTTTGAAGGTTGAGTTTGTTCCACGACTGCATTTCACTCACTGCCTCTGTTTGTATCTCTGTCACTGCAGGACCAACATGGAGCCAGAAGTCAGCGCTCTCAGGAGGCCGACAAACCTCACAGAAGAAAGGGAGAGAAAAAACACACCTGTGACGAGTGTGGGAAGGGTTTTACTGTGAGGGCTAAACTAAAACAGCATCAGGTCATCCACACTGGAGAGAGACCGTTCAGCTGTGACTTGTGTGGAAAGTCTTTTTCCTTGAAGGGTTCCCTAAAACAACACCAACTCATCCACAGTGGAGTTAAAGCGTACAGCTGTGATCAGTGTGGCAGAGCTTTTACTCAAAGTAGCAGCTTACAGAGGCATCTAGTTACCCACTCTGGAATTAAGGCATACAGCTGTGACGAGTGTGGGATGGAGTTTACTCTGAAGGCTTCACTAAAACAGCATCAGGTCATCCACACTGGAGAGAGACCGTTCAGCTGTGACTTGTGTGGAAAGTCTTTTTCCTTGAAGGGTTACCTAAAAACACACCAACTCATCCACAGTGGAGTTAAAGCGTACAGATGTGATCAGTGTGGCAGAGCTTTTACTCAAAGTAGCAGCTTACAGAAGCATCTAGTTACCCACTCTGGAATTAAGGCATACAGCTGTGATCAGTGTGGCAGAGCTTTTACTCGCAGTAGCCACTTACAGAGTCATCTAGTTACCCACTCTGGAATTAAGGCATACACCTGTGACGAGTGTGGGATGGAGTTTACTCTGAAGGCTTCACTAAAACAGCATCAGGTCATCCACACTGGAGAGAGACCGTTCAGCTGTGACTTGTGTGGAAAGTCTTTTTCCTGGAAGGTTTCCCTAAAAACACACCAACTCATCCACAGTGGAGTTAAAGCGTACAGCTGTGATCAGTGTGGCAGAGCTTTTACTCGCAGTAGCCACTTACAGAGGCATCTAGTTACCCACTCTGGAATTAAGCCATACAGCTGTGACATCTGTGGAAAAACTTTCAGCCGGAGAGGGAGCCGAAATACACACCTACGCATTCACACCAGACATGATGTGTACTGCTGTGAACAGTGTGGCAAACAGTTTACAACAGACTCACACTTACAACAACACATGTTTACCCACACTGAGGAGAGACCTTATCAATGTGACCTGTGTGAGAAGACTTTTAAATCTCCACATGACCTGAGACGACACCAACAGATCCACACCAGAAAGAGACTCTACAAGTGCAGCTACTGTGAGGTATGTATTTATATTGTTATCTTGTCATTTTAGCCTGACTGTTTGGAACAACTCTGCTCATTAAACTGTGTTAGCATGTTAGCAATTCTACTGCATGGAAAAGCAGCTCTGAGTGATTATTCAGATTTTCCTTTCAGTTATGATTTTAGTATTACTGTAGTATTATGGTGGTAGTATTGTAGTTATTGCAGCCCAGTAAACTGAGTGTGTTAACTGAAACAGTCAAATGTAGTTGGACGTCTGCAGAGATGCTCTTTATTTCAGGCGACGTTCAGGATACAAATGTTGAAGGACTGACTTACACTGTCTTTGTGTCTTTGTTTAGAAGCAGAGCGACACAGATGGATCCAGTTCTCAACCCTGTCCTCACTGTGGTGGTGTGAAAGACTTTCATTGTGACCTCTGTGGAAAAACTTTCAGTCGGCAAAATACCCTAAAACTACATCAACGTAGACACACTGGAGACAAACTGAAATACTGCAAAGAATGTGGGAGAAGCTTCTCCACAACAAGTGAGTTAAAACGACATGAACTGTTTCACAGTGGGGTTAAAAAGCACCTCTGTGATCAGTGTGGGTCATCCTTCACTACTGAAGGTGAGCTTAAATCACACAAACGAGTCCACACAGGAGAGAAACCACACAAGTGCAGACACTGTGAGAGAAGCTTCTCACAGTCAAGTAATCGTAACAGGCATGAACGTGCACACATGGAAGGAAACTACAGCTGTGACCAGTGTGACAAGAGCTTCAGGAATCTCAGTTCATACTCTGCACACAAACGATCCCACGTTACTAATAAACTGTTTCACTGTTACCAATGTGCCCAAACATTCACCTCATTGTCTGCTCTGTGCAAACATCAGCGCGATCACTCAGGGCTGAAATCACTCCCATCACTGGATCACAGTGAATCTGAAGACACAGAAAGATCCTCTGGTTTCTGTGTCAGACTCAAAAAGCTTGAGATCAGGCTCCACAGAGTTCAGATAGAATCATTTAAACTTGTGTTGAACTGAACTGGTTGCTGGGCTGAACTTCTACATAATACAGATCTACATGGGATCTTCTTTTCTGTTGTTTTACTGAGTCAGTTTTGTCCTTTTTTCTCTGTCCTGGTTTTGCTCGTCTGTAAATGATTGAAACTCAGTCAAATAGTTCATTGTTCTCCAGCAAAACGTTTTGGAAACTCATGTTTAACCTTTAAAACTCTGACATGTTTTAGCACACAAGGCTTCATCGGGGAGTTCACTCATGATTGGACCATGAGAACAAAGGTTTTTAGTTCTTTCAAAGAGAGTCTTGGAGATGTTTGATGTTTCTGTTTTTCTGAAACCACCTGAAAGAAAAACAATTTTTCTTGCTTTATGTAGTGTGGAAGTTTTTAATGTTTCTTCATCTGTGATGTTCTTGAATGTGTTCACGTGAAGATGGTACAAATAAAGAGAAAGAGAAGTGGAGAAAGGACAGAGAGGAAGGGGAAAAAAAGAAAGTGGCAGATCTCAGTGAACGACTACGGCGTAGTGGGTCGGTCCCGGAATGAGCCCCGTGGGTGCTGGGACGTAGCGCAGCGTCTCGGCGTTTGTTGCGGCCCATTTCTTCCCATCTTTGGAGGTCCACGCCGCTGCTTCCTCCGGCGTCCTCCCCTCGTTCTCATCTTCAGATGAAAAATCAGAGGACGACTCCTGGTGATCAGTGTCGAGAGACAAATCATCCGTGTCATCCCCGGAATCAGAGTCACTCTCGGCAGATGAAGAGGAGAGATCCTCGCTGTCAGAGCGCATCAGGATGTCCACTACTTCCTCGGTCCTGTAGTACCGTGCCATCGTGAAAATGCCTACTCCCGCGCTACGGCTTATTCTTATAACCTCTCCTGCCTGCACCTGCATAAACAAGCTGAGGTTGGCGACAAAATAAAGTCTAATTTGTTTTTTATTCTTGTTTTCATGTTAGATTTGTTTGCATTGCAGGGTGTACTTCAAAGAGGGAGGGAAGGCTTTTATCTAAACTTAGAATGAGACCGACACAATTTTTTTTCTTTTAGGCAGAGAGACCTTTATTTTATTTTATCAGAATCAGAATCAGAAAGGGGTTTATTGCCAAATGTTGAGCAGGTTTACAACATTAGGAAATTGCTGCGGTGCTTCAGTGCAGACATAGTGTCATAAATAGCACTTAAATAGACATGAAAAAATAAAAGTAGGAATAAGAATTAAAAGTGCTACGTTTATATTTTATTTTTAATATAAAAGGTCAAAATGCACCCTCTAAAATGGTACCGAACGAGCAGCGGCCCAAGCTGCCGCTGCACGCGGGGAATGAGGCTGCCTTTTCCGGGTATCTGTTTCGAGCAGGCCGCTGGAGAAGGTGTATGTTCCAGCAGGCGTCACATGTGGAACAAGGGCGCCACCCGGTGGCCAAATAAAAAAATTACAATTCTAAGGCCTTTTGTCCAAAGCAAAAGCGATCACCCAGATGTTTACGGTATAAATCCTGCAGTGAAAAATAGCGTTTATAAAGGGTTTCAATGGGGCGATTTATGGCTCTAGGACCTCATGTGGATGGCGGTTTTTAGCTTAGCCACCTTAAGCTAATCGAATAAACGGAGACGGCAATTCTAAAGAAAAAAAAAAAAAAAGGGTTGGAAGGTTTGGCTATATTCTATTCAACACAGTGAAAATGGCCTAATATTAAAAAACGCTGTGGATGAAAAATGGCCGTAGGTACTACCAAGGGTTAAGACAATAACAAAATCAGCTTACTATCGCCTCAAGAATATTTCAAGGATAAAAGATCTGATGTCTCAACAGGACCTGGAAAAACTAGTCCATGCATTCATCTTTAGTAGGCTTGATTACTGTAACAGCATCTTTACAGGTCTACCTAAAACATCAGTCAGACAACTACAGCTCATTCAGAACTCTGCTGCTCGAGTCCTCACTAAGACCAAAAAAGTGGACATCAGTCCAGCTCTGAGGTCTTTACACTGGCTGCCTGTCCGTCAGAGGATAGACTTTAAAGGTCTGATGCTGGTCTATAAAGCTCTGAATGGTTTAGGACCAAAATACATCAATGACCTCCTGACCCAGTATGAACCTTCCAGATCCCTCAGGTCATCTGAATCCGGTCTTTTATCAGTTCCCAGAGTCAGAACCAGACACGGAGAAGCTGCATTCAGCTTTTATGCTCCTTATATCTGGAACAAACTCCCAGAAAGCCTCAGATCAGCTGAAACACTCAGTTTATTTAAATCCAGGTTGAAGACTCACCTGTTCTCAGCTGCATTTGAATAAAGCACCAAATCCACACTTTTAAGCTTAAATTTCAAAACATACATTTAACTACTGATTTTATCTACTGTTCTGATCTGTTTTGATTTTATATACTGTTTTGTTTGTTTGTTTGTTAATTAGTTAGTTTGTTTGCTTGTTTTAATCAATTTTAAATCATGCTTTTTATTTGTTTTTGTTTCTAATGTCTCTGTAAAGCACTTTGAATCACCTTGTTGTTGAATTGTGCTATACAAATAAACTTGCCTTGCCTTGCCATCAGAAGGGCTCAAACCTCCTGCTGTTTCTACTGGACCATAAATTCTACTTTATGATGATCTTCAAAGATAAAAACGTGAGTTTATTTGTGAACTCTGTGAAATGTGTCTGATGTTTAGTTTGAACCAATCCTGTGTCAGCCGCAGCCACATCATTGCCACACATACAAATGGGTGCGTTCCTGTTTAGACCTGCTGGCTGTCAATGGGCTTCATTCCATTTCAGACTGCCGGTGGTCGGCTGTGATCTAAACTCAACATGGCTCCTGTGTTAGAAGAGCCTCTGATTTTAAACTTTGCACATTTAATAGTTTCTTTCCAACACTGTGGAGCTACCAGCCCAGTATATGTAGCCACAGTAGATGGAGTTATCAAGCTGGACTGACAAACATCAGGACTCATGTGATTCCTACATGTGGACCTTTCACAGATGGATCCAAGTGCAGATTCAACTCTGCATCACATTTGACTTCAGCTGTTACACACTTTCTAGCTGTGTCACTTCCTGCTTTTTGGATCAGATAGTTTATCCATGTCCACAAATGTTTGGCTGCATGTTTTTATCATCTATATTTCCAGTCTTCATACAGCCGATATTTCATGTGAACTCCAACCTGCCAGCTGCCATCATGTTTTCAGGGTTCATTCAGTGTTGAAATGTTGGACAAACAGCAGCACATGTTCTCTAAATGTTTGCTGCAGTCAATTTAAATGAAGCTGATACTACATGAGACATTTTCCATATTTACTGTCTTTGAACAGAGAATAATAAAGCCATCAAACATATACAGGCTGTGCAAATACAAACTTCTGTGGTGCATTTGATGACCTGCAGAGGAGAACAAGTCGGGCTTTTCAGCCCTAACACAACCTCTTTGTTCTCAATACTACAAAACCTTCAAAGGCTGATATGCAAGTTTGCATGAATCACCAACACAGTTGTGTTTGTTTCTAGTATAGTTATAAATAAGCTGATCAAATATCTGCTGACTGATTAGATCCAGTATCTATTACAGATGAAATGGATATCACAGCGCATGTTGTTAATCCGTCATATCAAACTAAACCGTGTTGCTGGTGTAAATATTGTGGAGCAGCGAAATTATTTTACTGCTATTGTTAAAGAATAATTATCATCATTACCATTGCATTAATAATATAATCTGCAGCATGGATATTGCATTCAGAGGTTTAACAGTGTGTGAAAGATTAAAGTCACAGGCTGACAGGAAACTGCAGGCTTGCAGAGAGTTTGCAGAAGTGAAAGCAGAATCTAAGTTATTCTGAGCAGCTGGCTAGACGAGGCTATTTGAATTACTAGGTTATTCAAATTGATCATTGCTTTAACAATGTAACAGATAGCTTTAAGATGGCCTTAAGATGTTTATGCATACAGTTATTATGTTAACCTTGTATTCCAGATGCAGTTATAACTATTTTATACATATTGCATATCTGTGCTTATTTTGAAGTGATGTTCAGGTTCATTAAGGGTTTTAAGCTTCACTGGTGAGAGTGTCCAGATGATCCATGTTGAGGGAAAACTAGAACATAGAAGGAATTGCAATACATGCTTACAAAACACTTATATCAGGTCATTTTATATTAAGGTTTCATTAGAGGCTCTTGATTAAAACATTTATTCAACATAGTACATGTAGTTTCAGTTAGGCTATTGTACCTAAGGATGAGCCTCTGGTCTGGTGAAAGGTCAGAAGTGCAACGGTGAGATGAGAGCGCATGTGAGGTCAACACACACACACACACACACACACACATTAGTTGGATTTATTTATAGGTAAGAGATTAGTCATGTCTGGTTGTAACTGCGAAAGTGTCTCTGTAAAAGAGGAACAGTTTCTTGTTGTCTCGGCAAGAAAGAGGAACAATTCACTTTAAGACAAGAACTGAAAGGTAGACAGGAAGTACCGGCCATGAAAATAGAAGACGATGTTCTTTTGAACTGTGTTAAAAGTCATTGTGGTTTTGATTTGACGTATGTATATATCCTGTCTGTGACGTATGAAGGGGCGTCATTAATTCAAACCCTGATGCTATAAAAATCTGTGTATGCTTTGATTAAGTCGAAGATCAGTTCCTGTCTGCGAACGGAGCTTGACTTCCCACGTGTGTATTCATTAAAATCATTGTTTGACCAAGATCTTCTGGACCATGGTTGTTTGTACTCTCCTTCCTCAATATTTGAACCTTAACAATATCCTCCAATAAAGTCAGATGAGGGCTACTGTTGCCAGGTAACGATGATGTCACACTGGATCTTCTGATCTTTAGCATCGTAGCGCTCGGAGTCTGATGTTGGCTCATGTGTTGTTAAACACCAACATGACGTTCTACTAGTCAAGGCCTCACCTTAACCCACTGATGCTGATCACACAGACCCACTAATAGAACTGTTTTATCAGGGTTTGATGCAGCGTCAGCATTAATGTCACATTTAATCAGAACACATTTACATTACAAGCCCACTACAACCATATGGAACTCCAAAGTGTTCAAAATTAAATAAATAAATAAGTCATGATGAAATAAATAACTATGTGAATAAATAAGACACAGATATGTAATGTGAGAATGATATTGTGAAATAATTGAACACATTTTGAAAAAAAGATCATTATTGTGAAATATATTGTATTCTGCTATATAAATTTACTTATTATTGTGAAATATTATTTCATGATCATTATTTTTCACAATAACAGAGATTATTCCTGAGGCATTTTATTTATTGCCAGCCATTTTTAATCCAAAATGTCCTTTTTTTCAAAGTCAGTCTTTATTTCAAAATCCCGTTTTTCCCAATGGCCTATTTATTTCATTATTATTACACATTATTTGACCACGAGCAATCTTTTCTGGTTTGACGCCGTCTTTGTAGCCAGAAACCAGCTCTCTCCTCGGCTTCCTCCACTACACGCTTCCCCCACGCCAGTCTCCTCCGTCACTATAAAGGGGAGAGTCATGAGCTCCATCACCCTCACCTGTGCCGTCCAACGTCCCGCCACCAGCCTCCACTGCAGCAGGCCAGAGACCACACCCGTGCCACAATAAGTAAAAGTATATCCTTGCTGTACCCTTAATGCTAAATGTGCTAAATTAACCGCTGCCTTTGCCCCTTTGGGATTATTCTTATGTCACTGGGATGTTGACCTTTGACCTTCACATTAGAGAGATGGGCAGACATAATTAGTGTATGAATTTTAAAGTAACAGGTAATAAAGAGAGTGTAGCAAATGTAGTCAGGTTTATTACTCTGTATCACACATGAGTGCCCGAGGGAGGCGGGGCTGACTGGGGAGACACAGGAAACAGAGAGACAGGGCTGACTCGACATGAAACGATGAAACGTGGGACACGGGAACAGAAACTAAACACAGGCTGAAATGAACACTGAGGGAGGGAGAACTAAGATTACTGAGAGCCTGATAAATAAGAAGAACAAAAACCAAGAAAAACAAGAGTCAAAGAAAAGCAAAAACACAAAGCATTGGGCCAGGACCCACTGCTGTGACATTTATATGTGATAAAAACATTAAAAACTGCTCAGATGTTGAAATCTTTCTACGTATACTTTAGGTTCAGCTCTCCAGCCTGGCATTTGGTTAAGCATGATTCAAACATTTGATTTTGTTTAACTGGTTTTAATTATAGTTACTTTTTGTGAACATTTGTTGCAGCATTTAAAAATACATCATTTATTTTCAAACTTTTATTTGATTTAGAGCATCATATTTGACCAACGTAAATGTTTTAATTTCATATAAAATAACTGAAACAGTGAACTAAATATCTGAAATCTTTCCTTCCTTAAAAGTTATAATCCTACTTAAGTTATAGTGCAAACGCTTAAGCAACAAATATACTTGATGCTAATTAATTAATATTTCCCTTTGATGTTGCAACTATGCGGTCACTTCTGTCTTTAAACAAAATAATATTTTCCAGTTACAGAAATCATAAAGTCCAAACTACACTGAAAAAAATATGTTGTTGGATTTACTTAATTCAATGGTGGACATTTGTTGCACACAGATGTTTTGCTTTGGCAGCAACTTAAACAATTGAGTTAAATTAACACAATTTATTCATGTTCAATAAGCCTGTGCAATTTGTGTTGATAAAATGTGACTTAAACATGTTTTGATGAAGTAATTTGAGCTCTTGGAATATTTTAATCCTTCACAATTTTCTCACTTTATCCCAACACCATTCAATAACTTTTACCCAATACTACTTGGTCACTTAAATACTACATGTTATCTTCAAATTACATTTTGCTATTATATTCTAGTATCAAATACACAATTTTCAAATGGAGGCCTTATAACAGATTATATTGTTCTCTTCCAAGATGGTTGCTGGCATCCACCAGTAACCTTTCAAAACAAAATGTCTAATTTCACTGCATTGACAGTAGGTAAAGAATTAAACTGACATTACTCCTCCACTGAATCTACATAAATCAACAGTTAAATAATGTCAGTTCTTCCGTGTTCTCTGGAATCAATCACAGCAAAGAAATTAGACTGTTTCTTTTGAAAAATGTTGGGAAAGAACAAATCAAGATCAAAAATCAAGATTCAGTTAAACAACAATTATAACTAAACAATTTGAGATAATGTTAGTTTCCATTAACATTAAATTAGGTTACTGAATTGGCAAACACCTTCCTATTAACATTACCCATTTTACCCCAATAACTAAAGAAATTAGCACTTGCAGGTCAAAACCTTTATTCAAGAGATGCAAAAATAACATTGATACAGTGACTGTCAAAAATTACAGCACTGATCATACTGTGACATGTTGGTTCAAAACAGCACACTTAGAAATATTCAACGTTCTTTACTTCAGCTGAATGAAACTGAAAACACCATTTCACACGACCCATATGGGATATTTAGACTGTATAACTGTTCACGCTACATCTCTTCACTAGTAAAAGAAAGAAAAAATACAAAGAGAAATTTAAAAATGCTGCCAAAGTGCTGCACAGAGCAAAAGGAAAAACAAACAACAACAAAAAAATGGCCCTGTCCTCATGGCAGTTGCAGTGTATATAAAAATGAACCCTGCGATCTGTTCCTGGAATTGAGCTTCAAAAATGCAGCAGAACAAGTGTGAGATTTAAATGTCTTCTCACCTAGAGCTGGTCACCTTGCATGCATAACAGTGAGCTTTCCTTGCAGGAGCAGTTTTGTCTTAGTTGTGAGCTTTTCTTGTACCGGACTCTGCGCCCCAATTTTAGTGTCAGACCACACCTTCAGAGTATTCCATCAGAACCAACCACGACGCAAGAGGAACACTGATGACGTGCAACCCCATGACCCAATCTGGGGCAGTGATGTACCAGCGGAGTTCAAGTCGTGGACCACCGGACAGAAGGTCCTGCACTCACTGTTCCCATGGGTCGGAACTGGAAGAAACACGCTAAGAATTGAGACTCTTGACTACCGATTTGGACTTTTCCTGAACAGCTCAACAAAGATAAATAAGGCTCAGAATGAGGAAATCGACGCGATCAGAATAGTGGTCATGCAACACAGGGTCGCCCTGGACATGATTCTCGCTGAGAGAGGGGGCCTCTGTGTCTTATTCAACACCACTTGTTGCACCTATATCCCGGACAACGTGCACTCCTTGACCATGACCACCGCCCTAGACAAGTTGCGACAACTGAGTAATGCGCAGCAACAAGACTATGTCACGAACAATGAGGACTGGCTGACCTGGCTGCTGAGTGGCAGCTGGAAGACCCTCGTGATAAAAGGACTCGTACTGATAGGAGTTCTGCTTCTATTATTGTGCTTGTTTTCTACATGTGTCCTACCATGCATAAGATCCATGATTGACAAAATGGTACAGGCCACAGTAATTACCTATGTTGGACTGCCACTAGAAGATGAACCGGATGAAGAAGATTTAGTATAGAAACACACACACACACATACTGAATGATGCTACAATTGAAAATGTTATAAGCAAGTGATTGTTGGCTGATAATAAAGTATGATTAAGTGAAAAATATTAACATCAGGAGGGGATGTTAAAGAAGAAACGCTTTTATGAGTTTTATGTTGCATTAAAGTACATGTTCATATTTTACTCTTAATAGGAAAAGAACAAAATGTACTACTCGCTCTGTTTATAGAAAGAGGAAGTTCACCCTATGACATTTATACGAACTTAGACACACACACACACACACACACACACACGCAAAATTAGAGGAAACTGCTATGCTTGTTTCACCCTGCTATAAATAATAAACGACTACTGCAGCTCGGTGTGAGTCCTCTCTGAGCCCTCACCCGTGCAGCACGTTAACCGTCTCCAAGTGTCTCAGTGTTGTTTATTCACCTGTTTGATAACTGTAAATCTCTGAGAACAGTTTATTTATACCATCTTCATGTGAACACATTCAAGAACATAACAGATGAAGAAACATTAAAAACTTCCACACTACATAAAGCAAGAAAAATAGTTTTTCTTTCAGGTGGTTTCAGAAAAACAGAAACATCAAACATCTCCAAGACTCTCTTTGAAAGAACTACAAACCTTTGTTCTCATGGTCCAATCATGAGTGAACTCCCCGATGAAGCCTTGTGTGCTAAAACATGTCAGAGTTTTAAAGGTTAAACATGAGTTTCCAAAACGTTTTGCTGGAGAACAATGAACTATTTGACTGAGTTTCAATCATTTACAGACGAGCAAAACCAGGACAGAGAAAAAAGGACAAAACTGACTCAGTAAAACAACAGAAAAGAAGATCCCATGTAGATCTGTATTATGTAGAAGTTCAGCCCAGCAACCAGTTCAGTTCAACACAAGTTTAAATGATTCTCTCTGAACTCTGTGGAGCCTGATCTCAAGCTTTTTGAGTCCGACACAGAAACCAGAGGATCTTTCTGTGTCTTCAGATTCACTGTGATCCAGTGATGGGAGTGATTTCAGCCCTGAGTGATCGCGCTGATGTTTGCACAGAGCAGACAATGAGGTGAATGTTTGGGCACATTGGTAACAGTGAAACAGTTTATTAGTAACGTGGGATCGTTTGTGTGCAGAGTATGAACTGAGATTCCTGAAGCTCTTGTCACACTGGTCACAGCTGTAGTTTCCTTCCATGTGTGTACGTTCATGAATGTTACGATTACCTGACTGTGAGAAGCTTCTCTCACAGTGTATGCACTTGTAGAGTCTCTTTCTGGTGTGGATCTGTTGGTGTTGTCTCAGGTGATGTGGAGCTTTAAAAGTCTTCTCACACAGGTCACATCGATAAGGTCTCTCCTCAGTGTGGGTAAACATGTGTTGTTGTAACTGTGCGTCTGTTGTAAAGTATTTGCCACACTGTTCACAGCAGTACACATCATGTCTGGTGTGAATGCGTAGGTGTGTATTTCGGCTCCCTCTCTGGCTGAAAGTTTTTCCACAGATGTCACAGCTGTATGCCTTAATTCCAGAGTGGGTAACTAGATGCCTCTGTAAGTGGCTACTGTGAGTAAAAGCTCTGCCACACTGATCACAGCTGTACGCTTTAACTCCACTGTGGATGAGTTGGTGTTTTTTTAGGGAACGCTTCAAGGAAAAAGACTTTCCACACAAGTCACAGCTGTATGCCTTAATTCCAGAGTGGGTAACTAGATGACTCTGTAAGTGGCTACTGCGAGTAAAAGCTCTGCCACACTGATCACAGCTGTACGCTTTAACTCCACTGTGGATGAGTTGGTGTTTTTTTAGGGAATCCTTCAAGGAAAAAGAATTTCCACACAAGTCACAGCTGAACGGTCTCTCTCCAGTGTGGATGACCTGATGCTGTTTTAGTGAAGCCTTCAGAGTAAAACCCTTCCCACACTCGTCACAGCTGTACGCTTTAACTCCACTGTGGATGAGTTGGTGTCTTTTTAGGGAACCCTTGAAGGAAAAAGACTTTCCACACAAGTCACAGCTGAACGGTCTCTCTCCAGTGTGGATGACCTGATGCCGCTTTAGTTTAGCCCTCACAGTAAAACCCTTCCCACACTCGTCACAGGTGTGTTTTTTCTCTCCCTTTCTTCTGTGAGGTTTGTCGGCCTCCTGAGAGCACTGACTTCTGGCTCCATGTTGGTCCTGCAGTGACAGAGATACAAACAGAGGCAGTGAGTGAAATGCAGTCGTGGAACAAACTCAACCTTCAAACTCCATTAACACTAGTTTTAAACCTGAAGGTGGAGCGTGGCACCAAACACCTTAAAGGTCTCTTATCCCCACCTGCTGGTAGTTCTAACACATTACATCCAACCTGCTGTTAGAGATAATTCATGACTGTTCAAACACTAAACACACACACACACACACACACGCACACACATTATTTTATAATTTAGATTATTTTGTTGTTTCCTATTACATATTTATATAATTTGTATAGATTTATACATAATTATTCAGTGATAATAAATCCTGTGTTTGTTTATTCTAAAGGAACCCCGTTAGCTTCCACAACAGATGTTGCTCGTCTTCCGTCAAATACTCACATAAAATATTACACAATAAAGTGGATTCAAGATATCCACATAATTTCATTCTTACATCCACAGTGAGGTTTCACAATTGTTCAAATATAAGCAATCAATAATAATAATAATAATATCAATAACATTGAGGCACATTACACAAATTTCAAAAACAAATCATGTCTTACAATATTTACAACAACTAAAAGCTCTGTAAATCGGCTTTTAAGTGTTCATTGAAGTTTTGAATAATTCTCTAATTTTTTAAGGCAACTTATTCCACTTAAAAGTTGCTCTAAATGTAACAGTTTTACAAAACGTTACTTTTAACTCGAGCATTTACTAAATTGCAGCTTGTTGAAAACTGTGTAATATGATGATGTATTTCATCTGGATACTGCAGCTGAGCAGAATAAATGTGGTGTGTTTAACAGAATTGCTTTCTTTAGAACTACAAGTAAGCCATAGAATATTTTAGCCTGTACAGGAAGCCAAGAAAGGTTATTATGCATTTTATCAATATTAGTATAGTATGAACATCTTCACACTAATCTGGACGCCTTATTCTGGACTAACTGAAGTCTGTTAAGATCTGTCTTATTAGCTGCTGACCAAATGATTGAACAATACTCCAGATGAGACATTACTAGTGCATTAATGACATCTTTCATAATGAAGAAGTGATACACAAAGAGCATTTCATAGCCATAGCTATGCCTTGTCGGCAGAGTTATGTGACATTAGTGATGTTTGTACTTTCAGCGTTAACTTGGTTTTAAAGCCTTTAAAATATACGCCGTTCAATAGTCGACCTTCATCTGACAGAGAATGTGATGATTTTGTGGATAATTAAAGTCAGTCATATATCCACAAACACAACAAGCTGAAAGTCAGTGATGCTGCTCGGTTTGCAGTCCTGAACATCACGGCACAAGCAGGATCCACTGCACTGTTAATGTTAGCTGTGTTATATTGCTGCCTCTGTTCGGTGGTGTCGAGCCAAACGCACTTTAACGTGTGTTTGAACGAGCTGACGGTTCACTCGTTAAGCTGAAAGAAAGATGCTTTAATCACAGCAGTCACACATGTGTCCACTGCACCATCTGGAACTCTTCTTGTTTACACTCGTAATAACACAAACACTAAATCCTGCTTCTCTGGTGCTGTTGTGTAGCAGTGTGTACACCTGAGACTGTCACCTGTCTGTCTGTCCTGCACTCTCTCTCTGTTTCTTTCTCTCTGATTGTGGAATAAAAGTATGAACATGTGTTTATAAGTTACACTTGTGTTTGAATCCTGCAGCTTATCACACATTTGATTTCCATGTGAGACGACTGCAAGTGTCCAGAGTGAGGACAGACTGAGGGAGCCACTGCTGCACATCATCTGTGAGGCTTTGCAGCCCTGATGATCCACCAGGACAAACTCAGCAGTGTGTGAGGAAGAGGAGGAGGAAGAGCCAGCAGCAGCTGACAGATGGAGAGAATAGACAGACTGTTCCCTGTTTGTGAAGGACTGCTAGGAAAGTTTAACATAACTGTCTGTGCTGAATCAGTCTTATTAGGTAATGTTCACATAATGTGATCATCCCAGTGTTTTCAGTGTGGGAGAAAGTACTCAGGGCCTTCAAGCTACACACTATGAAAGGCAGCAACAAGTTTAATGTTCAGAAACCTAAAGTCTGTATCAGCAGCAGGATGGAGCTAAAAAATAAATGTTGGTTTCAGTTCTATGAAGATTTGAGTATTTTGGATCAGTAGCTGCTGTGTGTGTTGCATCATATTGCTGTAACTGTTTATATGCTTTATATATTCTGAGCTAAGTTGATCTATAGTGTTACATCATATTCTATAAGGATGTTATGTGTTTGTAGACTTTCTGCCCAGTTTGACCCATTTAGCAGAAGTCAGCCTGTTTAAGGCTCTGATATCTATTCTGTGTGACTTACAGCAGTTATGACATGGTCTGATTTTCTCACCCAATAAAGGAATATTTCATATATCAGTCTACTCTTCATTCTATCAGACACAGTTATCACAGCTCCTACATTTGCTTTTTACACATATATGTAAGCATTGAGCCAAATTTAGTACCAGCATATTAAATGAACAATATTTGTCTCTTATATATGATACATCTGTATACACACTGTCACAGATACTTGTCTGTGAGTGAAGTGATTAATATAATAACTATAATATTGGCCATATTATATTTACATTACCACAGTGAGGTGACTTTAGTCTCATGAACAACATCAGCTAATTGTTATTTACAGCTAATCTTAAACGACTGTTCAGCACAGAAATGAAGCCCAACAATCATGTTTCACAGTCCTGTGGTCTCAGCCTCAGATACTCATCAAATCACACAGAGCTCATGTAGAAACAAACGAACTAAATATGTTCTCCTTCATTTCTGTCAAACAAAGCTGTGTGAAACGTTTCCAGCTGTTAGTATCATGGTTGCTAGGCAACCTGGGCAGCGCGACGGAGGCTAGACGTCCCATTTCACGAGCCTACGAGCCTCGCACTTCGGCCTTAGCGGTCTTTGAGTACGCGGCCCTTGAGGACTTTAAAGCTGCAGAACCTGAATCGGGATACAGCCATGATGATCTCCAGCCTCGTGCTCGCCAACATTCTCACCTGAGTTAAGAAGACGATCACTGAAATGGTCTCAGCAGGTCCTTTGATGACAGCAATGAAATGCAGTGGTAAGGCTTTTTGGGGATTAAGTTCGTTTTCATGGCAAAGAAGGACGATGCAGTTCATCTGATCACTCCTCATAACATTCTGGAGTGCAGGCAAAATGCTATTATAAAAACTTAAGCAGCAACTTCTCCAGGTTCCAATATTTATGCAATTCTCAAACCTTTTGGCCACGACTGTATAACCTCTTCTGAAGTTTAGTGGATATTATACATGGTTATGCTCAGGATGTGTCGGCCAGTTTCCACTGGAAACGCCTTTTGGTTAAACTGTCAGCGAGGAATTTGCATTTGCACTGTTACATTTTTATATAACTTTAATGCACATAAACAACAGCTGCTTGTTTCAGTCAAAATACATTGATGGGTTTTTAATAAAGTTGTGCAGCTGTAAAGTACTTTGTCTGGTGTCAATTCTATCGTCAGCTACATCGTTATGGCAAATGTTCAAATGTATATGGTGATAAATATCTTTGGTCACATGGTCCTGCTCTGTCTGTCACCTTCTGTGTTGAGCTCATTGTTTCCTCTGTAGTGGCTGAGCTGAGTCCAAGTAGCTGAAAATGTTCCTCGGCTGCTCCGTCAGACTCTCCTCCTCCTGCTGATCAGCTGGGACACAAAACAGATCTTTGTTAGGCTCCACACTGCACTGAAGAGTCAAAGTGTCTCATATGTTCATCTGACAAGTAAAAGAACACATTTTTGTTTCCCGAGGTGGGCAACTTGTTGGAAACAAACACAAAAGGTTTGAGCACTGATACCTGCCATTGCTGCCATTGAAAGATGCAACGCCAGCAATGTGGATTGTCAAGACTCAAACCAATCATCAAGCAAAGACAACAGGGATCATTTGTTTCTGTTTATTTAGCATTCACAGCATTTGTAGTTGCCTTCTGTGCAGGGGAAGTCCACGCACACTGTGTGGTACCGCCATCCACAGAAGGTGCATTCAACCTCTGTAAGAGAAACGAGATTGTCTGAGACTGAAATGATATTAACTAAAGAAGTGGTGATTTGTAAAACTTCACATTTTGATCCGGGACGTACTCTGCATAAAAACAAGCGCTCACTCTTCCTGCTCAACAAATGACAAGGGCGGAGCCTTATACCACGTGATACAGAAGCTGTGCCGTGTGATGCTAAAATTAGCAGGGAAACAACAACGGAGAGCACGTCAGGGATGACGAGAAAGTGACAGGAGAAAATCCGTCCCGGTCAACCACCCAAACATCAATAACGGGAACCTTATACAGCGCTTCCCTATACACGTCGAACTCCCGCAGGCACAAAGACATTACGGAGGCTATCACTTATCACCTGACCAAAGATATGGCTCCATCAACACTGTGCAAAACGAGGGATTTAGGAAAATGATCAACACCCTAGACAAACGCTACACAGTGCCGTCCCGCAACTATTTTTCTATTGTTGCACTACCTGCTCTGTACACGCAGCGTCGAGCAACGGTGGAGACGGAATTTCAAGCAGGACAACATTTTGCTGCAACAACAAAACGTGAGACATTTGTTGTTTTATGTTTATTTATTGTTATGAGAGAATCATGATCTCAATTCTAAGCCAAAAAATCGTGATTCTCATTTTATGCAAAATCGTGCAGCCCTAACATTAACACAAAACTATTGTTTCACCAGAGAAACACACATGAAGAGAGAGAGAGACAATAACAGCTACCAAACAGTCGTCATAATTCGTCACACAATGAGAAAAGGACAAATCATCATCATCATCATCATCATCATCATCGTTTATTTGTATAGCACTTTAAGAACACACCAGGCAGACCAAAGTGCTGAACAACACAGATCAAAACAACAACCAAATTAAAAATACCATACCAAATACCAAATCAACAAGTAACAATGACTAATTAATATTAAAATCTGTAACATAATGTATTGTTTGGAGTTTAGTCTGATTGGTTCAGGATGACCTGCCATTATCCAATCACACGTCTGCTTACCTGCATCTTTTCTCTTTTTTCTAACCTGAGCACCTGATGGCTTTGAACTTTTGTTGTCCATCTGCCATTGGTTTGAATTTTGCGCTCCAGTACAAACACAAATCCCCCAACCCGAGGATCAGCACAATTAACCTAACAGACCTACACCTTAGTTCACAGATTCACTTTGTCTAAGGTTGATTTCTGGGATTTCACACAACCCAGGATTCAGATCGTGAATCCATGATGGGCTTGGATTTACATCATTATAAATGAAATGTGCTCTACTTGGAAGCAGCCGGCCCCGCCCCTTTTGACGGGTTGTGTGAGACTTTAAATCATCAAACTGTAAATTATAAATTTAAATTGTTATTGATCCTTTACCCCAAGTCCTAAAGTGTAGATTTGTTTTCTTACTCTTCTTATATTTATTGTTTGCTTACTTGCACTGCTGTAACTGGAGCCTCGTCGTCTCGTCTCTCTATCCGGTTGTTCAGTGATGACGCGACGAATCCTACTTCCGGGTCTAAAGTAGTCTGTGTTTAATATGGCTTTTGTGTTGTTAACATGTTTAATATTATGTATTTTCTTCTATTTGATCTCAAAAAGCTCCTAAAACAGTCAGTGATCCCTGTTGACCTCCCTCGGCTTTTATTACCGCTAATCATTTATTTAAGCTCAGTTTTTAAAACCTTAGGATGTAACTACAGCCCAGCCCATGCAGCAGTATATGAATGACTAACCTCGTATTGTGGATGGATTATCTCAGTTGTTCTCCTGGCTGAAGTTTGGTCCTTTTACAGCATCCTGCCATGCGATTACATTTGTTCCTGACCACCGGGAACACTCACATTAACTTTTATCGAGTGGAAAAAAAGTTATCTTGTTTATATTATGCTAACATAGCTGTGTCGCTAGCGGTCACGTAGCACATCATTATATACCAGCTAGCCCAACTTCAGTAACCCTACAAACGTCACTGCTGTTTAGTTTTCTGTCTTCATTCATGCTGGAAGTGATAGCAGAGCTGTACGTTTGAATTTGTTTCCAAAACCCCGCAGTCAGGACATGCTATATTGTATTTAGATGGAAGCTAGCGAGCTAACTTCCTGCTAACTTCTAACTCCGTTAAATGTCATAAATTCCGTTTTCATGGATGCCTGGATGTTAAACTCAATTGTTACACCTGGTAGAGCAGAACGCTGATCATTTTATTAAAGATGAAAGACTTTAGACAGTTTTTCAACTCTCAGTAATGCCATAGTGATCGTTTGATATATGGACCTGCAGCGGAGTTTAGACCCAGACACGGCTAGTGACGTCAGACTGAACAACCGGATATGCTGGACTGTCTGTAGCGGAGATGACAATAAAGTTTACTTTGACTTCAGCAGCGCGCAGGCGCACCGAGGGCTCTCGCGCTCACTTTATAGAATTTAGAAAAAACATCGGTGCAGATTATAAGTCTGTATCATAATATCTGTTTGTTGTGTTGTTTTTATTTTGTTTTGCGAGTTGGTTATTAGATGCCGCTCCAGCCAGCCAGAGACTCCCCGCCGCCCCGCCCTCTCCTCCCTGTGCCGCCAGCAGCACCTCGCAAACGGAGGGCGCCCTTACTCCCAGCAAATGGCTGATAGAAAACCGATCGGTGCCTACGAATTTCCCAATATGCGCTGGCATGACGTCGGGGAAGCATGGGTACGACCGATTCTTTTATTTTTTTCTTGCCAATGCCCGTGATGCCCCCCCCCCCACCACGATGCATTCTATTGGTTTGCACACTTACACACACCCAGCTGTGGTTTCCTGTTTTGCTGGACTCTGGAGAGCCCCGCCTTTAACGCTCTTCTCTCACAGAGAGCAACAGAAAACTTGGAAAAACTCCAGATTGACTGAACTCAGTTCAAAGTTACCTTGACACCTTTAGATGTGAGAGGTAGTGATGGTCCGCTTGAAGCTGACGCTCCGGTGCGTGTGTCAGAAAGATCAACGCGCTGCTTCAGAAGCACCGTGTCGAGGCTTGATTCGTTTGGCCAGAGTCACGTGATCAGTGACGTCTGAAGCTTCGTTTAGAACGTACCTTTTTTTAAATCGAACTTTATTGAAACACAATGAGTATACAACATACAAACAGATGAAGTTTACAAAAGAACAGAACATGAACATACAGAACCAGGAGTAAAAAAATTATGATATGAGTAGGCGAAAAAAATCAACATATTGTAACGTGCAGTGGAGATGAAGCCAGCCGCGGAGGTGTGCAGGTGGATAGCGAATGAGCAACAGCTTCTGACTTTCCAAAAAGTACTCATTTATTTACAATATCAAAAATAAAAGTGCTACCTCTACCACACATTACTAAAGAGCACACTAGTCCGCGTACACACGGGAGCATCCATTACAGGAGGAGTGCGAAGAAGAACAAAAAGGGGGTGACACCAGTCGTGAGACAGGAGGCGCCGCCATGTGGTGATACACTGCATTACAATAGCAACTATTACATAGTCCCCCCCTGGTGAGAAAAAGGCTGTCCTCAGCCGTACACAGCCGAAAAAGCACACACCACACCTAACAGTACCCTATACATAGAGGTTACAGCTAAGATTGGTGCACACACACAGGGCAAAAGACCATTTAAAAATGAAATTGGTGAAAATAAGACGAATATGTACAGTGGAAAATCAGTTTTCTTAGTTTTTTTCACTTTTTTCTTTTGTTCTTTTTTTTTTTCTAAGTAAATGCCAAGAATGAACCTTAACGCACGAAAGAGCCATAAAACTGGATTAAGTAGAGCAAACAGAAACATCTACATAGCATGACTCAAAGTAGCAATGCAAATAGACAGCATCAAACAGGTTTAACCAAAACATTTCACTTCAGATCAAGCCTGGTTGTGTGAAAATCATTAGTCCATCTTTTGTTGCTCCAGCCAGACGTAACTCTGGGGCAACGTCTGGGCCTGAGATTGTAATGTCCACCAGCAGCTGGGTGCTGGACAGATCTGGGTGAAACACTCTCTGGAACAGCGCCCACACCAGAAGAAGAGTCAATGTCCGGTAAATCAAAGGGGAATGGCTCAGAGTCAATGTCAGTGTCTGCAGGGGGGCCAGGGTGGGCCTGAGAGTCAGAGTTCAGACCCTCTGCGGTCTCTCTCTCAGCAGGCAATGAAACAGAATGTTCTTTGGAAGTGAGAGAGTCCCAGGTATGGAACGGTTGCATGTTCATAACATGATAAACACCTGCATCCACACCGGAGTCCACCCAAGTGAGCCTGTAGGGTTGCTGACGACACCGTCGTGGTGGGCCTGATCTCTGATAACAACGAGACGGCCTACCTGAAGGAGATTAGGAATCTGGAGAACTGGTGCCAGAGGACCTCCTTCTAAACGTCAGTAAGACAAAGGAGCTGATAGTGGACTTCAGCACTAAGCAGGAGAGGAACTACCAGACCCCCGTCATCAACGAGTGCCCAGTGGAGAGAGTGGACAGCTTCAAATACCTCGGAGTTCACATCACGCAGGACCTGTCATGGTCCTGTCACATCAACTCCGTGGTGAAAAAGGCCCGTCAGCGTCTCTACCACCTCAGACGCTTGAGAGACTTCCAACTGCCCTCCAAGGTGCTCAGGAACTTTTACTCGTGCACCATAGAGAGCATCCTGACAGGAAACATCTTAACCTGGTTCGGGAACAGCACCATGCAGGACAGACGAGCTCTACAGAGGGTTGTGCGATCAGCTGAGCGCACCATCCGCTCCAAGCTCCCTGACCTGCACTCAATCTACAGCAGGCGGTGCTGGACCAAGGCCAGGAAGATGGTGAAGGACCTCAGCCATCCCAACAACAGACTGTTCTCTCTGTTGAGGTCAGGAAAGCGATTCCGCTCCCTGAAGACCAACACAGAGAGACTGAGGAGGAGCTTCTTCCCGCAGGCGATACGGTCTCTCAATCACAATCACACCACCACACAGTACTGACCCACACATATAGTTCTTACACACACACTGGACATTCTGGACATTGTTTTCACTTCATCACTTAAATCACTGCTGCTGTTATTGTGTATATATTATTTATACTTCTTGTGTATTTTGTTCATACATTCTTATATAGTTCTATATTGTGTATTTTGTTGTACAGTTATTTTATTTTCAATTTAATTTATATATTTTATCTTATTCTATCCCAGTGTGTTGTACAGTTATTTCATTTTTAACCTTAATTTATATTTTATTCCTTCCTAGTTAAATTTACCCTTTTTAATTTTTCATATTTATTTCCTATCTTATTCATAGCCTTTTCCTTTTTTGTTTTCTTTAGGTCACGAGCAGTTGTCCAAGCATTTCACTACATATCGTACTGTGTATGACTGTGTACGTGACAAATAAAAATTTGAATTTGAATTTGAATTTGTAATTAACATCACTGAGTCTCTGAGATACACACAATGGTCCCTGAAACAGTGGTGCAAGTTTAGCAGTAAAGTTAGACTGAGCGTCTGACCTGGGGTGCGTCTTAACTCTCACAAGGTCACCAACACGAAACGTGGCATGTCGATGTCTCAAGTCATAGTAATGTTTTTGTCTGTCATGGCTATAGTCCAAAGCTGCTTTGGCGTGGTCGTGAGCTTCCTGCAGGGAGGCTCTCAGAGTCTCAGGGTAAGGCACACCCGGTTCATCAACACCTGCTGTAGAAGGCTGAGTGATAAGGTCAAGCGGGGTGTCTAACTCACGACCATAAAGCATCATGGCAGGAGTCATACCTGTACTGTCATGGGGGGCGGTGCGCAGAGCAAAGCAAATTTGAGGGAGAAACTTGTCCCATGATGTGTGCTTATCACCTACATAAGCGCGGATTGCAGTTTTCAGAGTCCGGTTGACGCGTTCAGTAGCATTTGTCTGAGGGTGATATGCCGTAGTGAGTCTGTGCACCGAGCCTAAGGCAGAAACAACATGTTCAAAAAGCTCACTCACAAAAGGAGACCCTCTGTCAGAAATGAGGTAAGTGGGTGTACCATGCCTAGCAAAAATGTCAGTGACGAATTTACCAGCTGCTACCTGAGATGTAGCTTCTTTGACAGCACTGGCTTAAACCCATTTACCGTATTTTCACAACCATAAGGCGCACTTAAAAGTCTTAGGTTTTCTTCAAAAAGTACGGCGCGCCCTATAGCGCAGTGCGCCCTGTGTGTTGTAATGAGGACGTAGTAGAGAACGCCATGAGAACGCTAAAGGGTGAAGTGCGTGCGTTGACTTTATCGCACATACCTGTATAAAAGAACAGGTATGTGCGTTATGCAGGACATCGTTGTTTTAACAACCCTGAAAATGGCAAAGAGACACGCTTACGAAGCACAGTTTAAACTGAAGGCCATCAGCTACGCGGAGGAACATGGAAATCGAGCAGCGGTGAGAGAATTTAAGATTAACGAATCGATGGTTCGCAAATGGAGGAAGCTAGAAAACAAGCTCCGGCAGGTCAAGAAAACGCAGCTGAGTTTCCGCGGACATAAGGCGAGGTGGCCCGAGTTGGAGGAAAGACTCGAGCGGTGGATCATCGAGCAAAGAACGAGCGGGAGAAGCGTTTCGACGGTTACCATTCGGCTAAAAGCAGTTTCACTTTCACTTTTTATGAAACAGTGCCATTTTTCCATCCGGACCAGGACTATGGTAGCGCAGCAACTTCCAGCGGATTATAAGGAAAAGCTGGCCATCTTCCGCTCCTAGTGCAGCAAACACATCGGCGACAAACACATCCAGCGATGGATGACCGATGGAGACCACAGTTTCACCAAGAGTGGAAGGCAGCGCCGGGCGAGTTACGCCACAATTTGCCAATGGATTGTAGATGCTTGGGCTAATATGTCTGCTGGCACTGTTGTTCGAGCTTTCGCAAAAGCCGGCATCGTTTCCGAGGAGCCGCACGGCACGGAAAGTGACTCTGACAGTGAAGAAAGTGAACCTGGAATGTTTGATGGAGATTTAGCGCAGCTGTTCAATTCAGACACAGAGGATGAGGACTTCGATGGGTTTGATTGATGATAAAAATGTGAGTACCAAACTTTGTTTTGCTCCTGCTTTATTTTTAAATACGCACACTTGTATGCTTGTGTGTTGTTGATGATGACGATTACTGGTAATAAAAATGTGAGTAAGGTACCGAACTCAGGTTTGCTCCCGCTTTATTTTTAAATACGCATACGGTACTTGTATGCGCCCTATAATCCAGTGCGCCTTATGTGTGTGTTAAATACAGTAATGGCACACATAACTGAGACTGCGCCTTTTAGCACAGTGCGTCTTATGGTCGTGAAAATACGGTAGTCAAATAGTCAACAAACACGATCAAATAAGCATTACCAGTGGGGGTGCGGGGAAGTGGCCCAACAAAATCCACACCCACATACTCCCAGGGTTTCTGGGGGACAATGGGAACCATAAGACCGGCTGCTTTTTTCTGACTTGGCTTGGTGAGTTGGCACACTGAGCATGAAATCACATAGCTTTTCACATCAGCTGCCATTTTGGGCCAGAAAAACCTAAAACGCAGTCTAGCCAATGTCTTAGAAACACCCAAGTGACCTGCTGTGGGGTGGTCATGGTAATAGTCCAGCAAGGTGCCTCTCATGGAAGTAGGGGCAAACAGTTTCAGCTCTTTCAAAGGGTGCAAAGCACATATGGACTTGGGTTCTCTGTGATACAAAAGAGAGTCATACACAACATACTGTAACAAGGTGGCATTGTCCGAGCTGTTCAGAGAGTCTGCTTCAATGTCTCTGAGGAGTGGACCTGTGACATGATCGTCTAACTGCAGCTGTCTGAATTGTGAACGGTCAGCCAGAATGACGGGGGGCAGAGTACGAATGTCCAGGCTGCCCATAACAGCATGATCTGGTAAAAGATCAGTCGGCCTGTCACAGGTCAGAGGCAAAGGGTTGCGTGACAGTGCGTCGGGAACTTTGTTCTGTGCACCAGGTTTGTGCACTATTGTGAAATCAAAGTCCTGCAAACGAAGTGACCAGCGGGCAAGTCGGCCCGTTGGGTTTTGACGAGACATGAGCCACCTGAGACTGTTGTGGTCAGTGAAGATAGTAACATGAACACCTTCAACATATGGGCGGAAGTGTTCCAGAGCCCATATCACAGCGAGGCACTCCTTCTCTGAAGTGCAGTAGGGGAGTTCAGCTTTGTGAAGGGAGCGACTAGCAAAAGCCACAACGTACTCACGACCCTTGTCATCCTTTTGCATCAACACTGCCCCAAGACCAATGTCACATGCATCGGCGTGAATGGAAAAGGGACGGTTGAAGTCTGGAAATGACAGGATCGGGGCTGATGTGACATGATCCTTCAAAGTGTCCATGGCCCTTCGACAGCTGTCGTCCCAGTGGAAAGCATTGTCCTTTCTGGTGATGGCGTGAAGAGGTTCGGCATGGCGGGCATAATTCTGAATGAAGCGTTGATAATAGCCAGTCAAGCCAAGGAACTGACGGACGTGTTTCACTGAGGTTGGGGTATCAAACTCCTTAACCGCCTTTACTTTGTCCGGATCGGGCTTAACACCTGATGATGTGATGCGGTACCCGAGAAAGGTGAATTCATCGAGGCAGAATTGGCACTTTTTGAGCTTCAATGACAAGCCAGCAGCCTGGAGTCTGCCCAGCACCTCCTCAAGATCCACTAAGTGCTGTTCAAAGGTAGGTGAGGCGATAACAATGTCATCCAGGTAGACTGTGCACGTTTTGTAAATGAAGCCAGCAAGCACAGAGTTCATGAGTCTCTGAAAAGTTGCAGGTGCGTTGCAGAGCCCAAAGGGCAGCACCCGAAACTGGAAGAGACCGCAGTGAGAGATGAAGGCAGTTTTAGGCTTCGAGTCCTCTGCTACAGCAATCTGCCAATAGCCTCGCGCTAAGTCCAATGTCGAGACAAACTTTCCTCTTGCCAGAAAGTCCAAAGACTCATCTACACGAGGCAGGGGATAAGAGTCTTTTCGGGTAACTTGGTTGAGCCCTCAAAAGTCCACGCCAAGTGAACTCCAGGAAGCCCTGATAAGTATGCCCAATAATAAGGCCCCAGGTCCAGACGGTTTCCCTGCAGAATTCTACAAAGAATTCTGGACAATTTTGGCACCAGTATTCCACGGCATGTTGCAGGAAATCGAGGAAAATGGCAGACTACCACCAAATATGAATTCTGCCAACATTAGTCTCCTGCTAAAACCAGGCAAAGACCCTTTATTTCCCTCAAGCTATCGTCCAATCTCTCTTTTAAATGTAGACCTTAAAATAATCTGCAAAGCTCTCTCAAAGAGATTAGAGAAAATGACCCCCCTCTTAATTCATCCTGACCAAACTGGTTTCATAAAAGGTCGGCACTCCTCAACAAACACTCGTAGATTACTTAATTTAATAGACTACTCATACGATAAAAACATCGAAGCCATAATATTATCTCTAGATGCAGAAAAAGCATTTGACAGAGTTAACTGGAATTTTTTATTCGCAACTTTACACAAATTTGGTTTTGGAAACTCTTTCATAAACTGGATAAGAATATTATACAATTCCCCAACAGCTCGTATCAGAACAAATGACCAGACATC
Source organism: Astatotilapia calliptera (assembly GCF_900246225.1). Lineage (NCBI taxonomy): Eukaryota > Metazoa > Chordata > Actinopteri > Cichliformes > Cichlidae > Astatotilapia > Astatotilapia calliptera. The sequence goes on from NW_020535752.1 coordinate 255,643, forward strand.
CTCCAGCTTCTGTCTCCTGAGGGGCACCAGACAGGGATGCCCACTCTCCCCTTCACTTTTTGCAATTTTTATCGAACCTCTAGCAGCAACATTTAGACAGGCTACAACAATTAAGGGCATAAAATGTAAGAACATAGAACATAAAATCAGTCTCTATGCGGATGATGTGTTGCTTTTTCTGCAAAACACACAAACCAACCTCTCTGAGGTAATTACTTTAATAAACTGGTTTTCAAGAGTTTCAGATTATTCAATTAACTGGCTAAAATCTACAGTTCTCCCCATTAACTGCTCCTTCCATAATTCTTCCTCTGCCCCACTGCAATCCGGAAATATTAAATATTTAGGTATTAATGTCTCTCCTAAGCTTTCAGACTTAACTAAATTAAACCACATCCCACTTCTAAAGAAAGTAGAAGGCGATCTGACTGGATGGAAATCTTTACCCATATCACTCATGGGAAGGGTCGCCACTATAAAAATGATGATCTTGCCAAAAATAAATTACTTATTTTTGATGATCCCTAACAAACCATCACAAGATTGGTTCAGATCTCTGGATTCATATATTTCCAAATTCCTTTGGAAAGATAAACCCCCGCGTATCAGCTTAAAAACGCTACAAAGAACCAAGGATAGAGGAGGATTAGATCTGCCTAATTTTTACCAATACTTCTTAGCCAACAGGCTTCAGTTCATCTCAGAATGGTTAAAACATACCTTCTTAGTTGAGCCCTGGCTAGATGTTGAACAGGCACTATGCAAGGATCTAGAGATTTCAGACCTACCATTTATTAGCTCAAACATCAAAAGACATGAATGCTTTAAAAGTATCAACATCAGCTTTTCTCTGACAGCATGGTGGGAGTTTCTAAAAATAACGGAGTCTTCATTAATTCCATGCAAACGTACACCTATCTGGAATAACCCTGACATATTACAAAACAATAATATGATTAATTTCCCAGAATGGAGTTGTAAAGGAATTAAATACTTAGAACATATATTAGAGGGAACAGAATTTATTCCATTTGACAGACTAGTTGCACAATATGGGATCAACAAGACAAGATTTTTAGAATATCAACAAATTAAATCCATAGTAAAAAAGAAATTTAACCTCAGTCAAGTTGAATTACAAACACCACTAAGTGCGGCACATTTTCTTACTCTTAAATCCCCCAAATTATTATCTAAAATATACAGAACACTTTCTAAATTAGATGAATCAATATCCCTTCCTATTGCAAAGTGGGAAGCAGATTTATCAGTCAACCTAGACCAAAACTTCTGGTCTGAGATTTGCTTAAAAACCTTTAAATTAATTAAAAATCCCAGTCTGCAATTAATACAATACAAAATACTACATAGAGTGCACTATACAGGTCATCGGATGTTCAAGATGGGCTTTACATCCTCCAACAACTGCTCACACTGTCAAGGCAATACACCAGACAATTACATCCACGCTCTTTGGTTCTGTCCACCAGTGCAAAAGTTTTGGCGCGAGATATGTGAAGACTTATCAAAGTGTCTGAAATGTAACATTCCAACTTCCCCCTTAGTGTGTTTGTTGGGCAGCTTAGATAATGTCACTTCAGAAAAGAATATAGCCCATATGGTTTTCACTGCCCTATGCATAGCCAAGAAAACAGTCCTCATGAACTGGAAAAATAAAAATAATCTTAATTCTAACCAATATAGAAATTATCTATTAGATTACATTAGTCTTGATACAGCCTCTGCCACCACATCAGATCAATTGCTCTGGGCTCCTTTTATCAGCTCCATCACCTAGTGGGGGTGGGGGGTCATAGTTTGGTCCCGCCTTCACTGTTGTGATTGGTGTGGGGGTAGGGACAGGCTTAGGGCGTCGGGGGGTTCCCCGGAGGCATCTTCCTTGGGGGGCTCAACCCGGGGTAGCGGTCATGTCCGGTTGGGGGCGTGAGGTTCTGGGGGCGCTCCGTCTCCGGGCTGGGGCCCGGGCCGGGCCTCGGGGGCTTGGGTCCTGGTTGGTGTGTTGCCGGGGTTGTGGGCGGGTGGGTGCATGGGGGCCCATCCCTGGAGCAGGGTGCCGCCGGTGCGTCGAGCCACCTGGGGGGCTCTTCAACTGGTGGGGGAGATGGTCACATCTGCAGGAGCTTTCCTCTCTTCAGGGACTCTCTCTGCAGGAGGGGGAGATACAGGAGAGGTGGAGGAAGATCTCAGCCTGGGCGTTTACTGTCTTATGTAGTCTGGAAGATGAGTGGATGGTGGGGTGGGTGCAGTTTTCTCTGTGGTGGGGTTGGGTGAACTGTCCCGGGCTCTGTGGGGCCGGGAGGCGCTGCTGCACTGGGCCCCGGTCTGGATGGGCCTGGGCCCTCTTTCCCTGGCGGGTCGCGGAGTGTGGGAGTGCCTACTGGGGTCAGCGGGGGAGCTGGCCCCAGGGAGGGGTTACCTGCCCCTCCCTTCCTTCCCTCCCCATCTCCAGCTGCCTCCCTCTTCCCGCTCCACCACAACCACCCACACATGCAGGGCCTTGGAGTAGGGGTATGTCACCAGGGTGCAGAGGAGGCTACCCCCCCCCCCCCTTCTGTCCCCTTCCGGCTGCCTCTGTCATGGTCCTGGGTCGGTGACCCAGCGCTTTTAGTTATCATTTTCTAGTTTATGATGATGATTATTATTGTTTGAGTTCTGTGTGTTATATTTGGTCTGCCTTTGAGTCTGTCTCTGTCTATGGTGTCACCCCATCTGTTTGTGAATCTGTCTGTTTAGTTCAATGTCTTGCCTGGTTCCATGTGTCTGAGTTTCCTGTTTTATTGTGAAGGTTTGTGTCATATGCGAGTATGCTCAGTTACGTTTCCCCTGTCTCGTCAGCTGTGATTTCTCCCAGGTGTGTTCCCCTTCTGTCTCTCATCCCTTGATTACTGCCGTCTGTGTATTTAAGCCCTGTGTTTCTCTGTGTCAGTGTCGCGTCGTACCCTCAACTAGCTGTGTGTTCTGCTTCTATGTTCCTAGTGTTTGGTCTCCCGCTCCAGTTTAGTGTTTCTTTCCAGTGTTTCAGTCCTTGGTTCCGCTGTTCTGACTTTTGGTTTTCTTTTGGTGAGTTTAGTTGTACGAGGTTTTTCCCAGCAATAAAGCTGCGCCTTAAGTTTCACTTCCGTGTCTGAGTTCTGCATTTTGGGTCCACCACTCCTGCTTGCCTGCCACACAGCGATTCATGACAGAACGACGCGACCAGTAATGGACCCAGCAAACTCCGTACGGAACCGGCAGCGTGCAGACTCCGCCTTCCCTAACGAGAGAAGGCAGGAGGCTCGGCATGCCCGGGAGCGCGAGTCTGCCTTCTATGGGACTCGATTGGCTCTAGGTGGGCCGCGAAGCCTCCAAACTGCAAACGCTGCTGCCTTTTCCCCACATCGTCCCACGGTGATAATAGTTGGAGGATTCAGCCTATCGCCTGCCTCAACTCCTCCGGCCTTCTCAACTTCCGGTTCACCTCCCCAGTCGCCGCCCACGTCCTGCGCAAAGAAGAGGGTTACTCGGCGGCCGAGGAGAGATTTCGTGCCTCCGACAAGCAGCCTATCTCCGCTGCAGTCCTTTGCGCTCTTCCTGGGACTTCCACGCTCGGAGCTGCACAAGCTCCCCGTCTCTCCGGCGCAGCCCGGTTCGTCATCGGCTCAGCCAGCCGACATCACCGAAGTGCCTGCGCCCACTGCCTCGGGAACTCACGGCACAGTTCCCAGGAATAAACGGCGCTCACGCCGTCGCCACCCTAAAGTCACTCACCAACTCCGTTGGTGAGTGACTCTGACAGTTTTTTCCATGCCACTTCCAAGTCGGACCGACTCGGACAATATTCTGCTCCTGAGTCCGCTGTTTTTCAGGTCCGTAACACATCAGAAATGAATAGTGAGTTTGAATATGACTGTGTTTCCAGGGCTCATAATGTTTCTAAGTTCACCTCCGCACCTTTTAAGCACGAGACTGAGTTCATTACCCCCCCAGAGACTGCTGTTCATGCTGAATTAAAGAATCCTGGCACTGTAAGCTCCATGCGCGTCATCCCAGAGGCCATTAACTCCGTGTCTGGTAATTCTGGGTCGGTTAATCCTGAACCTGCATTACCTACCCTCACGCCCATGTTTCAGAGTGACTATTTTTCCTGTGCTCCTCCCAGGTCAGCAGCAATTAACACACAGACTGATAATCTCACCTTAGAGAAGCAAAAGACTATTGTTGAGCTGCATACTCATGAACAACACCGTGAAGTTAACAGTTCTGAGGTCCCTGTACCTGCTGAGTATAAGACTGTGAATGGTGTTTCTTCACTCCTGGACTATGCTGCTCTCCAACCTATATATTTAGAAACCGTTTGTGTGAATGCTCCTGTGTCCGCAACGGATCCCTTTGTGCTCGGTATTACTGACTCTGACTCTGCTAAACCTGGATCTTCCTGTGCTATGACTGTTTTAGAGACTGCTACTCCTAACATGGACAGCTTAAGGCCTACAGAGTTGCCAGGAGTGACTCGCCATGAATCTCTGTTATCCGCCCGGCCCGAAGCTCAGTCGCCACCTCCACCACATTCAGTCTCGCTTCCCATAGCACAGTCACATCCACAGCCTGACTTACTACAAACCTTATTTCAATCCTTAGCCCAGTCAATAGCTCAGTTGGTAGAGGAATCATCAGCCTTATCGTCAGCTCGGTTTCCAACTTCACAACCATCATTTTCCCGACCTTTTCTTCAGTTGCCCTCAGCTCAGCCACCTATACAGCCATCATCTTCACCTACACCTCCGGTACAGCAAGCTATGTCTATCCAACCCTTACAGAACTGTTCCACAACCTTGAATCCTAATCAGAGAGACAAACCAAACAATATTGTTATCAGTCCTCAAAAGCTGGCCAGTTCTGAGACTGAGATTCACTCCAGGGCCTCCCCAGAGGCTGGGTTTCAGCCCCCAGCAGACTCTGGACCCCTGGCGGTTAAGAAGCCAGCTGAGGACCGCACCCGGCCGTTGCTGCCTGAGCAGACTCAATGCTCTGTGCAGCTGCAGTCTGCCATGTGTTTGCCAGAGGCCCGTGTGCCTGCTGGTCCTGTTCTGTCCCTGCCAGAGGCCCGTGTGCCTGCTGGTCCTGTTGCGTTCCTGCCAGAGGCCCGTGTGCCTGCTGGTCCTGTTGCGTTCCTGCCAGAGGCCCCCGCGCCTGCTGGTTCTGTTGCGTTCCTGCCAGAGGCCCCCGCGCCTGCTGGTTCTGTTGCGTTCCTGCCAGAGGCCCCCGCGCCTGCTGGTTCTGTTGCGTTCCTGCCAGAAGTCTCCGCACCTGCTGGTTCTGTTCTGTGTGTTCCAGGGGCTCCAGTGCCCACTGGTTCTGAGACTGTTTTTGCTGGGGGGCCCGAGGAGCCCGTCCAGCCTCCTTTCTCGTCAGTTGGGGGGCCCGAGGAGCCCATCCAGCCTCCAGCTGCTCCACCAGCAGCCTCATCCACGCTTGCAGCAGCGGTTTCATCCATGCCGCCACCTGCTGCAGCGCCTCCGTCTGCATCCTCCACGCCGTTGCCTGGTCCGGCCTCTGCTTCAGCCTCGCCTGGTCCGGCCTCTGCATCAGCCTCGCCTGGTCCGGCCTCTGCATCCTCGTCATCCCCGTCTGGTCCGGCCTCTGCATCCTCGTCATCCCCGTCTGGTCCGGCCTCCGCTTCGCCTGGGGCTGCAGGGGCCACGCAGCCTTCAGGTCCCCAGGCCGCTTGTTGGGCATCTCCGCCACCGTGGACGCCCTCCTGAACACCCTCCTGAACGCCGCCGCTGCCTTCCGCGTGGCCGGCCCCCGGATCTGCTCTGTCGCCGCCACTGCCTTCCGCGTGGCCGGCCCCCGGAACTGTTTGCCCGTCGTCGCAGTTGCCGTCCACACGGTCGGCCCCCGGAACTGAACCGTTTTGGCCTCCTGTGCTGTCGGCCTCCGGGTCGGCCCCCTGAACTTGACCTTCTGGGTCTTTCTGGGCTCTGTCCCTCCTTCCTGGTCCCCCGCCGCCCACCCTGGTGGGGTTGTTTTCTGTTTTTGGCTGTTTTTTTGTGCTTCTGTTGGGCGGTCTGGAGCCCGCCCTTGAGGGGGGGGGTACTGTCATGGTCCTGGGTCGGTGACCCAGCGCTTTTGTCCGTCAGCCAGGGCACACATCGCACCACCGTGACGTGAACGCTGGTTTGAGGCGGAGTCAAGGAGGCCATTATGTGAAAAGGAAAGACCATCTCTGAATGGAGGAGGGGCCTAAGGGTACATTTGTCACCATCTTACATGCTGTGATTGCAGCCATCCCAGCTTCTCTGAACTGACTCATGACCATTGATCAACAACCATTGATCAATGGTCCTGACAATATGCGTACCAATGATCAATGAACTGACCTCCCAGCCCATTGTTCCTTCAGTGGGCTGGTTTCAGTCATACAAATGTCCTGTTTTATGAGATTGAAACCTGCAGTCAGCTGACTGAAGAAGTCACCTGATGATGATGAAACGTTTCTCCCACTGAAACATCCAGATGAACAGAATCAAGCTTTTTGGGATTTACGTACCTGGATGATTGAGCATCAAGACACAACTCTGTGACTTTTCTCAGATGAATAAATCCTCTCCTCCAGCTTGTTTACATCTACCAGCCCTGTGGCGCTGCCCAGGGACAATAATCTATGTGAGAGGTGGAAAGTCATACAGGGTCTGCTCCTGCCTTCAGTTATTTTATCTACTGTGTGTCAACTGGCTGAACCTCTCCAACTGTCTACTGTCTCCCTAAACTCAACAATGACTTAGTGATCTATCCATTCTCTGACCAAAGACATCCTGCTGCAGGAGGTTAACATAGCAGCCAATGATGATCCCACTCACTGTGAACAACACATTTGGACCTGATTTGCTGCTCTGGTTTACACGTGAACTTCCACTGCTGCTGTCACCAACTTGAGAGGCTCTACAGAAAAACTGGACTTGTCCATAAAAATCATAAACTACATTACAAGGACAGCATTGCTCAATCAACTCTAATTACTATGACCATGTTATCTCTTCTAACTAAGGTACAGACACTCAAACTTGCTGCTTTCAGTGAGAAGTCAAATGTCTGAATATGAGCTGGAAGCCGCTGAGAGTCCTCCTCCTTCCCGTGGGGTTTACTTTCTCTACTACTTTCACTATAAAACACGCCCTTTCGTGCACCTGCAGAGGCCACCAGCAGATGGAGCTGTTCTTTAAACAAATCCACTGGATAGTTAGCTGTAGATGACTTATCAGTATGATTGTAGGATTTTGAGTTATTCTTTAGATTTATTTAAACTCCTATATTGTGCACAAGTGTTGAGCGACCCATAATTTCTCTGTACTTTTCATAAGAGCAGCCAGACTTTCAGCTAGTTTTTGTTTTTTAAGAGCTCAAAGATATTGAAGAAACAGTTATTCAGCTTCATTCCCACTGATCTCGACTACAAACTGTTTCACTTTGGTTTCTGTTTAAAGCCTCGATGTTTAAAACGTTTCCCTGTGATCACATTTGCACCGTCTGATTTCAAAGTTTGTTTTCTTTTGGTCATTTAGTCCACAGAGTCCTTGGTGTTCTGAAAGGGACCTATAAATAAATGCATTATTATTAATATTAATAATAAAGTAGTTGTTGTACATGTACAGACCATAAATATGGAGTCCAGCTGTGTTTGATGCTGCTGGGCAGACTGACCACTGGGAACCTCTGAGCTCTGCTGCTCCACTCTGTGGAGGAACCATGAAGGATTAGATCAACACAGGATAACGATCCAGGAGTTTCTGCTCAAATAACTTCATCTGAATCAAGTCTGTCAAGTTTTAGACTCTCAGATTCTGAAGATATATTTTCTGTTTTCTATGAACTTTCTTTCATCAGTGATGGAAGTGATGATGCTGCAGAAGCTCAGAGGAAACTTTGAGAAAACTGTGATGAACCATCAACTAATGCTCTCAGGAGGCCAAAGGTCCCTGAATGTAACTGTGCAGTAGATTCATCGAGTGTTTGAAACCTGACCACTTCCATATGTTTTCATTCTAACACAAGAAGTCCTTTTCTCATTGCTTTGATTTGAGTTTTCATTTGAGTTTTCCGAGTCTCGTATTTGGAGTCGAGTCTAATCAATGATCTGACAGAAGAACATTAAAAAGGATTTACCACTGCTGTCAAAATTAACATGTAGGGTTAGGGGTTCATCTGTTTATCATGATTAACATGATAAAAACCTTTAACACGACACATCTGGATGCAGAACGACTCAAAATCCCTGAAATGTTTCTATCAACGCACTTCGAGCAGTTTGTCCGAGTAGAGTTACCTTTGCACACGTGCAGATGTGCAGCACATCTGTTAGTGACGGAAGCTGAACCAATCAGCTCAATATGGAAGATGACAAACACACACTGACCTCTCGATGAAAAGTTTGAGCATTAAAAAAATAACAAGACGGACCAGCCGACCAACATGAAGGATTCTGCACATCGTGACAGAAGGAATTTTCTTTTCACCGAAGCACTTCCAGCTTAAAATATCACAACAATGCAAAGCACTGATGACACAACTGCCAAGTGGACAAACTGCAGACCTGTTAGTGTTGTTAATGACATAGTTTTGGTTCCTCGTGTCAAAGACTTGAAGAAGAGTGACAGAGAGTGTTAGACTGCTGCAGGATCAGTGCCACCTCCACAGACCTGTGAAGAAAATGATTGTTTGACAGATGGGCTCAGATTCAGGATCAGCTGAGGAGTTTGTGGCTGACAGAATCCTGCAGGTACAGAGCAGAGCCCATCATTAGCATGCAGGACTGTCCCTGGGGGGGTCGGCTCATTCAGGAGGTTAATCAATGTTTACATGTTCAATAAACATGTTAAGTGTGTAAATTTGCCCTTTTCTCTCGAGTCTGTTTGCTCATGAAATGAAATTTGATTCGTTTACATTAAAAATGATGTTTAATGGTGATTAATCCAAATGAATCCACAGTAAACCCTGTGATGAGTCTGATTAAACATTTTCATTAACAGCAGTAATATAGATTATATATTATTATATATTAGTGCACACTTAGCTTTTAGTATATATGTTTGTTACAAAGTTGTATTTACAGCAGAGAAGCTGAGTTAAAGACTGAAAACTATTCAAAGTCTCTTTGAATTGAAGCGTTTAACATTCTTTGTGTTTATTCTGCATTGACTTCATTATATGGTGTAAACGTCTGTTACAGGCTTAAATATAAAGTTGGAAAAATGTAACTGCAGCTATTGATCAAGTAATTGTGATTAATCAGGATTAATGACAGAAGATTGTGTCATTAATTAGTCATTTTTAATCTACTGACAGCACTAGTGTTCACTCTGGTGCCTCCAACTGTTTTACGCCCTTTCAACACCTTCGTGGTCAAAAGTGTACACGCACAAAATCTACAATAAAATCCTCACGCAGCAATAGGACAGACACACAATCCATTTATCTCTGTCTCAAACACACACACGTGTATTCAAAGCCTCGATTTGTTCATATTTCATCTGTTGTGTTTTTATCTTCAGCGTTTTCAGTGTTGCTGCATTTACACCAAAAATGTTTCCATTGATGAATCAGATTGATTTGAATGTGTTTCATCCATACAAATCCCTCCCTGGTGGTCACATGACTCTATAACATAACAGGAGTCATGTGACAAGAGTTTCATGCTGTAAAATGTCAAAATGGTTGAATGTGGTGGAGTAAAAATGTGAGATATCAACGACTTTTCTTCAATATGAAATGTTTGCAGGGCCTGACAGGAAGTGGACGGACGCTCTGATCACTTCCTGTTTGCTGAAGTGGGTTTTCAGTTGTTTAGAAACCAAAGGCTTGTTTTAAAAGACAGTTTAAATGGGACTGAGGGAACGACGTGTTTGTAGTTTATATCCAACAACATCAAGCAGTTTAATCAAAGAGTTCATGTTGCTAACAGCTCACCTCTCTGCAGCAGACACAGGCTGGACTTTAAAATCAATGGGGTGATCTTTAGACCGGTCACTCTGTAAGGACACAGAGCTGGGTGGAGGTCCAGGCTGGTTCCTGTGAATAATGATGCAGCAGTGATGTGAGTGCTGAGCTGTGACATGGAGAAGAGTCATGGACAGTTAGAGATGGTCATCTCACCTCTGAGCTTTGGTCTGGCTCTCATGTTCCCCACACAGAGTGCTTTTAGAGGGAGGGACTCCCTCCTCTCTGTCCTCACACTGATCCATGCTGCTCAATTCAGCTCACACACACTTTCTACCTGCAGAGGAAACACAAATCATTCATGTGCACATCAGCTGAAATCCTCCTTTCATCATGTGTGCTGTCCAAATATCAGCTGCTTCTTTCCTGCTTCATCTCAGTGTCAGCTGGATGCAGTCAGACAGCAGTGTGAGGCAGAGGAAGCTGCCATCAGCTGCTCTGCTATCAGTCCACTAGATGGAGCCTGAAGCACACACGATGCATTCACTGACACACACTGATTCACTGTGACTGGAAGCTTCAGTCAGTCCAACACGTGTGAACAACATTTTAAACATTTCAGCTGATCCAGGATTCAAAGAGGATCAGCAGAGTTAAAGCTTCACACTAATTCTTCCTGCTGAGTTTGCAGAGAACTGCACACACACTGATTCACTGCTAATGAGAAGCTTCTTCCATCCAGTAATTCATCATCCATCAGCTCTGCTGCTGCTCTCAGTCCCTGGACTCTGATCACAAACTAAAAGCAGCTTTTTAACTCGTGTCTGTAAGAACTCTTAGTGTTAGCTTAGCGTTAGCTTAGCTTTAGCTTAGTGTTAGCTTAGCGTTAGCATGCTGTGTGCTAGCTCAGCGTCAGAGCTCTGCAGGTGTCTCGTGTGTAAATATTAATCACAGTGACAGTAAAGGAGGTAAAGGGCTTGTCTAGTTTATGATGATGATTATTATTGTTTGAGTTCTGTGTGTTATATTTGGTCTGCCTTTGAGTCTGTCTCTGTCTATGGTGTCACCCCATCTGTTTGTGAATCTGTCTGTTTAGTTCAATGTCTTGCCTGGTTCCATGTGTCTGAGTTTCCTGTTTTATTGTGAAGGTTTGTGTCATATGCGAGTGTGCTCAGTTACGTTTCCCCTGTCTCGTCAGCTGTGATTTCTCCCAGGTGTGTTCCCCTTCTGTCTCTCATCCCTTGATTACTGCCGTCTGTGTATTTAAGCCCTGTGTTTCTCTGTGTCAGTGTCGCGTCGTACCCTCAACTAGCTGTGTGTTCTGCTTCTATGTTCCTAGTGTTTGGTCTCCCGCTCCAGTTTAGTGTTTCTTTCCAGTGTTTCAGTCCTTGGTTCCGCTGTTCTGACTTTTGGTTTTCTTTTGGTGAGTTTAGTTGTACGAGGTTTTTCCCAGCAATAAAGCTGCGCCTTAAGTTTCACTTCCGTGTCTGAGTTCTGCATTTTGGGTCCACCACTCCTGCTTGCCTGCCACACAGCGATTCATGACAGCCTCTGCCTCAATTTTTTCCCACAACTTAGACATTCACATTATTCACACTCTCATTACACATACATATAGGATCTTGGGGGTGGGCACAATCACGGAGTCCATATTACCATCAGGGTGTACACCTCACCCCTGGCGTCGTTGCCCACCTCTCAATTTTAAATACACTTAGACATTGAGGGCTATCAGGAGGGACTATGCGCTTACCTGCTGCTCTCTGGCAGGTAGCTCCATGCCCTCCTGGGTTTTAATTGCACCTTAGAACACACATGCATCAACACTACAATGAGCGGGTGGAGGGAGGTTTGGAGTCTTCTCCCACCCCCATTCTCTGCAGCCTGCTGGAGCGGGAGGGCTAGGAGGAGTTGGCCGTCCGACTGCGGTCTGGAGTGTGGGGCCTCCCTGCTGCTACGGAGTCGGGGTGGTCTGCCTCTCCCCACCGCAGGGAAAAGGGTAACACCACCTGGGTCTGGGTGCAGTTCCCCCCTCCAGGGGCAAGGTACCTAGACCCGGTTTGTAGAGTACGCTTGGGGAGTGTGATCGTGTGTACAGCGTCTCTTTATGTCTGTCTCCACGTTGGTTGAGTGTGGAGTGAGTGCACATGAGAGCATGAGGGGGGGAATGGATGTTTGTGTCTGTGTGTGCCTGTATGTCTGTGTCTATATGTCAGGTTGGGTATCAGACACCACCTCTCTGGGGACACCTCAGGCCCTCCAAGGTTTGGAGGCCTATCTCCACCCACCACCACTTCCCCTGCCGGTGGCGGACTCCCTCAGGTGTCGGTGCGTTGGTAGTTCTTTGTGTCTGGGGGTGGGCGTCCAGGTACACACCGGCTCACTCCTTGGCGGCCACTTATCGGGGCCTGGAACCTGGGGCTCGCTCGGACCATTTCGGAGGTGGGGTGCCCCCGGCCTCTCGGCCTGGGGCTCGGTCACTCAGGCACAGCTGGCTGCCGGCGGAGCTCACGGGCGCGTCACTGCAACTCCCCCTGGCTTCTGCTCCGCGGCTGCTGAGTGAACCCTCATCTGGGACTCTCCTCAGCTCTTGCTGGGACAGTGGCGCGGCTGCCCCTCTGTTGGTTTTCCATGGTCTCTTGTGTTCTGGGGGCCTATGGATGTCTGGAGTTTTGATCTCCTCCATACCTGCTTCATACCCTGGAGGACGGGGCTGTGGCCCCCCCCACACTCCCTAGCAGATCGTTACATGGAGAAACCTTTGAAATACAAGCACGCTGATCCACACAGGTATGCACACGGGTGTTCACTGCTCGTAGACTTAAATTACACCCTTCTTGGCTACTACTTCGAAGCACATCTGTCCTGCGTGCTGCACAACAACATTGAATATTTAGTATTTACTGCTGTTTACACTTAGCTAGATTAATGCAATGGTATTGTGTTTAGTATGTTGCTTTGTTTTTTTGTTTGTTTTCTATTCTTTTCTCAACAGGTGATCCAGGAGATTTTTATTTTTTTTCTCCCCCCCTTTCTCACTGTCCCTCTCCCCTTCTGTTTTTCCTTTCCTTCCTCTTTCTTTCTCCCTTTCCTATCCCTCACTGATGTCTGTCCCGTCTGTAACATCTGAAAATAAAATATAATAAATAATAAAAACAAAGATCGACCAAATGGACCAATACGGCAATGCCACGAAGATCCATTTGGCAAAGTAAATCCATTGGGTATCCTTGTTGGTCTTCAGACAACAATTCTGATGGCTAAAGAACCAAATGGGACAGGCAAAAAAAAAAAAAAAAGTCCACACAAAACCTTGGTTCCGTGGCCGCTCTATTTACAATGACTACAGGAGCTGCCCAAGGGCTTGTGGAAGGTTCAATGATGTTGTCCTTCAACATTTGTTGCACTTGTTCTTCAATCACACGTTTCTTAGCAGGTGACGTGCGATAGGGTGGGAGATTGACAGGTGTTGCATTGCCAGTCTCTATGGCGTGCTGTGAGAGCCGTTCGACCAAGTTGACCATCAAACAAGGAGCTAAACTTGCTGAGCAGATTTAGTAAAGCATCCTTGTTGTTCTCTGAGAGACTTGCTTCAGACAGTTTGGCTGTTAAGTCTGAGCGAACCAAGTCCAAAGACATCAGTGTTCCAGGTGAATGTGAGTAATCATTTTGAAGGTCCTCTTCATTGTCTGCGAGTGGGCAGGGGATGTCCTCAATGTAGACTGTTCTAGTGGGAATGTGAATAGAAACAGAAGCTCTTGCCATAAAATCCATTCCCAGAATGAAAGGAGAGGACAAATCTGGTATTATGGCAAAAAGCTGGTAAAAGTTCTTGTTCATGAATCCAATATCCAATATCCAAAATTCCTCTCAGGATGCGTTCTTGGTTGTCGGAGGGCAGAAAAACTGTCTTAAACAGTTGACAGAATTGAGCCCATGATGTGATGTGGGAGCTCAGTGCCTTGAACCATTTCCCGGGCTCTTTTGCAAGAAAGTGTGGCAGTTCGTTTAGCAATTGCCCATCAGTTAGGTTCAATGAGGCTTTGTATGTGCCAACTGCATTTAACCATTCCTCAGGTTGCACTTTTCCGTCCCCAGCATACACAGGAGGCTCCAGCTTTGCGTGATGTAAAGCTGCCGCAATCACTCTGGAAGTGCTGCTGAGTTCAAGTGAGTGAGATGGGAGGAAAGGATTTGTAGGTTGAAATGGGTTGCTGGGCAGGAACGGATTGGTACTGTTGGTGGGTTCAGTTTTGTCCATCACATGAACATGAGGTGTCGATGTGGCCATTGGGAAAACAGGAGACTGTGGGACTGCAGGAGGGGGAGAGTTCCCCGTTGTGAGTTGGTCCCACTGCCTTAGTAAACTCTGCTGTATGTTCAGTGAGTCACGTAAACAATCACTAAGCTTACTCACCTCAGTTCTTAACTCCACCACTTGTTGGCTAAGGCTAGGAGTCACATTTTCAACTAGCGTCATCACGTACGCTGCGTCCTCTGTGGGCTCTGAGTGAACTCAAAGTACAAACTACAAGTACACAAACACGAACGTAGCTCAGAGTGGCGGACACACTCGGCCTCGTTGGTCCAGCTGTGAGTCCGTTACCGTGAACTATGGAGCGGCAGATTTGTGCTGAACTAAGCTGCACACAGCTGATGTTAGCCAGGAAACATTACACACTGACTTTAATGGAGAGACCGGAAATACAAACACACACAGTTTGTTGTGTGAAGAAATCAAACACGAGCTGAACAAACAGTAAAGTTCCTAAAGACAAACTGTTAAAGGAGGAAACAAAGCAAACTTACAGTTTCTTCACACACCAACAACAAGCTCCACTCCACACCTGGACACTAAACACGGACACACAGGTGAGCTGCTTCCTGGAAGGTGGCGGGGCTCCACCTGAAGCTCAGCACAGGTGGGAGGGGCTCAGCTCTGTGTGTACTGATGTGTTAACTTTAAAAATATGCCGTCTGACTGCTCAGACTGAGTCAGAGTAAAGTTCACATGCTGACGTGTGGAGACATGAAACCTTGTTGTAGCTGCAGGTGTGAACACACTGATCCCAGATCAGCTCTGCTGTATTTGTAACATGAACATTTCTGCTGCAAAGCTTCAAATGTTCAGCATGTTTCTCTGTTTCCAGTCTATAGATCCAGTCACACTTTCTACCTTCACCTGTGCAGTAAAGACTGAGAGCAGAGCTGAAAGCAAGCGTCCAATCAGTGAGCAGCATCAACACCTGAGCTTCATTCAGACTCTGTTATTGAAGATGTTGTTGGTACAAAGTTCATCTGCTGCTCACATGAATCCATGAAAGATTATTTCACTGAATGTTTCTTCAAAGCTCATTTCAACCTGTTGAAGTCATGAATGAAAGTGCAGACTGAGAGTGGATCACATGATGTTTGAGGTGTGTCATGTGACATGTTCAGTATTGTCACACATGTCTAGATTGTCCCTGATATCATAACTGCTCAAACACTGATGATTATATTTGAAGAATTATTCCTGATGGCAGCAAAGTTTGAATGGAGCTCTCTGTCTGTGCTGATTTGTCGCCCTCTGGAGGTCAAAGCACAAACTGCATGATGTCACTGTAACCACCACAGAGACAGGAAGTGTTTTTTATGACTGAAACACTGAAATGATGCTAACGGCTGTCGTTAGGCTCACTGACAGCAGTGCTGATGTGTTCATGTCAAACACTGGCTCAGGTCAGACTCCTTCATCCTTCTCCAGCGTGAGGCCGCCCTCAGACCCACAGGAGCTCTGACCTTTGACCTCCTGACCCTAACCATTTTAGTCTTGTTGCATCTTTAAATGCAAATCCATCCAAACTGTAGCCGAGCAAAAGAAGCTGGAAGCTGTTCTATGAATGATGTTCATCCCAGAGTTTCTGTTAAACGCTGCTGCTGTGCTACATTTGTCATTTCCTGCTTTCACTACCATCCATGTCAAAGTGCTGAACTCATCTGATCACTTTAATGCAGTAAAGCAGGAGCTGTAAGTCTGACATTTATTTACTGTCATTACAAACACACACAGCTGGATTAGCATTCAGACAAAGGGCTGAAAAAAAATCAGCATTTGATTATTATTATTATATATCCTGTCTATCTGTCAGTGCTGAAGCAGACGTCACTGATCACATGACTCTGAGGGATGTTTCCAGCACTTTGCTGAATCTGAGCCATGAAGATTTAAGGCTCAGCTCTGAAGGCAAAGCAGGTCTGAGCCTGTGTTAGCAAGCTGTACCTAATAAAGTGGCAGCAAGGACTCAGTCAGTAATGATCAGAGCCAGCAGGGGGCAGCACAGAGAGGCGCTGTCAGAGAAGCAGGCTGACATCAGACTGGTCATATTCCATCATCTATACCTGAAATAATCATCAAACACACACAGAGCAGAAACATGTGGAAACATCTGGAGCTCAGTCTCAGTTTGATCCCTCAGAGGTTTACCTCAGTCTTGCTCCTCTACTTCCTGTTTACAGCGCACACATCATGCTGTGTACTGAGAGTCATGTGGTCAAAGTGAGGCCCTGGTACTCTGACAGAGAGCGAGCACAGTTATCTTAATGTGTGACATCACTTCTAACCACAGAGCATTCAGCTTTCACAGCAGCCAACATCCTGTCACACTGAGCATGTGCAAACACAGCAGCCAACAACCTGTCACACTGAGCATGTGCAAGCACAGCAGCCAACAACCTGTCACACTGAGCATGTGCAAACACAGCAGCCAACATCCTGTCAAACTGAGCATGTGCAAACACAGCAGCCAACATCCTGTCACACTGAGCATGTGCAAACACAGCAGCCAACATCCTGTCACACTGAGCATGTGCAAACACAGCAGCCAACATCCTGTCACACTGAGCATGTGCAAACACAGCAGCCAACATCCTGTCACACTGAGCATGTGCAAACACAGCAGCCACTATCCTGACACACTGAGCATGTGCAAACACAGCAGCCAACAACCTGTCACACTGAGCATGTGCAAACACAGCAGCCACCATCCTGTCACACTGAGCATGTGCAAACACAGCAGCCAACATCCTGTCACACTGAGCATGTGCAAACACAGCAGCCAACAACCTGTCACACTGAGCATGTGCAAACAGAGCAGCCAACATCCTGTCACACTGAGCATGTGCAAACAGAGCAGCCACAATCCTTTTTTTTTTTTTTTTTTTTTTTTTTCCATACTTTAATTAAATTTATGCACATATTACAATCTCTCGTTGGGAGACAACATTAGTGCAACAACATCTTGAAAAGGTTGAATAAGAAACCAAACGAAATAGGAAAAAAAACTAAAAGCAAGAACAAAAAAAAAACAAAAAAAAAAAAAACCACATATATATATATATACATAAATATATATATGAAGGCCATTTTTATGACATATAACAGTTTCCTTTCTGTGAACACTTTAACATACATGTGGCTTACTTAGTACACCAAAAACACAATCATTAAAAGGATAGAGATTGAGTCCCATTGTCGCATATCAAAGCAGCCTCTTTACATGAATCCCTCAGTAATTCTAAAGATGACAGAAAAGATTTTAATTCAATTTTCAATACAGTTAGGGAAGGTCTTTTACTTTGCCATTTACATTTGTGTATGTGGTATTTGCCCATAATTATCACCACCTTGTGTAGCATGGACAGTTCCTTAGATGGATCACCATTATTATATAAAACTTGTGTTAGAGTCAGTGGGTTCATCCCATCTATTCTTATACTCAACCAGTCTACTAAATCTTGCCAAAAGTCAGTCGTTACTGAGCAGGAAAAAAACAAATGATCAATACTTTCCACCTTTTGTGAACAAAATCCACATGGCTCTACCTCAAACCCAAACCTTTTTTTAAGCATTTCAGCTGCTGGGTAATATCCATTAATTATTTTAAATTGCATTTCTTTGACTTTGGGGGGGATAGGCCATTTTAAAAAGTGCGTATATTTGTTCGTTATTTTAACATTACTCCCTTTTAGTTTTGTGTTACTGTTAAAGTCGTGAAATAATTTGTTTTTAAATATCTTGTTCATGGTTTTATTATTACAGTTTTTATCCGTCAAAGGAATCTGGTTTAGATGTAAAGAAGGTAGACTAA
Organism: Astatotilapia calliptera; assembly: GCF_900246225.1. NCBI lineage: Eukaryota > Metazoa > Chordata > Actinopteri > Cichliformes > Cichlidae > Astatotilapia > Astatotilapia calliptera. The sequence continues at coordinate 273,705 of NW_020535752.1, forward strand.
TTTGTGCCTTAGAGTAATACAAATAACCTTGAATCAAACTCAACAGAGGTAAGGGGATTGCCTTACAAACCTTGTCATATTCTCTAAGGGAACACTGAATGTTAAACTTCACATTAAAAACACCCACTGAGAGAAACTGACCCCTTTCATCAAGTAAGTCTGTTATAAAGATTATGTTTTTTCAAACCACTCTTTAATAAACAATGACTTCTTATTAATTGTAATTGTTCTGTTATTCCACAAGGTGGAGCAATGTGGTGAAAAGTTATGGGCAAACACCATCTTCCAATAAGACAAGACCTGCTTATGATATTCTGACAGTTTCACAGGCAACTTCAATATATCAAAATCACATTTCAGGAGAAAATCCAACCCTCCTACCTTTTTGAAAATATTTTTTGGGATATGGAACCATATGGAGTCAGGTTTCAAGAGGAAGGCTTTTATCCAGTTTATTTTAAATACTCCAACCATTGATTGAAAATCAATTGACTTTATACCACCTTTAGCGTAATCTTTGACAAGTTGTGATTTTTTAATGTAATGTGTTTTATTGCGCCAAATGAATTGATAGATTATAGAGTTAATCTTTTTAATGCTTTTCGGGGTAATGTATAGTGAGTATGCTGGATAAACCATCTTTGAGACGCCCTCTGATTTGGATAATAGATTGCGTCCAAAAATTGTAATATCTCTCGTCAACCAATGATTTAGTGTTTTGGACATGCCATCAATTTTGTCTTTTAGGTTTTTTGATTCTCTAGTGTTGATGTCTTTGTCTAAATAGATGCCTAGATACTTAACTTCATTTTTCACTGGAATCGTCCTCATGCTATTTTCCAAACAATCATAAAGTGGCAAAAGTTCACACTTCTTTAGGTTCAGACACAAGCCTGAAGCTTTAGAAAAAATTGAAATGACATTCAATGCTTTCTCGAGTATTGATTTATCCTTTAAAAATATTACTGTGTCATCTGTAAACTGACTTATTTTCAGTTCAATATCAAAAATGTTTATTCCTTCGATGTCTGAATGGTTCACAATGAGGTAAGCCATTAATTGAGTGCAAAGAATAAATAATTTTGGAGAAATTGGGCAACCCTGTCGAATTCCACAGAATATGTCTATCCTAGATGTTATGCCTGGATTGAGCGAAACATAACTATAAATTTGCTTGTAGAACAGTTTGATCACTTTGCAAAATTTGTTTCCAAATCCAAAAAGTTCTAAAGATCTAAATAAAAAATTATGGTCTATTGAATCAAATGCTTTAAAAAAGTCAATAAATAGTATTAAACTTTCTGAGTTAATAAAGGATCGATAGTCAATCATATCTAATATTAATCTTATGTTATTATGAATCTGCCTTCCTTTAATAAACGCTGATTGGCACTCATCAATCAATTTGGTTAAGACGCTTTTAAGCCTATTTGCATATACTAAGGCTAATAATTTGTAGTCGTTACATAAAAGTGTTATGGGTCTCCAATTGTCTAGCATTTGTAAATCTTTGTTTGGTTTGGGTAATAAGGTTATTAATCCTGTTTTCATTGTTGGGGATAGTTCTTCATTTTTTAAACAATCCAAAAAGCCATTAAATAACAAATCTTTAATGTCTTGCCAAAAGGTTTTATAAAATTCAATCGTTAGACCATCAATTCCAGGCGATTTTCCATTTTTCATTTGTTTTAGAGCTGTATCTAATTCGGATATATTCAAATCTTCTTCTAACCATGTTTTATCATCCTCTTCCAATTTTCTTACCTGGTCTTTAATCATATCAAAAAAGATATCTGCATTTTCTTTTTCAGTTCTTGATTTATACAGATTACTATAGAACATGTTAATTTCCTCACTTATTTTGTTTGGTTCCTCAATTATAGTGCCATCCTTACTCAATTTAGTTATTTTTTTTCTTTGTTTGTCTACGCTTCTCTAGACTATAGAAATAAGATGAATTCTTTTCTCCATGCTCAATCCACTTGGCTCTAGACCTTACATATGCTCCTTTAGCTTTAATCAAGTACACCTCATCTAGCTTATTTTGTAAAGATTGTAAGCGTTCTGACTCTTCCGCAGTCATACAGGGTTTACCACATAATAAATGAATTTGTTAAATTAGATTTTTCTGTTCACGTACGCGTAGGGCAGACACTTTCTTTCCCGTTTCTATAGCTAATTGTTTCACACTATATTTAAACCATTCCCATTTACTGACATTAGTCATGCTCATATTGTTAATTTCTGATTTAAGTTCTTTAACTTGTTTACAGAAGTCTTCGTTTTGTAATAAACTATTGTTAAATTTCCATATGTTGTCAGATCTTTGTTGTTTACGTAGAGATAATAAGAGACTTATCAGACAATGATCAGTAAGTGGGGTTGACTGGGTCTCACATTTCGTAACATATGATGATACTGTTTGGGAGACAAGCCAATAATCTAATCTTGAACATACGTTTTTATTTGATGGACTAAACCAAGTATATTTCTTCGTATTTGGGTTTGTCATCCTCCAATAATCGATCATATTGGTTGTCGTACAAAAGTCACAAATAATGCTATCGTGTTCTGGTTGATTTCCTCTTTGTGGTTGTCTGTCAAGCCATGAGTTAGGAGCCAGGTTAAAATCGCCTCCAGTTATTACCTGGGTAGAACCATATGTAGTACTCCACTTTGCAATTAATTTACTTAAGTTAGACATCATATTTCTATTTAGTGACCTGTTATTGTATCCATACACGTTAATAAGAATAATTTTCTGTTCACAGACTTCTACCAACACCATGATCCAATGCCCCATTCCGTCGCTTTTATGATCAATAACTCTCCCTGCAAATTTGTTGAATAAGATCATAACTCCTGCTGAGTGAGTAGTACCATGTGAATAAAGAATACTATCTCCCCATTGATGTTTCCAAAATGTTTCCTCTTCCTTACCAGAATGTGTTTCTTGTAAAAACAAAATGTTTGCCTTAATTTCCTTGCAGAATAAAAACATGGCCTTACGTTTGACATTATTTTTTAAGCCTCGAACATTTAAGGAACTTAATAGAACAGCCATCTATAAGATAAAGAAAAAACAAAAACAAAAACGCAAGAACAAAATACAAAACAAGAACAGTAACGGCTTCCTTGGCACTTACTAGAAGAAAAAAAAAGTGCTTGAAGCAGGAATAAGCCTAGTGTCCTACCTATGTAATCATAACAGTACTCCGACCCTATCACAGTACTACCCCTTTATATATGCGGCAATTTTAGCTCTGTATAGCTCACATTTAACTACGACTTTGCTTTTTGACCCTCTCCTATTTTTTATTTGTGTATTTTTAACAGATATGTATATATAAACATATATATACACACATACATACCCACATTTTTTGGTTAACAAACACAGCAGCCAACATCCTGTCACACTGAGCATGTGCAAACACAGCAGCCACCATCCTTTTTTTTTTTTTTTTTTTTTTTTTTTTTTTTTTTTTTCTTCATACTTTAATTAAATTTATGCACATATTACAATCTCTCGTTGGGAGACAACATTAGTGCAACAACATCTTGAAAAGGTTGAATAAGAAACCAATTACACAATCAGATGAACAGACATGAAGGGATATTTGTGGTTTTATGCACAGAGTCAGAATCAGACTCAGAGGTGTTCCTCATGATGTTTGGTGATGGAAACAGTCTCATCGACGTTTCCATCACCAAACTAGAGAAACTAGTAGCTGCATGCAGCAGAGTTTAGCACAGCTGATCTCTGTGACGCATCAACAGGAACAACATGTTGTTAAACAGGACTGTATAAAGACTCAGAGTCTGACTCACACCTGAACAATGAGGCTGTGCAGCATCGTCCTGTCACACCTGCTAAACCACTCGTATCAGTTTGAGCCCGAACAGTAACACGGTCACATGACCGACGAGGCCAACGCGCCCAGACGAACGTCTTCCTCGTGGAACTAACTTGTTCCTGTTATCAGATTTGTGAGCAGCAGCTGAAACTACCACACGAATAAATGTTCTTCAAACTGTTTGATTCCAGTCAATCAATAATCAATAATCTATAATCATGAGGATTCAAACACAAGAGCTGAACGTGTGGTTACATTGTAACCTTGGTTCTCTGAGTGAGAGACTCTCTCCCCTCTGTCACATGGAACAGAGGGGAGAGAGAGTGTCGGTGTGATGGAGAACATCAGGTCCAAACATCACAGAAACAAACAAACTGTTAAAGGAGGAAACAAAGCAAACTTACAGTTTCTTCACACAGAGACACCAACAACAAGCTCCACTGTCCCACTCTGATCCTGTCTCCTCCTCTTTTATTCTTGCTCTGAGCTCTTTTTGGGTGTGTGTTTCTGTCTCCACCCACAGGAATGCATTGATACACTGTTGATAACGACTCGAGAGCAGACGTGTTACAGAAAAATAACCTAAACACCTAAATAACGTAAAATAAACAGAATATTTATTAATGTTTAATTTCTCTTTAAAAGCTTTTCTTCTCCTCAAATCCTTTGTTTAAGTTCAATCTAAGGAAAGAAAAGCGTCTTCTTTAAGTTTCTCAAAGAAGTCCACGATCTGTAGGCTCATGGAAATTCATTTTGTTGTTCTTTGAGCAGAAACACCAGAGTGTAGAGCAGGAAAACGATCCCAGCAGGACGTCTCTGTTGGGGAAATATCCCAGTTATTCCCCTGAGCCTGGTTAGTGAATTGAATCAGAGCTGTTCATCGATCCTACAGGTACTAACATACAAACACGATCAGCAGCTTCTCTCATATGGAGAACACACTTCAACATCTGCAGCAAATCCTGTGTTTTATGTTGATGTGACCAACATCTTGTGTTGAGTCTTTGAAGATGAGGAGCCAAACACAGACAGTGGATCCAGAAGGACTGTTTATTCAGGGCTTTAATACGACTGAACTGATGCTTCACATCCTGTTTAGAGACGATCGACCAACACAGGCTCAGTCCTCACTCATCACACGGACTTCAGTCACACTGGGATCAACAGAGGAGACTGTTCACCATCACAGTTCAGCAACAATAATCAGAGCTTTTCTCTCTTGGTGAGGATCACATGTTCTGACACACAAAATATCTTCTGCTTTAACTCGTCTCTCTTTTTTAGTTTGGTTGTCGTGTTTTTTACTCTTTGTTCCTGTCAGTGTCAAATATGAGAGCAAACTGTTTTATGCAGGAGCCAAACCAACACCAAGCTGACCAAGAGAACCTATAACACCACCAGAATTTATTATCCAGACTTTACTGACAGATTTATGTGCAAGTAAAGCTGTTTTTTAAATTATGTTCACTGCTTTCAGCCAAGGAAGCATTCGTTCTTAAAAGTTCACGAAACGAGTAAATCCAGTTCAGCAGAGTTCCAGTTTGTAGCACAGCTGATCTCAGCTGATCAACAGTAACAACAGTAGGGGTGGGCCATAGAAACGATATACGATAGAAACGATATAAATTTGGCCAAAGATAGAGATTGTGACTATACCGCATGTTGATGATGTCATCAAGCTGCGCCTGTTTTGGTCGAAAGCATCGCAGCGGCTACAACAATTATCATCTGCAATTATGGCGGGCGACAGTCATAACAAAGAGATGAAGCACTATTGAAATATGGGGAAAGCCAAAAAGTTAGCATTCATCCTCCAGCTTCACTGTGCTAATGTTATGCTAACATAGCTGTGTCGCTAGCAGTCATGTAGCACAACATTATATACCAGGTAGTCCAACTTCAGTAACCCTGCAAACGCCACTGCTGTTTAGTCTTCATTTATGTTGGAAGTGATAGCAGAGCTGTACGTTTGAATTAGTTTCAAAAATCTCTCAGTCAGAATATGCTATGAAATGTTTAGGTGGAAACTAGCGAGCTAACTTCCTGTTAACTTCTAACTCCGTTAAATTGAATAAATTCTGTTTTCATGGATGCCTGGATGTAGGGCTGCTCGATTATGGCAAAAATGATAATCACGGTTATTTTCATTGAAATTGAGATCTCAATTATTTGACAATATTTATTTAACAATAACAATGTGTTGAATAATGACTTTAAAGGTTGTCAAAAAATAATATTAAATAGTGTGCAAATACTGATAACAGTGCAAATGTTTGCAATATAAAAAAATAAATGAAAAATGTAAACATCTATGTTTAGTGAACTTTGCAGTGTTGCTCTGTGGTGCAGCTATGACACCGTAGCAAAGTTTACACACAGTCTACTTGATCCACGTCTGACTGAACCCATGTTTCCAAACCACTGAAGTTTTTTTTACCTCTTTTCAACCAACAGCAGTCACTCTCCTCTCCAAATAACTTCTGTTTAGCTTTCCAAGCTTCCCTCGGGTCCTCTTAATCAGCGGTCCCCAACCCCCGGGCCTCGGACCGGTCCCGGTCGGTGAGTCGTTTGGTACCGGGCCGCGAGAGTTGAGGCTCAGGTGTGAAATGTATGGTTTTCAGGGTTTTTATCGGTTTTCCATGTTATTTTGTTATCGTTTTTATCGTTGACTCGGTTTTCCTGGGTCTTTTCACGTGTGTTATGAATAAATTTTCTTTTTTTCGGTACCGGCACTAGTTTTATTTTGTTGTATTTATCCGCGACACCTTAATGGCCGGCCCGTGAAAATATTGTCCGGCATAAACTGGTCCGTGGAGCAAAAAAGGTTGGAGGCCGCTGCTCTTAATTGTTGTGACACGTGTTTGAAATGCAGAGAGGTGCGCTCGATTTGCCACACGGAGCAGCGCGAGAGTAAAGCACGAGGGAGGGGCTAATAATCGGCTCAGTCATTTTTAATGATCGTTGAAAGCCCAGATCGTAATCGAGATTAAAATTCGATTAATTGAGCAGCCCTACCTGGATGTTAAACTTAATTGTTACACCTGGTAAAGCAGCAACGCTGATGATTTAATTAAAGATGAAAGAATTTAGACCATTTTTAACTCTTTGTGTTCGTTTGACTTTGGGACCTGAAGCTGTCGGAGTTTTGGACCCAGATTACTCCGTGAAGCTCCTCACTACGGCAGCCATAATGCTCTGACGATCCATCAAGCAGTGCTGCTTACCAAAGTTGTACTAAAACATTTTTAACAGATTTCTGCAGCCAAAATCGGTTCGAGGTCAGTAAGCACAACCAGAATTCATACATAAGGCACACTCTCGATTTTTGAGGAAATTAAAGGATTTTAAGTGTGGAAAATATGTTATACAGAAGAATATATCGTGATATGGATTTGAGGCCATATCGCCCAGCCCTAAACAACAGGTTATTAAACACATCAGTTTGATCCACAGATCAGATCATACATCAGGTTTACTTCATGTAAAATAAACGTCTCACTCTATGAGCTCCATCAGTCTGTGTACCTCCTCATTGTCATTTCTGAGCAGAGTTTACCTGCACACTTCCTCATGTCTGACAGTGTCACAGTGTGTGTGTGTGCCAACATTAACCAGCTTATCATCAGCTCCTTGTGCTTCATGAATAACTCAGACTGACAGAGTGATGAACAGAGCACAGAGGGAGGCTCTGCTCTGGTCCATCAAGCAGGATTCACATAGTAACATGTTTTTCCTTTGAACACTTCATTGTGTTTAACTTGAAACAGATTAAAAAGTGTTCGATTGTGCACTTCACACAGTCCTGAGTCACAGAGGCTTAAATGTGTTTGATTCTGAGAGGCTTTACTCCTGCATCAACATCAAGTATATGTAGGATTTAAACCGCAGTGAAAACATCCTTAAATATTGATGGTGTGAGAGAGTCTGTATTTACTTCTGATTATCTCTGTTTGCAGTGACCCTGAACTGAGCTGGAGCAGCTTCATGTTGTTTTGACGTCACTCAGTAAAACCTGAATGTCGGCTTCTGAAGAACAAACTGGTTTCATCTGTTTCCAGTTAAAGGGACGATCATTGTTCCACCAGTGATGTTGGATCCAAAGTTTCATTCAGATCGTTTTAAACTGTTTATCAAAGACAAATGTTTGAGTGCAGAGTTACTGACTGATAACCAGAGTGGATTCAGCCAATCATCAAATCATCTCATTGGTTTTATTTTATGTAAATACAAACGTCTCACTTCCTGATCTGCTCATAAAGTTCCTAAAGACAAACTGTTAAAGGAGGAAACAGAGCAAACTTACAGCTTCTTCACACACCAACAACAAGCTCCACAGCTGCACACTAAACACAGACACACAGGTGATTCCTGGAAGGAGGCGGGGCTTCACCTGAAGCAGGACAGGTGGAGACTTGATAGGAATTTTCCCCGTACAGGGAGGAGGCTGATCTTCAGATGAGTTCCTGTTAAATCTGACGAAACAAAGTTAAAAGTGGACTCAGTCTTGTCTGATTTCACTCTGTTTTCACTGAGCAGGTTTAAGTTTTATTAATGAAAATCAGCAGAGCTTGGTACTGATGGAAGACCCTCCTCTAATCGTTGTCATTCAGAGTGATCCAACCTGTTTGTGAATGCAGCTCACAGACTCTCCGCATTTCCACACGACTTAACAGACTGATGGTGTTTTTCCTTCAAACAAACTTTACTGAGAACACTCAGTGACACTCATGGACGCTCCAACAGAGTGAAGATGGTGATCAGGATGAAGAAGACTTTAGAGAGTTCTCAGAGCTGCTGAGCTTCTCACAGTGGAGACTCAAAGTCAGGACTTTAACCTTTTTAAGCATCTGTATTAAAGCAGATATAATATTAAACAGTGCTGTCATATACAGGCTCACCTCCAGGAATAAACATGCAGACACATAAACTTGTGTTCATGCTGACATTAAATAGGAACATACAAAATGATTTTATCAACTCTTACAGTTCAGATCAGGCAGAGTGGAGCTGTTTATAAAGACCAGTCAAACCTAAGATAAGATCATGAGAGGTGGAAACAAAATCCCCAAATGACTCGTTTGTATTTTAATGTCACAATAACTCGTGTGTTGCTCACCTAAAGTATAGAAAATGAAAAAATCAATTGAGTTTAATGTCATCAAATTAATGTTGCAGTTCATTTTCACTGCAGTGAGATAAAAAGGTTTAGTATCTACGTGTTAGCTGGTGTTTGTTTGCTTACAGCTGTTCAGTTTTTAATGTTTGTCAACATCTACAAAGATTTTAGTTTTCTATTATAATCATGTAAAATACTATTCTCACCGAGAAAAAGCAACGATTGAATGTCACAGCTCAAAGTCTGACTTTTCCTACTAAAATAAAACGTGTGAGTGATACGTGTCAGGCACGCTGTCCACAGGGTTCATACACCTTTTTCAGGGTGAAATTCAAGTACTTTTTAAGCACTTTCAAGGTCCTTTTTCAAGCTTTTTTGTTCATCTCCCTTAAATAAACAGGCAGCCTGTAAGTATGAAATATTCATATACAAACACACATAAATGTGTGTACTGTCGCAGTGGCTGATTGTGCCCCACAGGCCTCAGCGTGAGCTTGAAGACATTTATAATCTTTAAGTAGTTTGATGTGTCGGTGCTGATGATAAACAGTTTGAATGAAACTTTGGTAGCACAGAAACAAGAGGCTATTCTTTGTGACCATATGGATCGGTCACATTACCGTTATTTCACCCAAAGGCACCAAGTTAATACTCAAAGAAGCTGCAGCTGTACACACGAATATAAACAGTACTTGGTGACAACTTTGCTTTTAGCCTCTAGCCCTCTGGGGTCCAGGCTGTAATTGGCCGTTTCTGACTACTTTTGATTTGTTCTCTAGATTTCACCTTTAAAACTGTTATTTTCTCATTTTGACAAACTGTAAATATGTAAATATTGTGCTTAAAACATGAGTAGAAAGTGATATTTTTGACTGTAAAAACCAGAAGCATGTTTAACAAATCATTTTCGTAACTTGAAATGCAAATAGAAATTGTGCATTTTTAAAAAATATGCACAAGTTTTGCAAACAACAAAGTTATTTGGTACTGTTGAGCTAAAAATGCAGCCGAGGCTCAGACGTTTTTCATATAACCATTTCAAACTATGTACAGAACAATCAGCTGTTCTGCATCAAAGAAGAAGACACAAAAATGATTTATGCAAAAATAGTTTGTGTCACTGTGACACAGAGGAGAACAGCACAGGGATAAACCTGCAGGTCTGACAGCAGCTGTGTCAGCGTTTACACTGCAACCTGCCTTTGGTGGCTTTAAGGCAGCAACTGTGGCGTTCACTAGTAGAACTGACACACAAAACAACAACTACACACTAACTACACAAGACAACACACTAACCTGAGACTCCAAACACGGTAAACGTCACAAACCTCTCACCTATCAAATCTCTCTCTCTCTCTCTCTCTCTCTCGTCACTCCTAAAACTTCCGCCACATGTTGCCATATCATTTTTTGATTGGTCCATTTTTCCACCAATAGGGAAGGAGTGTTTTTTCTTTTTTCACTCACAATCAAAGCGTGTTTGCTAGCGCTCTCCTTAGAAAACGCCGTTTTTACCGTTTCTTCCCGGAGGAAACGCCAGTTTTATTCAGAAAAAACATCAGTTTTACGAGGCCTATCAACACAATTTAAAAGCTGGTACATAGTTTGAAGTCCGCACGTTCGACCCAAGTTGAAATGGAGACTCTGGGTCCGTCGACCCCAGAGGGTTAATCAGAAAGCCTAAGTTAGCTAGTTATGGTAAATGGTCTGTATTTGTATAGCGCTTTACACTCTACACAATCATCCACCTATTCACACACACATTCACACACTGATAGTTATGTATCGGGCTAATGTTTAAAGTTTTCACTTGAGTAAATTAACTCATATCACTGCTAAGTGATGTTAGCTATGTTCACAGCATATTCCATAACAGCGCTGCCATACTGCATCACACTCAGTGCATTTCGATCATTGCTCCAGCGAGTTTGATAGCAACATAATAATCATAATTTTTTAAAAATAGCGTGTGTAACATACACATACTGGAAAATTATTTACTAGCACTCACCTATCATGACTGGAGAGCGCAAACTCCGCCATTTGTTCCATCAAACACTCATTAAAACAGCGACCTACAGGTATGTTAGCGCACTCATCCCCGACTGTCCGACGGAGGGGCGGGGTCACACGGTGAAACAGACGCAAGGCAGCCAGGCGGGGAAATTTTGCTTTTACATTTTGCGACTCATTTTATTTTTATATCTGACAAGAAAAGTATTCAACCAGATAGTTATTTGTGGTGAATGAAATACAGTTACACTTTTAAGCACCACATCTGAAATTCAAGCACTTTTCAAACCTTGAAAAGACAACATTCAAGGATTTTCACGGATTTCAAGCACCCGTATGAACCCTGTGTCCGTCTCAGCTGAGTACATCAGTTTTGTTAAGTGCTATAAATAAATAAATAGATCAAATAAAGTAGCAACATCCTGAGATCTCGGTGTTAGAAAAACTGAATCCTTTTAGAGGTGAATCGTTGCATCTACAGCCTCCAAGGAAACCGGTGACTTCACTTGTAATTAAGCACATATTTCAATCAACTGATGGTTCCTGTATCACATCTGTACAAAATGCAATAAAAGTCTAATTTTGCTGTGGTCTTTGTCTCCACATATCTTACATCTGTGCAGTTCTTATTGGCCATAACAAAATACATTTGAGTGCAAAGGAACCATGGAAAGTGTCTCACATGGTGTGTTAGCTGAAACTAACAACACAAGTTAGCCCAGGGAGCACATGTGGATACGCTAGCATCCATTCACAGGCTAACACAGCTAAGAAATCATTAGCAGCTTCTACAATCACATTTCCAACAAAACATCGTATCCTGACTGGTTTTAGAAGTCAGACACCGGACTGTGAACCACAATTCAATTTGCAAATAAACGAGATTCACCAGGATCTTCTTCACAGAATAAACTCTGTGGTTCAACACGTTACTGGACAGAAACTTTGACAACAGCTTTGTGCATCTACAAAACAAAATCAGTGCCTCGTTTCATGGAGCTAAAGAAACACAGGCTCTATATACAGAGAAACTCACCCTGCTCCATGCAGACAGATGCAGTGAAACCATGAGCAGCACTACGGTGCATTCACGGTACATGGGGAAACTCACTGCTCTACAAAAAGTAACATTTAAAATAAAACACCATAGCAATAAAATAACCAGAGATTACACTCTCCCTCTCTAAACAGCATGAGTCCCTTCATGCATCGTTGACCAACGTGGACGTGGTGGAGTAACAGTTGTGGAGAATGCAACAGCTGAGGTTTGAGAAAAGGAGCTAATAGCCAAGGTCAGCGGCTCTCCTACTTCCTTATAAGGAAACTTCTCAGCTGTAGCTGAGCAGGATATCATTGCATTTGAATCCTCCTGGCTCTCTTTAACCCGAGTTCCTTCTGATTGGTTTCTTGGTCCTACAAAGAGAGTCTGCTGCCTGAGGGCCCCACCTCCTCCTCCACCTACTGCTGTGGACATTTACAAAACGTCAATCCAAGAAAAATTGTCTGGTTTGTAATAGATAGTCATTTTTTATTAGAGTCTACAGCAGGAACCAACCTGAACCTTGTTATGAGCTGAATCAGTGCTGGACTGTAGAAATGCTGTTTCAGTGGCTGCTGCAGGAACTAACATGGAAACGTGTTCAGCAGCTTTCCAGCTCTAATATAGGAAACACAAGATCAGAGTTTGGACACACTGGAACCAAACAGTTTTGTCTCGGACTTTTATTTCAGCATCATCGTTTGGGTTGAATTAAAACCTTTCAGCAACGCTAACCAGACTTTACGAGGTAAACGTGTATCTCCAAGAATGTCTTGCTAAGAGTCGCGTGTTCTTGGAAACAACACACAAATCAGTGGCGTCAATAAGGTTGTGTTTCATGTAATACTCTAGACTTTACTGTGAGACCATCACTAACATGCAGACGTCACAAAGTTGTTCACGGATCACATTAATCCAGAGTCACAGACATGCAGAGACACTTCCAGGTATAACATATATAATCCACACAGTCAGTCACAGCTGAGCTCTTTACTGAAGTCAGCATCAGCTCTCTGCTCGCTCTCACATCATATTCATGACAATCAGACGTGTTTCAATGATGCTGCTGTTTTCAGCCAAGCACACAGTCTCCATGGAAGTTTAAACTGGAAACACTGGTAACTGCAGCAGAGTTTCATTTGGAGCAGACCTGATCTTTGTGACGCATCAACATGTCAACACAGTATTTAACAGAACTGCAGTTTGCATCAGATCATACATCAGACTGACCACGTTTGTGATTTCATCAAACCTGCCATTAACATATTCAACAGTACTTACACTATCTTAAACATGTTTTCTTTTTAAAATGTTTGCATATTTATTAAATATAAACTGTGCAGTATTTCATTGATGGAGGCCAAGAAAACACAGTTACAGGAGAAATGTATTTAAGCTTGAAATGTAGCTGCACTCGGTAGAATTGAGCCAACTGGTTGTCTTCATTTTCAGTTCTGATGAGCTCACATGTTTAAGATCATCAGTTTAAAAAACCATAAGGCCGTGGATCCTTAAGGGTTTTATGGTTTGAGTTTACAGTGAGAGGTGTTGATAATGATGTTGGCTGTTTTCAAGTTGAACAATCTTCCAGGGAAGTTTAAACTAGAAAAACGAGTCACTGCCTGCAGCAGAGTTTCAGTTTGCAGCATTCCTGATCTTTGTGCAGCAGCAACAACATGTTGTTAACAGAGCTGTGTAAAGACTGACTCACCTCACCAGGCTCTCTTTCATTCACATCATACACAACATTTACTTCATTACAAGCTGTGCTGCTCAAGTTACTGGAAATAAGCACTCAGTTACTAAGTAATCCCATGTCTTTACTGATTACTTATTTTCAAAAGTATTTGGTTACTTTACTCTTTAAAAAACACGACTTGAATACGTAATAAAGTAGAAAGTAGACGTTTCAGCCCGAGACTTTTTTCTGCATAATCCATCATATAGAAATGAATCAAATTAAAAAGCCTTTCTTTTAATTGTTTTATTGTTTTTAATCTTTTTATTTTATGCATCAAGAAAAGATTAAATTATATTATAACTGTTTTTGACTTGATGAAATGTGTTTAACATTTAAACCTATTTCCTGTATATTCCAGCACATGACATAAAATAATGTTTTGTGTTTCCACTCCCGAGTGGGGCGGGTGGAGGTCTGCCCACAGCGGTCATGTCAGGGGGAGGATCCGGGGGTTTCTCTGTCAATGTCACGTTCCCATGGCAGCGTGCTTGCTCAGATCTGAAGTGTTATGGTCCTGGGTGGGTGGCCCAGTGTTTTTTGAGTTTTGGTTCCTTCTCACGGTTCCTTAGTTTTTTAGTGTTTCCTGAGTTCTAGTTTTAGGGTTTGTTATGTGGCTTCCTTCTGCATTTCCTGTTTTATTGTGAAGGTCTGTGTCTTATGCCAGAGTGTTCAGTTTGCGTTTCCCCTGTCTCGTCTTGTCAATCAGAATCGGCCGTGCCGCCCTCCTGTGTGTAGTTTCCCCTCTGTGTATTTATAGTGTGTGTTGTCTCGTGTTCGTCGCTGGTTCGTCTGTGTCGTCTCCTTCACGTCTCCCTGCATATCTTTCTAAGGATTTCAGGTTTGAGGTTAGTTTTGTTTAGTGATGGGTAGATGAGGCTTCGTGAAGCGTTTCAGCACATTCCCCAAACTGTACCGATACTGTGTCGACACAGTGTTGCTGTTTTGCTCCATACTGACACCTGCTGGACTTTAAATATCATTGCAGGCAACTTACTTGAGACTCAACAGACACCTAGTCATACTTGTTTACACTGTAAGGTACAGTGGAACCCCGACTTACCAAATTAATTCGTTCCCGAAGGTCTTTCGTAAGTGGAACATTTTCGTAAGTCGAAGCACCCATTGCGCGTTTTGAGTGAGGCGATGCTGAATGATAGGCTATAGGCTAACAACAATACTCTAACTAGAACAACAATACATCAGTGGAACAGCGATGCGCAAGTACGGAAGCCAAGGGGTTGTCTCCGAAAACATTAGAGCACTTTTGCAAACATGTGATGTCTTCAGGGGCGGATCTAGAAGGGTGGCATGCATGTGCCACCCTAAAATGATCCCTTGCCACCCCAAGTGCCACCCCAGTTTTGCATTTGACAGTGTTGTTTATTAAAATAAGATCGCATTAACAGTTTGAGCGTAGTTACAGGCAGCAGTGATATATACACATATATAGTATATATACACATATATATATATATATATAGTATATATATATATATATATATATATATAGTATATATATATATATATATATATATAGTATATATATATATATATATATATATAGTATATATACACATATATATATATATATATATATATATATATATATATAGTATTATATATATATAGTATATACACTGGGTGAATGTGCAGTAGTAGCAGCAAGCAGGTGAATTCTGTACATTAATATGAATAGACGTCTGACTATTTTACAGGATAGACAATATAAACATATTTAAAATTAAAGGAATTGAAATGTACATTGTGCCTTGGTTTAGTGTCTGGAAGAGTCCTGTCTCAGTCAGTTATAGATGATGTGAGAGGGCGGGTTTGTGTGTTTAGGGCACGGATGGCTTGGGGATAGAAGCTCCTCTTGAGTCTCTCTGTCCTTGCCCGGATGATGCTGAACCTTCTACCAGATTGCAGGAGTTGGAACAGTTTGTTGCCAGGATGGGACGGGTCCTTCAGTATCTGCTCTAGTCCGGCATCTCCTGGTGTAGGTGTCCTGAAGCGGGGGGAGAGCAATCCTGCAGCAGCGTTCTGCTGTACGGATCACTCTCTGGAGAGCTTTTTGGTCCTTCACACAGCTGTTCCCAAACCACGATGTCATGTTCTGTGTGAGGATGCTCTCCACAGCGCCTGTATAGAAAATCCTGAGGATCTTTGGAGAGACCCTGAACTTCCTCAGTTGTCGTAGGTGATACAGGCGCTGCCTAGCCTTTTTGGTCTGGACCTGAATGTGTCAGGTCTGAGGAGATGTGGACACCAAGATACTTGAAGGACTGCACCCTCTCCACTGGAGCTCCATTGATGATAATGGGCTTGTAGTCTCTGTGCGATGTGAATTATATTATATGTGAATGATATAATGTTAAATTACTATTAAGCAAATGGCTGACTAAGTATTGTAGACTTTAGTTTACTGCAGCCATGTTTCATATAAATCAGGTATCATACAAAAATAAAAATAGCTTCAAATACAGTCATGACAATAAAGAATATGACTTTAAGGACTTAACATCATTACTTCAGTTATAGTACACCAACATCTCTGATACATTAGCACTTGTTAGGTGTGGCTGTGTGAAAACAGTAGATCGCGACACAGACACAGAGAAACACAGGGCTTAAATACACAGAGGGAGCGATCAGGGAATGGGTAACAGGAGGGAAACACAGCTGGGGCAAATCAGGCCTAACGAGACAAGAGGAAGCAAAACCAGACACATTAACATCAGACATGGACTTTCAAAGTAAAACAGGAAACATAACACAGACTCACGGGCAGGCACTATAACAAAGGGAACAGAGACGTGGGAACAGGGCAGACACAAACACTGACTGAACACGGGGATATAGGAACTTAGGATACACATAGACGCGAACTAGACAAGGGAACTCAGTGTACTAAGGGAACACTGAATGACCTGCTGGGTTTTGTCCATAAAACTACTCATCTACTGACCTTGGTTTTAAGTTGGACAGTGATTTTAAATTGGACAACCAAATCAGAGCAGTGGTGAAGTCCGGTTTTTATCATTCAAGGCGACTGGCAAGAGTAAAATCTTTTCTTTCGAGGCAGCACCTTGAAACAGTGATCCATGCTTTTATTTCTTCCCGCCTGGACGACTGTAACTCACTTTATGTGGGGGTCAGTCAGTCGTTGCTCTCACGTCTGCAGCTGGTTCAAAATGCGGCTGCACGACTCCTAACAGGAACTTAAAAAAGAGAGCATATAACCCCCGTGCTGGCCTCTCTGCACTGGCTGCCTGTGTCTTTTAGAGTTCATTTTAAAATTCTTATGTTTGTTTTTAAATGCCTTCACAGTCTTGCCCCGCCTTACCTCTCTGAGCTTCTTCATCCCCACACACCCTGTCGGTCTCTCAGGTCAGCTGACCAGCTGCTCCTGGAGGTACCGAGATCCAGGAGGAAGCTCAGAGGGGGCGGGGCCTTCTCTATTGTGGCTCCAAGTTATGGAATCATTTGCCCATGCATGTTAGAGAGGCCCCTTCACTGTCCACTTTTAAATCACGTCTTAAAACCCACTTTTATTCCTTGGCTTTTAACCTCAGTGAGACTTAGTTTCTTTTTTAATTGAAGTAGTTATTTAATTAATGATTTCACTCTTCTTTTATTTGTGTTTTATTTATATCTCATGTAATTTTATTTTACAGTTCCAATGTACAGCACTTTGTGTCAGCTGTGGTTGTTTTAAAGTGCTTTATAAATAAAGTTGATGATGATCTCAGATGACCACAAAGTAAAAGATCTCTCAGCAACATGATGCAACAGTTTAGGCACTGTTGCCCCGATCAGATCAGTGAGCTTTTTATTCTAAACATGAGCTGCTGTTACAGCAACAGACATTAATCCTACTGGTGTCCCACACAACAACTCAGTGTCCACTATGTGAAGCAGCCAAACACAGGCCTGCTCCTCTCACTAACAGAGACAAACTGCTGGCATGTTGGTTTCCATCTATACTGTCCAGTCTCTGCTGGTGGACACACAGCAGCATTGTTTCATCTCGTTTGAGTCATTGTTGACCTTAGCATGTTTTTAGTCTTCTGAGAGCACTGAAGCTTCTTTCAGCCTCAGTACCTGCGTTTTATCCTCAGATTAAATTATTATTCTGTGCTTGATGGGCCTCACCTTTGGCCCTGGCTCCTCCCCTCTGACTGCACTAGGACATACTGTCACCTGATAAAATAACACATGGATTCGTGTCATATAAAAAGTGAGACGTGTCAATTCAGATTCTTTGTCAAATATACACTAATGAATCAGTTTACATCAGCAGCCTGACAACTGTCATGATAAATACTAGTTAATCTACAGTCACCTGTGAGCTCTCCTCTCCACCTCTGAGCTACATGGCAGAGCTGCCTCTGTCACCTGATCAATAACAGTGAGACACTCCACATACATGCAGTCACACATGTGCTTCAAATACAGTCATGAACCATCAGGTCATCCTCCAGTTTCACCTGTGACCTTGTGTCACCATTGCTCTCTGAGCTTTGTGTTGGTTCTTCTGTCACCTGACAAACAGGACAAACATGACAATAAGAATAAAATGTGGAGCTGCTTCAGTGTTTCTGTCACTTTGTGCAGATCCTGACTCGTCAGTAATGTTTGTAGGCTGAGTGCATTTTAAAACTGTGCAAACTGCACTACAAGGTGGAATATTTGCAAAATCGTGACTACCTCATGATATTCTGTCTCAAAAATTAACCCTATGAATACGTCAGTGCCATTAGGATGAAATTATTGTGTCACCAACATTTTAACATTAGACATATAATTCTAACAGCCTCTGTAAACTAATATCCGGGCTGCTCGAGGCTGCCGTTTTCTCTGACAGTTTCAATCAAAATTAGAAACGCTGCTCTGAGACTGAGAGAACTAACAGTGCTGATGGTCCGCTTGAAGCTGAAGCTCCGGTGCGTGTCAAAAAAATCAACACACACCGGCTCACTCCTTGGCGGCCGCTTATTGGGGCTCGCTCGGGCCACTTCGGAGGTGGGGTGCCCCCGGCCTCTCGGCCTGGGGCTCGGTCACTCAGGCACGGCTGGCTGCCGGCGGAGCTCACGGGCGCGTCACTGCAACTCCCCCTGGCTTCTGCTCCGCGGCTGCTGAGTGAGCCCTCATCTGGGACTCTCCTCAGCTCTTTCTGGGACAGTGGCGCGGCTGCCCCTCTGTTGGTCTTCCTTGGTCTCTTGTGTTCTGGGGGCCTCTGGATGTCTGGAGTTTTGATCTCCTCCATACCTGCTTGATACCATAAAGGACGGGGCTGTGGCCCCCCCACACCCTCTAGCAGATCATTACATGGAGAAACCTTTGGAATGCAAGCATGCTGATCCACACAGGTATGCACACAGGTGTGCACATGTGTATTCACAGACATGGACTACAGCTTTCTTGGCTGCTGCCTCAAAGCACATTGTGCGCTGTCTATCTTGCGTGCTGCACAATATCGTTTATTATTTAGTATCTACTGATATCTACTGCTAGCTAGTTTATTGTGATGGTGCTGTTTTTTTTTATTATGTTGCTCTTTGCTGTTTGCTGTCTCCTCTGGGTTTTTTTCTCCATACAGGTGACCCAGGAGTTTTGTTTTTTTTATTTGTTTGTTTTTTTCTTTCTTCCCCCCTTCTCACCGTCTCTTCTCCCCTTTGGTTTTCTTTCTTTCTCTCCCTCTCTTTCGTTCATTCTTTCCCCCTGTCCTATCCCACAGTCATGTCTGTCCCGTTTGCAACTGAAAATAAAATAAATTCATAATTATAATAAAGGTCAATCAAATGGACCAATATGGCAAGGCCATGATGATCCACTTGGTAAAATAAATCCGCTTGGCATCTTTCTTGGCCTTAAGACAACAATTCTGATGGCTATAGATCCAAACGGGACAAAAAAAAAAAAAAAATCAACACACTGCTTCAGAAGCTCTGTGTCGAAGCTTGATTCATTTGGCCAGAGTGATCAGTGACGTCCGAAGCTTCATTTAGAACCTAACTGCTTCGGTGTCTGATTCAATGGTTTATAAGGAAGTGAATCATTCACGGCATTTGTGGAGTGTTTGGTGGTG
This sequence comes from Astatotilapia calliptera, assembly GCF_900246225.1. Taxonomy (NCBI): domain Eukaryota; kingdom Metazoa; phylum Chordata; class Actinopteri; order Cichliformes; family Cichlidae; genus Astatotilapia; species Astatotilapia calliptera. The sequence goes on from NW_020535752.1 coordinate 293,559, forward strand.
ACAGATAGTGAACCACTGATCATTCCACTGAGAGATTTGGAGCCAGTGAGGAATAGAGGAGGTTCTGTTGTGTGGGAGAATTTTGAGTTGATTTTGGTCGATCCGGTGGGTTTTCCAGCTTTGTGTTCTGGCTGTTTGCTTTTGTTTTGTGCGTGTTTATTATATCTGAAAACGGGAAAAAGATAAAATGTCAAAAATCTGCTTCCATAATATAAATATCATTAAATAACTTTAGAAAACTTCCACTTGACTCTTTACATGTAATGTTGTAAAAATATATATTTTATTGTTTAATTAATCTGAAAATGTTAGTCTGCCAAATGTGCAGCAATTGAATTTATTTATTCTCTTTGGCTGATAGTTTGTGGGGCCCAGGTAGACTGTATACCTGCATCTCTACCAGTTTCTCTGCACTCCAGCCTCCTCTGTGCCATGTGAAGGGATTTTCCTTAAGGCAGGAGAAATGATCTCCACGAAAAGGAACAGGTTCGGCCATCGCACACTAGAACAAATTCTCTGCTTAAATAAAAATGAAAAAGGGTTACCGTCAATGCATCATGTTTTTCATTTGCAAGTTCATAAGCATTTTCCATTTCACAATCAATTCTACCCCCAGGTCAAAAATATGTCTGGGAAAATTTCCCTAATATAATATTATTTATTATATTTATACCAACACGGTGGCACAGTGGTTAGCACTGTTGCCGCACAGCAAGAAGGTCCTGAGTTCAATTCCACCATCAGGCCGGGGTCTTTCTGTGTGGAGTTTGCATGTTCTCCCCGTGTTTGCGTGGGTTCACTCCGGGTACTCCGGCTTCCTCCCACCGTCCAAAGACATGCAGCTTGTGGGGATAGGTTAATTGGATAATCCAAATTGCCACTAGGTGTGAGTGTGAATGGTTGTCTGTCCCTGTGTGTTGGCCCTGCGACAGACTGGCGACCTGTCCAGGGTGTACCCCGCCTCTCGCCCTATGACAGCTGGGATAGGCTCCAGCGCCCCCCGCGACCCTGAAAAGGATAAGCGGAAGCGAATGGATGGATGGATAATATTATTTATAAATATACCCCTCCGGCGATTAAATGCATACCTGCATGGAGGCAGGACCTCACAGCAGAAGCATACTCCATAATGTGTTGTACATTATTACATGTATATATATGTAACGTGGTATTTTTCAATTATTGTATTTACCAACATCAAGAAGTCACAAGCAAAGAAAGACCACACCATGGTGCATGTTTAAACAAGAAGAGTTTACCGGTCAAAACTATTTATTAAACAAATAAAACACATTTTTTAACCACCAAAAAATACACGTTCAAAGCAACACAGCGGCGGCCCAATATCAGACAGAACTCCACTCTGTAGAGTGAGCAGTCATTATGAAGCAGTTGGTTTTCTTTTGTGGATTCAAGCTGCTCTTCATATTTTTGGCCACCAGATGTCACCAGAGAGGACTGTGTTGAAAAGCTTCGAGTAATGAACCGTTTTTCAATACAAGCTTCAGAAAGCTTCATTTAGCCATCACTACCTGTAACGTTATTGTGACACATTTTATGAGTGAACTTGGCTCTAAGTGACTCACAGGTTTCTTTGAAAAACACTTTCTTACATCCAGCTTCTTCCTCTTTGCTGCCGTCCTCCTCTCCTCCTCGCAGCGCAGGCTTGCCGCTGTAAGAGATAGTGTAACAACAAAGTCTTATGAGGACAAAGTCTTATGAGGACACATTTAATTAATTATTTATGTATTTCACATTTTAATTAATTATTGACACATTTCATTAATTATTGACACATTTAATTAATTAATTATTGACACATTTAATTAATTATTGACACATTTAATTAATTAATTATTGACACATTTAATTAATTATTGACACATTTAATTAATTAATTATTGACACATTTAATTAATTATTGACACATTTAATTAATTAATTATTGACACATTTAATTAATTATTGACACATTTAATTAATTATTGACACATTTAATTAATTAATTATTGACACATTTAATTAATTAATTATTGACACATTTTAATTAATTATTGACACATTTCATTAATTATTGACACATTTAATTAATTATTTAATGATATATTTATTTATTTCATTTTGGCAGTCCTGGCGCCTGGCTTTCATCATGAAATAATTTTATCTGTCAGCCTCACCCATCAAACTCAGGGGGCGGGGTTAACGCTGATCGAGTCAAAACCATTGCTTTGGCCTGGTGGCCATTGTTTCTAGCACACAACAACCGGCATGTGGAAGCTAACAGAACTGAGCTTTGAAAAACCCTGTTTGTGTGTCACCAAATACCGTTTTAATATTTTTTTAGCCGAGAATGTAGCGGTTTAATCTTCATGTGTCTGGTCGGTTTGTCAAGATACAGCCTCTTTGCAAAAGTGCTTCGATGATTTCGGAGATGTCTGCCCAGTCTCACGGCAAAGCGTGGGATAGACCCGCTCGCCTCGCAAGCAATCGAGCTGTTATTACCGCCGACAAAGCGCAGGCCCCGGTACACAGCTGTAGTAACCCCCGCTGACTTCTTTTACTGAGGTTATATTTATCAGTGTTTTATTTCCTGATGTTCTTATGTGTCCTACGTGTTTCAGTCTGAATTATAACTAACATTAAAAACATGTTTAAGGAGGCGAGAGAGCAAATAAATCTGTTTAACATCTGATCTTTGGGTTTTTGTTCAGTAATCAGCGTGACCTGTGTATAAACACATAAAAGAGATAACGTTGGTGTTTCCGTCATGTAGTAACTGCTGGCTTTAACTGTACAAAGGTTGTTCGACACTATGAAACACATACAGACTTCATGATGTTCGGCTAATATTTTTATTGTGAATATTAATCATGCTGACCTCGCTCTGTACACCACGCAGCGAGGTCAGCATATCCACGATATCCTCAGCTCCATGAGTTAACACAAAGTTTCCCAGCTGACTATCTAACTTCCAACTATTCCAGAGACGTGAAAATATACAGAATAATGAAAAGTGTAAGAGACTCAGCAGCAGATTAGAATAACAGTTATACATTTAATAAATCACCAAATGAATCCAAGAAACGAGCAAACCTGTTCCGACAATTTGAGTTTGTATTCCCTCAGCTGCAGACTCGCTGCTGTTTAAATGTTTGAAAAGGAAGATTAGATATAAACAAACGTCAAACATAGACTCAGTCTGCCTTCACATTTGATATGAGGCCAGCATGTATAGTGGCCTCAGCTATTACTGAAATACACGTGCTATATCATAAACTATGATATAAACAGGGAGGTCCTATTAACATGTTTAGTTTTAAAGGACACCTTCCTGCCTTTAGTCTCATTCATGAGCAGTATTAGTTTTCTTCTAACATCCAGAAGTCTGCACGATGTGTTTCATAGTTTGTAACAAGCCTTTGACAGGTAAACATAACATGACCGAAAAAGCAAAAAAAAGAGAGAGAGAGAGAGAGTGTTGACATAAGAAGAGAAAATGCTCTCAATTATGGAGACAGACAAATGGTTCATTTATGTTTGATGTGTGTTTATTCCTCCCTAAATATCGTCGGTGAAGTTTGCCATGCACGTCAGATTTTCCTGCGCATTTTTATACCTCTGCCAACAGAGAGAGAAAAAATCACATTCTAACAGACAGCTGGTGCTTAGAATACAGTTGAATAACTATTAAAAAACAGATGATATTTAGATGATAGTTCAGTCTAACACATGTGAACCATTAAACGTCTGTGAAACTATGCAGTTATGAAACGTAACTTTAACCTCAGCCAAACCGATTTGCTCAGTTGTAAATAAAACAGCGAAATAAACGTGACCCGACAGACAGAACCTGAGTGAATGAAGTCCAGCGTTTAACCACTGAGAGCTAAAACTCAGCTGAGGTTTCAAAGCTGTGTGCCGGTGATTGGACATCAGCCGCTGATGAAGCTGTTCGCCTATAAAGTGCTCTGTAAGGAAACGAGCTCCAGCAGCTCTGCGCTCGGGGAAAACACTATATTTACTTATCTTGTGCAGAAAAATGCGCTGACATTGCGTTATATCGAGCACCGGCTGCCCAGTTAAACTGTGACTATCACCAGGTAACGTAGGCGTGTTTCTTGAATTAGCAGCAGGTGTTAAACAGCTGACAGATGCATGCAGGTAAACTGAGGGTCTGTTGAGCTGATCGCTGGTTCAGTGAGAAAAATGTCAGCTCGTTCTTTATGTTACAGAAGCACAGAGACACAAGACCAGGCGGAAAGAGACGATCGTTCGGTGAAAATGAGAATCTGCGAATGCAACATGTGGAACACGGAGAGTGGAATATGTAAACAAACCGGTTAACGTAACCCCCTCGGTGCACTCTGCATGCTAACTGTTAGCAGAGCTAGTGAAATCTCTGAAAACATCTGAGCATTTTTGCAAACATGTTCTATGTTGACAACCTGACCAGACATACGTCGCGACACTCGCGGCTAAAACACTGTTAAAAGTGTAGCTGGTGACAGAAAAACGGGGTATTTTAAAACTACACCACCACCATTGCTGCCTGTGATTTGATCTGCATTCTGGGATACCTGGCTGCCCCAAGTCTACACAAGCAATCGATTATCTAGGATCGACCTGTTTTGACTTACTTTGCACGGTAACCAATCAAATGTTAGAGAAGCTGCATGGGCAGCGTTAACCCCGCCCCCTGAGTTTGATGGGTGAGGCTGACAGATAAAATTATTTCATGATGAAAGCCAGGCGTCAGGACTGCCAAAATGAAATAAATAAATATGTCATTAAATAATTAATTAAATGTGTCAATAATTAATTAAATGTGTCAATAATTAAAATGTGAAATACATAAATAATTAATTAAATGTGTCAATAATTAATTAAATGTGTCAATAATTAATTAAAATGTGAAATACATAAATAATTAATTAAATGTGTCAATAATTAATTAAATGTGTCAATAATTAATTAAAATGTGAAATACATAAATAATTAATTAAATGTGTCAATAATTAAAATGTGAAATACATAAATAATTAATTAAATGTGTCAATAATTAATTAAATGTGTCAATAATTAAAATGTGAAATACATAAATAATTAATTAAATGTGTCAATAATTTATTAAATGTGTCAATAATTAAAATGTGAAATACATAAATAATTAATTAAATGTGTCAATAATTAATTAAATGTGTCAATAATTAATTAAATGTGTCAATAATTTATTAAATGTGTCAATAATTAATTAAATGTGTCAATAATTAATTAAATGTGTCAATAATTAATTAAATGTTGGCTGTGTATCACGTGTGGCATGTCATTGTGGGGCTGGCCTCTGTTGGGATTGAGAATATGTGATGGCGGGGGCAGGGTTGGTTACTGGGGTTTATCCTGATCTCCTGTTTAGTGGAACTGTGCTCCTTTGAATCCACAGCACTAACCTGGCACACACACATAAAATGCATCATTGCTACAGAGCACAGCAGGACTCATTATGAGTGGTGGGGCAGGCTGGATGGTGTTGAGGAGTCGTATCGCAGTGACATTGGCTCCCCTGCTTCACTCTCTCCTGCCCCACTAATGCAACTCACTAATCCCTCTGTCCCCTTTAGGTGGGGCTCACGCTGACAAGATAAAATAAGCTGCACGACTGGTGGGTGGGGGCTGTGCTGTCAGCCCCCCTGGGTCTGCTCCTCTGTGATCCTCAGTGGGCCAGTATGCCTCTCCTGGTAGCTCCATGGGGGATGGTGTGGTGGGTTGGTGGGTGCCATGGCGACTATGTGCGGACTTCACATTTTTGTCTGCTGTGACAGCTCCTTGATCTGGGCGGGGCCAGTGGGGTGTGGGGGCTGGTAGGTCCTTTGTGGGGCTTTGGACGTTGCCTGCAGGCACGTGCAGAGGGGGGGGCTAGAGGGGCTTGAGCACCCGCCCCTTTCCTGATGGGTGCCCAAGGTGCCCTTTTGTTGAGGCAACTTTAAAAAAAAAAAAAAAGATTATTATTTTTTTAATGTGTGTGTGTGTGCGGAGTCCTGTCTGTGCCCCTCAACAATAATATTTAACTATTAATCACAGTTTTGCTAAATAAAAGGATCTGGCTTGCATCAGTCACATGATCACATTTAACCAATGGTCGCCCTTGACGGCAGAACGCGCTGGTTACGAGCCGGGAACGAGCTCACAAAGAGCACGCGCATTTTTAGCGGTCCGGAGCTGTAGGAGAAACACAAGTTAACTCAGAGACACAGACTGATGCGACACAACCAGTAAGTAGGTGTACAGCGCACACTGTAGTGTGTAGCACCCAGGAGTATTAGCTTATTACATACACGTTGGTAAGCTGTCTTGTTGCAACTGACGAACTGAAACAAACGAGCGTGCTGTGTGTGCAACAGCGCGACAAACATTACCTGTCCTTTTATTAACTGCACAAGTAGTGCTGGTCACAGCTGCTGGCTGCCTGTGCAAGGCTGTCATGGGTCTGTAGCTCTGTCACCGTTTTAGGGAACATATTTAGTTTTAAAGTATTTAGAACTTATTTAGTTTTAAAGTAAGTTTCCGGGCTTTTCCTGCCTTTCTGGAGGGATTATATTTCACTAAAAACGATCTAATATGCATGTCCACATAATAATTATTATAATTATAATATATTAAAAACACAAGCTGTATTTTAAAGAACATACATTAAGAAGCAGATTATATTAGATTTATATTTTAAATGAGACAAAAGTTGGATGTTACAGCAGTAAAATGATTGTATCTCTACAGTTTAAACATGTAATAAGCTTTGCCCTGCACAGAGTGGATAGTGAAACACATGGAATCATCATAATGACATTATTTCATATTTATTACTTCCCCCTCCTCATTGCTTTATTATTGTAGCTCTAGTAATAAATAATAATGTAAGGATGCCCATAGTATATACAGTATTCTGAAGAAGGTCTAAAGTGTCACTGTGCGTGCGTGCATGTGTGTGTTTTATTTAGCTGGATTTAAAAACATATTCCTCATGATATAACATTGTGCAGACATGGCTGGTAAGGACATGAGGAGGAAACAGCAGGAGCTGTGTGAGGCTACTAAAGGCAGGGCTATAACATTTTTCTGTCATCATTTTATTATAGATTAAGTGCAAGAGTTGTTAGGTGTGGATAATTAGATTATAGTTTATTGCAATAGCAAGTTGTGCCTTGTTCTCACATAGACAGCAAGTGCAGAGTGATATATGAAATGATGGGATGGAAGGAAGAAGAGAAGCAAAGAGTGATTCACAGGCAGAGCCTAAATTATTTCTCACAGTTTTTTGTTGCCTTATGGTTCCAAGCGCTGTCACCAATCTTTGCATTTTGTTATTATCTCATGACACTTGTTTAATCAGCTACCATCTCTCCTGTGGACTTTTTACTGTCTACAGTCTCAGACCAACACAGCCCTGCCCTCCAGCACTATCCACAGCAACCCCTCAACAGCAACATTGTACCCATCAGGTAAAGCATCGGCTACGTTTGCTTTGCCTTGTTGCCCATATTAGATTCTTGATGAAAGTGTGTTGTTGTTATTCAGCCTGGTTCAATGTGCCCCTTTTTAACTTTGAGCACCCGCCCCTTTAAACCTCTCTGCACAGCCCTGCCTAACAGACCTACACCTTAGTTCACAGATTCACTTTGTCTAAGGTTGATTTCTGGGATTTCACACAACCCAGGATTCAGATCGTGAATCCATGATGGGCTTGGATTTACATCATTATAAATGAAATGTGCTCTACTTGGAAGCAGCCGGCCCCGCCCCTTTTGACGGGTTGTGTGAGACTTTAAATCATCAAACTGTAAATTATAAATTAAATTGTTATTGATCCTTTACCCCGAGTCCTAAAGTGTAGATTTATTTTCTTACTCTTCTTATATTCATTGTTTGTTTACTTGCACCGCTGTAACTGCAGCCTCGTCGTCTCGTCTCTCTATATGCTGGACTGTCTGTAGCGGAGATGACAATAAAGTTTACTTTGACTTTGAATTTAGAAAAAACATCGGTGCAGATTATAAGTCTGTATCATAATATCTGTTTGTTGTGTTGTTTTTATTTTGTTTTGCGAGTTGGTTATTAGATGCCGCTCCAGCCAGCCAGAGACTCCCCGCCGCCCCGCCCTCTCCTCCCTGTGCCGCCAGCAGCAGGCGCACCTCGCAAACGGAGGGCGCCCTTACTCCCAGCAAATGGCTGATAGAAAACCGATCGGTGCCTACGAATTTCCCGATATGCGCTGGCATGACGTCGGGGAAGCATGGGTACGACTGATTATTTTATTTTTTTCTTGCCAATTGTTAGCAGAGCTGCTCTGTGCAGCGTTATGGCATAATACTTTTAAGGGAGAATAAAAAGTCGACACATACATCTCATTCCTGACGGAGGACTCTACCACAACCCCTCTCCAGTCCATTCACAGAGTCATTGCATGATAAGACATGGATAGGATATGGGCGGGGCCTTTTACCGTCATTTTATTAAGGCACAAAGTACAAACACCTGTGGACACACAATCCAACACCCCCACTTGTACACAGGTTGGGGAAAAACAATCCTCCGGAAAAAACATCTTACATTCCAAACACAAATACAGAGAATTTTTCTAACTTAGACTTTGAAACTGGTTTCGTCATCATATCTGCTACCATTGACTCAGTTGGACAGTAATCAATGAGCACTTTCCTTTCATGTACAGCTGACCTTATAAAATGATATTTCACATCAATGTGTTTACATCTTTGTCTGTTCACTGGATTTTTTGACAAAGCGATTGTTCCCTGATTGTCCTCCAATATCATAGGTATTTCATACTCAAACTCATCAAGATCTTGAATCAAATAAGTCAAATACATACATTCCTGAATTGTTGCTGCTAATGCCATGTATTCGGCTTCACATGTTGATAGTGCTGTAGTTGTCTGCTTTTTGGTTTTCCATGATATCAAAGGACCATTTTCATTTAGGCTTACACAATAACCTGTCATACTGCGTCTATCAGAAACATCGGATGCCCAATCTGCATCACTGTATGCTTGTAGACCCAGTTTTCCACTTGAACGTTTCCTAAAACACAGTTCTTTTCCTCGACTACCTTTTAGATACCTCAGAACATGTTTCACTGCTGTCCAATCATCAACAGTTGGCGCATTGAAATGTTGTAACAGTTTGCTGACAACATAGCTTAAATCAGGTCGCGTACAATAGCTCAGATAAATAAGACATCCTACCGCTTCACGATATCTCCTCACATCTGGTAATGTCTCGGATTTATCAGAATGAGTCCATTTCTGTTCACAGGGTGTTAACCGTGGCTTACAGTTTTGCATGTTAAATCTCTTTAAAATGTTCTCAATATATATTTTCTGTGACATTCTGACACATTCTTTTTCTTGAAGAAAATCTATTCCTAGAAAATGGTTAAGTTTCCCCAGATCTTTCATTTGGAATTTAGAAGAGAGCATTTCTTTCACGCCTGAAAGCACATTTTCATTGTTAGCTGCAATGAGTAAATCATCCACCCACACTATGATGATTACTTTTTCACTTTCAGTCTCTTTTGAATACACACAATGATCAGCAATATTTTGTCTAAATCCACAACTGCTTAAATAGTCATGTAAGGTTTGGTTCCAGTTACGACCCGATTGCTTCAGCCCATAAAGTGATTTCTTTAGTCTGTACACCAGTTTATTAGTCTCACTTGATTCTATCTCAAAACCTTCTGGTTGTTGTATATATATTTCTTCATTTATTGGTGCATGTAAATAGGCGGTTTTTACATCCATCTGGTGAACCAACATATCATCCTGAACCACTTTCTGCATCAAAACTCTCACACTCGATAAATTAGCAGTCGGTGAAAAAGTCTCCTCATAATCAACTCCTTTCGTTTGACTAAAACCTTTAGCCACAAATCGAGCTTTATATCTGTCTGATCCGTCTGAGTTCTTTTTAACGGCATAAACCCATTTACCCCCCACTGCTTTCTTTCCCTCTGGTAAAGTGGTTAAAGTAAATGTGTCATTCTCCTTAAGGGATTGAATTTCTTCACTCATCGCTTTTTCCCATTCTTTTGACTTGCTTGACACAATAGCTTCGCTAAATGATGTGGGTATTTCACACAACAATCTGTAGCAATAATCAACACTAGTTTGCATCTGTTCATTTTCACACTCTTTCACATCCGTGATATAATCACTCAAATAATCAGGTCTCTTTCTGATTCTGGATGGATAACGTGTAGCTCCAGCATCTACTTTATCATCAGTTTTAACCTCGGACTCAGTTTGACTGCTTTCACTACCATCCTGAACATCCTCATCCTTCGTCTGTTTGGGTTCACCATCTTTTCTGGATTCATAAACCTCATCTTCACACATCTGATCACTCTGTGTTTGTTGATCCATTGTCGCGGGATTTAGTATTTTTATCAATCTGTGCTTTTCAACTTTCCCGGTTTTTGGGAAATAGATCAAATATGCTGGACTGTTTTTGTCATATCCCAAGAAAACACCTTTGTCGCATCTTGGATCCAGTTTTCCCCTATTTTGTTTATAAGCATAGCACAATGATCCGAATTTCTTCATTCTAGAAAGATCAGGTCTTTTTCCAGTTAACATCTTATACGCTGTCTGACCTGTGCGTTTATTAAAACACCGGTTCCGAATCACTCCCGCGGTTTGTACTGCATATGGCCATAAAGACTTTGGCAATTCGCTCTCAACTAACATGCATCTCGCCATGTCAAAAAGTGTACGCCAGTTCCTCTCTGCTGTTCCATTTTGATGAGGCGAATATGGCGCCGAAGTTTCCTGCCTAATGCCGTGTCTACTTAACAAATCTCTGAACTGTCTACTTGTAAATTCAGTTCCATTATCAGAACGAATGCACTTGATTTTCCCATATGACGCCACCTCTGCAATAAATCTTTCAGTTGCTTGAGTTGTATCACTTTTGTGTTTCAGATTATATACAAATGTTGCACCTGAATAATCATCAACAAACGACAAAACATACTTAAACCCTTCTTTCGAGTTTGGCGTAATCGGACCAGCTAAATCCGTATGTACCAACTCTAATGCTGCCCTGGCCTTTTCATCTGGTTCTCGGTTCCTAGTTTGAGTAAACTTCCCTTGTATACAGGCTTCACATTGCATGTTTTTGTTGATTTTACCCTTAATGTCCATTCCATCAACGACATTTTGCAGATTTTGAACATCCTCATAATTACAGTGTCCTAGAATTTCATGCCACGTTTGCATATCAAAACATCCATTACATTTCTCTTCAAACTCTTGCACAGTGTTTATAAAGAACAGTCTCTCGTGTTCACATATAGGGAATTTTGTTCCATCAACATGTTTAAGAAAACTGTCCCCGTGTTTGAAAACCACAGTGGCTCCGTTACTAGTAGCTGCTTTTACTGACAAAATGTCCTGTGTAAACGATGGAATGTAGAGTGCTTGTTTCAATGTTACCTTGTGACTTCGTCCTTTACTGTCAATCATACTTATCTCAGCATCTCCTCGCCGCTTTGCAGCTCCTCTGCTCCGCCTTCCGTCAGCCAACTCTACACAATGAGCCTCGGGTCGAAATGTATCATCAAACGTCTTAAAACTCTCGAGCTTCGTAAAGATATGTGACGTCGCTCCCGTATCCACCAGTAGCTGATTGTTCAGCATCTCCCGGCCGCCGTCCGGGACCCTCTGGGGTTCGGAGCCCGTCTTGAACACGTAGTCCTTCTCCACAACCCCTCTCGCTTCATCCCGTCTCAGCTTCCTTCTACAGGTCGCATCTTTGTGTGTACTACTCCGGCAAAAACTGCACCATACTCTGGATCGGCACGTTCTTGCAGTGTGTCCCTTTAGTCCACATTTAAAACACACAATCTCATTATTCTTTGATCTTCGGTCATCTGCTCGCCATGAAGTAGAATCCTGGTCTAATTGCACTTTTGTCCTCATTACGTTGTCATCAGTTACAGCCGCACGCATTCTCTCGGTTTCTTCATAACTTCTGAGTTTTACTTTAAACTCTGAGAATGTGATTTTTGCTTCGCTCTGTGTAACGTGCACAATCAGGGGTTTAAATGTCTCTGGTAGTCCTTTCATTATCATTGCGATCAGAAGTCCATCAGTTAATGACTCACCCGCATTTTTTAACGCTGTGATAATTGCTTCTGCTCGGATAATATAGTCCGTCACACTTTCATTCTTTTCATTTGTGAGAGAAGTAAGTTCGGTGTACAGACTTATGATCCTTGGCTTGCCCACTCCTGCATAATGACCTCTCAAAATTCTTAGAGCTTTCCGTCCGTCATCAACTGCATCTCTCATAACTAACGATAAACTTTTGTCATCCAGAAATTGTATCAACTCTGCATATGCTTCTGCATTTTTGTCATCATCTTCACCATCGGCTTCTTCATCACCCTCAGCCTTCAAGATGACATCTTTCAAACCTTGTAGTCTGAGATGACCAAGGAACTTCGTTTCCCATATCTCATATTTCCTTTCATCTCCATCAAACTGCAAACGGGAATATCGACTACCCGACTCTGCCGTGCGTCTGCTCATGATGCTCAAAAACGCTTACTCACTCAATCGTGCCAAACTTTTAACACCTGCCGGTAACCTGCGGCTTTCCAGGAAACGCTGCCCTTCCTTTGGCAGTTACAGGATCTCTAGGATCTCTTTCCTGCTGCTCTGGGCCCATAACCTGTTAGCAGAGCTGCTCTGTGCAGCGTTATGGCACGATAATCTTAAGGGAGAATAAAAAGTCGACACACATATCTCATTCCTGACGGAGGACTCTACCACTACACTTCTCCAGTGCATTCACAGAGTCGTTGCATGGTAAGACCTGGATGGGAAGTGGGCGGAGCCTTTTACCGTCATTTTATTACGGCGCAAAGTACAAACACCTGTGGACACACAATCCAACACCAATGCCCGTGATGCCCCCCCCCCACCACGATGCATTCTATTGGTTTGCACACTTACACACACCCAGCTGTGGTTTCCTGTTTTGCTGGACTCTGGAGAGCCCCGCCTTTAACGCTCTTCTCTCACAGAGAGCAACAGAAAACTTGGAAAAACTCCAGATTGACTGAACTCAGTTCAAAGTTACCTTGACACCTTTAGATGTGAGACGTAGTGATGGTCCGCTTGAAGCTGACGCTCCGGTGCGTGTGTCAGAAAGATCAACGCGCTGCTTCAGAAGCACCGTGTCGAGGCTTGATTCGTTTGGCCAGAGTCACGTGATCAGTGACGTCTGAAGCTTCGTTTAGAACGTACCTTTTTTTAAATCGAACTTTATTGAAACACAATGAGTATACAACATACAAACAGATGAAGTTTACAAAAGAACAGAACATGAACATACAGAACCAGGAGTAAAAAAATTATGATATGAGTAGGCGAAAAAAATCAACATATAAATATTGTTCTGAGAGGCTTTTTGTTGGTTGAGTCTGAAATTGATTGTATGTACAATTCATATCCTTATAAAACGGCAGAAATATGGTGTTTTATTAATAAACTTACATTTATGGATATAAAATAGCTAAAAGTATTAACAAATATTTTATAAAAAACATTTATCATTCTTCCTGGGGAACTTAAAGAAACAGAATAAAACATTTTCCATCGTAAAGAAAACTCCCTTAAAATATGGACAATAACAAAACTGCTAAATTCTTCCAGAATCTCTGTGTAGAGGAACCAAAAGAGATGTGCCACAGTTTCTGGATGATCCCCACAGAAAGTTCAATTAGTATTTATGTCTCTTTTAAATGTTACCATATAGTGCCTGGCTGGGTAACATTTATGAAGAATTTTATATGAGATTTCCTTCACCTTGTTCACAATTAGATATTTATGGGATCATCCAGACTGTCTTCCAGGTGATATCTGGAACATGTCGGTTCCAGTAAGATATTCTATATATGGGAGAGACATGATATCTTCTTGGAATAAACTACGTATTCTCTTATTGCTGTTACCAAGTTCCTGTGAAAAGCAGATTTTTCCCACTGCTGACTCAGCTGGATCAGGGAGAGTGACTGAGGCAGATATTGAGCTGTCAGTGTTTTTATATAACATTAAAGTCCCTGAGGGTATGGCACCAAGCACCATTGAGAATTCCCCAACACTGACGAGAAAATTATATAGTGTAAGGAATTCATTGTAAGTAAGTAGTACTCCCTCGTTAAATTTTAAAACTTAGTAGCGGCCGCCATTGTTGGCAGCTGAAATTTGGCTGGGCCGCGCTATGAATTCTGGGATATGGTGGGCCACGAAGGACACACCCGACCCATCCTTCAAACTCGGGGGAATGAAGGACGCATTTGAAGGAGTCGAGGAATCGGGACAGCCTTCGTCGCCTGGCTGTGACGTCATCGGCCTTCAAATGCGGCCTCCGGAGGATGCAGCCGACGTTTTGGGACACAGCTTGTGTGTCTTTGTTGGTCATGTGACCTCCCAGGGACTACACATGGAAACGAGCAGTTTAGCTCAAATCTGGCAGGTTTCCATCGTCTGTTTTTGTCCTGATGTCCATGAACATGAACACTGTCCCTGTCAAACACGTCCAGATAATCTGATCCAGTGTTGTTCTTCTTCTGTGGTGTTTGTGATGGAGCTGCTGATCCTGATGTCCTCCACCAAGGGGGCAGCAAATTCAGCTGACTGTCATCATTTATTAATTTTATCTTGCAGGGTTTTTTTCAGCAAAACAAATGCTGCAGACAACCTCAATCATACTGTTGTGCTTTATTGCTCCAGCCGTCCTGTAAACGAGTCCCATCTTGTGGCCACATTTGGTAATGTTTCTGGAAACTAGCTTTACTATGAGCCAGTGATGATTATTTTTAATGAGACTGTAAGTGTCAGGGCTCTGTGTGCGGGCAGGCGGAGAGGAGGATCCAAACGCAGGACTCAGACACTAACTTGAAACTCAAAGACCTCAGCTTTATTGCTGGTATGAAAGCAAAACATGAAGTGAACATGGAATATGCAGAACCGAAACACAGGCATAATCTGATGGTACGACGTGACACCTAGCATGGGAAAACACAGGGCTTAAATACACAGGGTAGTAATGAGGGAATGGGCCACAGGAGGGAGACACAGCTGGGAGAGATCAGGGCTAACGAGACGGGGGAGCTAAGCTGCACACACTAACATAAGACAAAGACTTTCACAATAAGACAGGAAACAAGTACTAAACCAGATGCAGACATGACACTGAACAGAAACCGCAATACACATGAGAACCCAAAACCTAAGAACTGATCCCTCACCAAGAATAACAGAAACAGATCCATAATGATAATAATAAACAAAGCACCAGAACATCAGAAAACAATCCATAATGCAAAAATAAACCAAAACATAATAAACTCAAAATACTGGGTCCAACGGACCCAGAACCGTGACAGTACCCCCCTCTAAGGGCTGGCTCCCGACAGCCCCAAACAAAAAAGCACAAAGCACCAGGCCAGGGCGGGCGGAGGGGGCCCAGGACGGAGGGACAGAGACCAAACAAAAAACAAGGAGCACCAGAGTCCAAAAACGCAGAAAAGCACATCAAAATGAAACCAGAGCTCAACAAGAGTCCATGAAAAGTTCTGGGGGCCGACCGTGCACACGGCAATGGCGGCGGTGCAGGCAAAACCAATCAGGAGACCGACCACTTGGAAGGCAGTGGCGGCCACTGAGCAGGTCCGGAGGTCGGCCGCGTTGCCAGCGGCGGCAACGAACTCCTTCCGGAGGCCGTCCCGAAGGCCATGATGCCAACTTAGCGGCCTGGAAAACGGCTGGCAGAGGCGAGGCGGAACAGGTCGAGCTGGCTCTGACGGCGGTGTGGCAACCACAGGACCAGGCGGGGCACGACCAGACGAAGACGAAGGCAGAGCTGAAGCCGGACCAGACGAAGACACGGAGGCTGGACCAGGCGTGGATGAAGACACGGAGGCTGGACCAGGCGTGGATGAAGGGACGGCTGCGGAACCTGACGGCTGCAGGCGGTGATATGAATGCTGCAGGCGGTGATATGAATGCTGCAGGCGGTGATATGAATGCTGCAGGCGGTGATATGAATGCTGCAGGCGGTGATGTAGAAGTCGCGGGGATGAGTCAGCAGGTGACGGCTGAACAGACTTCCCCGGACTGTCAGCAGATGTGAGGATGTGCTGGCTGGGTCCTCCAGGACCCTCAGCTAACGAGGCGTGGTGGGCTCCTCGGACCCTCCAGCAGACGAGGCAGGACGCTGGCTGGAATCTCCCAAACCCCAGCGGACGAAACATGAGGCAGACGAAACATGAGGCTGGCTGGAATCTCCCAAACCCCCAGCGGACGAAACATGAGGCAGACGAAACATGAGGCTGGCTGGGTTCTCCCGAACCCCAGCAGACGAAACATGAGGCAGACGAAACATGAGGCTGGCTGGGTTCTCCCGAACCCCCAGCAGACGAAACATGAGGCAGACGAAACATGAGGCTGGCTGGGTTCTCCCGAACCCCCAGCAGACGAAACATGAGGCAGACGAAACATGAGGCTGGCTGGGTTCTCCCGAACCTCCAGCTGACGAAACTTGAGGCTGGACGGGCTCCTCGGGCCCTCCAGCTAGAGCAGATGCAGGGCCAGAGGCAATAGGGACCCCTGACTGAGGGTGAAGATGAGAGGCTGACTTAGCAGATGACAAAGCTAATGATTCCTCCCACTAACTGCGCTACTGACTGGGCTATGGACTGCAACAAGGTTCGGAGAAGGTCTGATTGTGGTAGAGCCTGAGCTATGGGTAGCGGGGGTGAAGACTAAGCTACGGGTGACTGAATTGAGATGAAAGCGGGTGGAGTAGGTGACAGGGCTACAGGTGGATGCTGAGCAGCGGGGACACTGGAAACTGAGCTACAGACAGCTGCTGATCCAGAAAACTGAAGCTGAAAGTGGACGGGCAGCTGACTGAATAAACATAGCCCCAGAATCAACAGTTCCAGACGAAACAGTCTTAAACTCCTGGATCTGAAAGAACATCAGGCGCACAGTCTTCTGAACCAATGGGAAAATAGTCATTCTTAAAACGAAAACTTTTATTTTCCCGAACCGGAGAAACACGAGCTGTAGTGTTCATGAAGCTGGCGTTCGCAGCTTTGGGGGAAACTGTCTGTCTATCCCTTGACAAAAAAGGTGAATGAAGGGAGACTCTGTCAACTCACCCTAGGCGGTTGTTTGAGCTGAATCCCAGGCTCCTGCTGGAGCTGTGAGTGCTGGCTGCATGTTCGCTGCCTTCCCTGTTGAAGAGGGAGCGGCGCTGGCGGAATGTGACGAGGGAGGACTCTGCTGTGGCTGCTCCTGCTGTGATGTGGAAATGCTGGTGAGTTAGGTGGCACGATAATCATCCCCTAACATCTTGTAAAAAGCTTGTGCAGGTGTAAGCTGATTGCTGTTAGACTCGTAGTAATCCTCCCGGGACCGGCTGGAGCGTTTTCTTGCGAGACCGGGGCGTCCGCGGGGAGGAAACAGACGAGTGGGCCGAAGGGTAGGCTGCTAGCGAGGAACGGCAGCACGGAGGCCCTCCAAAGCGCTAGCCGGGTCCGTCAAAACGGGAGCTGCGCTTCCACAGTGAGTCCGCTAGATCCATTACTGGTCGCGTCGTTCTGTCAGGGCTCTGTGTGCGGGCAGGCAGAGAGGAGGATCCAAACGCAGGACTCAGACACTAACTTGAAACTCAAAGACCTCAGCTTTATTGCTGGTACGAAAGCAAAATGTGGCGAGACGAGGTTGGGATATAAGTAATACTCTTCAGTTTTAAAGAACGACAACGCCACCCTGGGAATTTCACCCAGAGAATACTGGAAAATGACACTAAATCACCAAAAAGGCACTTAGGTTCGCTATACTCAATCCAGAGACGAGGTTCAATAATAAACAAATTGACAATTTATTGGTAATTATTTTAAAACACCGAATTAAAAACATAATCATAAATATTCAAATACAATATGCTTAAAAAGGTATTCAGAGCTGAGGCTTACCAGTGGGGGGGCAGGGATGCCACACACAACTAAAGAAGAAAACACACCAAAACACAAGTGCAACACACTATCACACACTCACACTAATAAACTAGACAAGGCAGGTGTGTACACTCAAGGATCCCACCACCAAGGCACCCTAGTCTCCACCACGTCGGCACTCCGCATCTGAATAAAGAAACAAAGAAAATTTTAATATATTACAACAAACTAATGTGTAGCACCGGGGGATAACCCAACTGCAAGGACCACACTGGTGATCTACAGCTAGAAAAAGGGCCTCCCACCAGTGGTGTAACCAAAAATCCCAAACTACAAAATCAAAAGCAATAAAACAACATACAATCTGAATAAAACTCAAATCTGGAGCAAACGGAATCGCCGTACTGCTCCAACTTGCCGTCACCACGACGACAAGTTAACAGTCAATTCAATATGCACGCCAGCTGGACTCCGATAACCGGCATGCATATGGCCGTTGTCCCGCCGACGTCCACTGTAAAAGCTGACAGCAGCAGGGAAAGAAATCTCACAACGGGAACAGACGGTAAAAGCACAGCAAGGCAAACAGCAGCACTTCAGTTCGTGTAGCTTGGCGCAAAACTAAAGGCCCACACTTCCTGCGAAACATAATAAATAATTACTATAAAAAGAACAATAGAAGGCAGAGAGCGTACAAAAAGTTGATTACGTACAAGTAAGCCGGGTCACAGAACGTAAGCAGAATAGCTTCAGAGGAGGCCTCTATAGCTACGACCAGCCGCGATGGAGGCCTCAGAAGAATAACCCGCAAATGATCTCCACCACACTGAGGGGAAGTCAGGTGACCAAAAAGGAGACCACAGGCAAGCGACGCAGAGACACTCAAATGGCCACTATTTATACCAGCGCCCCCCAATGGGCCAGGCCGAAAGTGGGTTGGACCGAAGGATAACATTCATCCTGCCACAAAAACATGAAGTGAACATGGAATATGGAGAACCGAACCACACAGGCATAATCTGATGGTATGACGTGACACCTAGCATGGGAAAACACAGGGCTTAAATACACAGGGTAGTAATGAGGGAATGGGCCACAGGAGGGAGACACAGCTGGGAGAGATCAGGGCTAACGAGACGGGGGAGCTAAGCTGCACACACTAACATAAGACAAGACTTTCACAATAAGACAGGAAACAAGAAGTACTAAACCAGATGCAGACATGACACAGAACAGAAACTGCAATACACATGAGAACCCAAAACCTAAGAACTGATCCCTCACCATGAATAACAGAAACAGATCCATAATGATAATAATAAACAAAGCACCAGGGGCCCGTTCTTCGTAACCTCGCTAAGTAGGTTAGCCGGATTAGATTGTTGACGATTTCGCGTGATCCTGGATCAGTCGGTTCCTCGAAGCTCATCCGGGACTTGCTGTCATAGCAACAGAGGCCGTAAGCGTAAACCTGCTCGGGAGCAGGTTTTACTTTATGTAAACAGGATTAGATCGCGGCCACGCAGGTATGTCCGCTTCATTTATACGAAAGCAACAGCGATATTTTTTCCACTGTTTCACCATAAATAAATATTATCAATGTAACTAAAGATAATGGCAGCACTTGATCCTTTTATTGATGTCACACAGATACATACAGGTCATTTCCTAAAAAAGGGAAATGTACTATTAACATTCTATTACATGTATGTGATTATTACAGATGTAATTCATATTTCAGAGTAGTAATTGTAAATTACTTCGTGTAATCAAGATGAGAGACCACGGCTATAAAAGCGAAGGTGGATTTGGGAAGGTCTCTCGCAGCCATGTCCTGTCCGTATACGCGAGCCACCCATTGCGGAAGGTTGCAAGATTGATAAGGAGAGTCCTCAGAATTCAGCGTATATTGCGGGACAGACAGGATCCTTTAGCTCAGCGCGACAGTGTGCTCATAGAGAGATATCGATTTTCCCGTGAGGGTATTATTTACGTAACCAACTTGTTGACGAGGGGGTGCAGGACCACCACCTGTCTTTTTTTTTTGCTCTGCCCTTTTCTTGGTTGCTGTTATGAACAAACTAACAGAGTATTACAGGCCAGTATTACCTTGCCAAGAGACGCAAAGCAATCTAAGAGATAAATATTACCATTCTGTAGAATACTCCTGTATTCCACTTTTACTTGTTCCCATGTTCTTGTGGGTCCTGTTGTGGCTCTAATGTGAAAGGGGATATAATATAACATATTATAATATAATATAATGCCATATGATATTGGACAATATAGTGTCATATGATAGATCTACCCTACTGCCTACTGGTGTTGGCCAGAGGGGCCGATGGCGCGATATGGCAGCCTGGCTACAACCGTAGCTGCCTCCACCAGTGTGTGAATGTGGGAGTGAATGAATAGTGGTATCGTAAAGCGCTTTGGGTGCCTTGGAAAGCGCTATATAAATCCAATCCATTATTATTATTATTATTAAATTACCTACGAGTTTAATTTGTCAGCAACTTCCTGCCAGCCCTCTCTCCTTGCTTCTGCAGCCTTTGCAGTGTTCTCTTGCGTTTTAATTAAACTCTGAAACTCCTGAAATCCCTCACTCATGAGTTCTTGCTCTGCTGCCGGAAAATACCGAGCACGCCCCTTGGACATTTTCGCCGACCAATCAGCGGGTTGCCGATCAATGTTTCTACTATCGATGCGTAGCCCCTTTTACGACACCCAGTGATGTCACATTCCTGCGTCCAGCTGTAGTAATCGTCAACAGCAGGTGTGTTCGGGGAACCGGATTAGCGAGCTCACGGTTAGCGCGATGGTTTGATCTTGGATGTGTCATTTGATCTTGGATGTAGTAAGCGACGTACGAAGAACGGGCCCCTGGGCCCTATTTCAGGAAGCCGGTTCAGAAAACTCAGAGTGAAAAACGATACTCAGGGTTGAGTAACCCCGAACTGTCCAACTCGGAATATTCGGTTTCAGAAAGGCTGATAACAATTAGTTCAGTCAACGCGGAGTTGCTTTAACCCCAAGTTAGGCGCGCGCACGAGGATACATAAAGCCCTGATTAGTGGAGCACAGATTAAGCGAGTCACCATGGAGACGGAGGGAAAGAAGGCGCGGTCAATGTATTTTACAGCGCTTGACGCCGAAATTCTGATGGCAGCATATGCCGATAACATGCAAATTTTGCAGAAAAAAAGTAACACAGCCTCAGCTGCAAAAGAAAGAGAGCATGCATGGCAAAACATAGCCGACAGAGTCAATGCGTGAGTGTTAATTTAAACATTGATCTAGGGATTTCCACCCATTTAACACGTTATTTTATTATATTTTATTTTTTATTTTATACATTTTATTTTGTGATGATGTGAGCTGTTAGATTATTCTGTTATTATATGTTACCTTATATATGTAATCAAAGTAGTTGAATTAGAATACTGCTGTAGATCACATTATACCCTTTAATATAGAGTGTGTGAGCTGTATGTAGTTTAGTTCTCGTTATACTTTTGAGTTAAAAGAACATATTCACATATTAGTTCATTAGATAAATGTGCATCACTCTGTATCCTTGATCTGCTGGGAATGTGTTACACTTGACATGCTTAATTGTTGAATCATGAAGAGAAGGTTGTAAGCAGGAGACTCTGTGCATTATTTGTACTAGAGATGGCACGATACCACTTTTTTATGTCGATACCGATACCATATCATAAATTTGGATATCTGCCGATACCGATATGAATCCGATATAGTGTTTTTTAATCAACAAAACTGTTTTTTAAAATATCTTGCTGCATTTGCAGTCTGCAAGTTCATACTCAAGTTTAAAACAACAACTACACTAAAGCTATTCTGTTATACCTGTATACAAAAAAAATATTTCATAGTTCAGCAATACTGATCAATCTAATAAACTTAGACCTACACCATCCTCCCTATTCTGGTATTTTAAAGAGTACTTAGCGTAAATATTAAGCAACCTAACTAATAGGGTTCCAACTCCCAGCAACAAACAAAAATAAATAAATAAAAAATAGGGAACCACCCTCACGCTCCACCTCATGATGCTTAATCGACGTAATCAACCTTATTTGATGCAGTGTGAAAAAAAATGCACAGAAATCAATTATTTTCAAGAAATATTAAATAGATTCAACATCTTTCTTCAACAAAATTGCAGACTGCACAGATGGTACCTTCCCAAAGGAAAAAGTACTATAGCTTACTAGGGTATATATATTAGACTTAATAGTCACTATATACAGTAATTGACTCTATTCATTTTACATCAAATTAAAACTTTGGGTGTCAGATAATTATTTATTAAAAGCTCGACATTTTAAATGAGAATAAGAAAGAAAAGTATGTCTTTGTGCCCCCTTTTCCCTGTTCATGCCCTATCGGCCCCCCTGGCTAAACTTTGCTAGATCCGCCCCTGCACAGTTACCAGCCGTCAGCTACGTAGAAAAAGATCCTGGTGTAGAAAGTAATATTAAATAAATTGTAACAACAGCTTATCAAGTTTAAACGTGCTGCTGTTGTTCAGCCGCTGGTTTCCTCTTTCTGGTGCAAAGTGGACCAAAAGCAAACAAGAGAGACGGACTCGCACAGAAAAAGCCGATCAGCTGATCATTAAGCAGTTTCCATGATTGAAGTAGCAGCCGGAAGCAGAGGCAGTCGTTGTTAAGCTTAACGTGGAATGCTTTACAAACATTCAGAGATGGACTTACACACTTGCTTTACTTCTCTCGGGGATAACTTTGTCGGAGATGAAATGCCAGGTTGCTAGCGAAGCTCCAATGCTATCCAGACCACCGACAGGTCCCGCATGCCACAGCCGCTCTATCACGTGATGCATACTGCTCCACGTGCTAACGTTCTGAGGTGAGTTACGGCGTGTTGCAAGTTTTGTGAGGTGCTTTCGTGATATTTAATGGATCGGATTACATTTTTTATTTTTCTCCGATATCCGATCCAGTAATTTAGGTCAGTATCGGACCATACCGATACGTAATATCGGATCGGTCCATCTCTAGTCTAAAGACAGGGGAGATAGACAGACCACATTCCACACCCCCACCTTACAGAAAGCAGAGAAACAACTGCCGAGGTCATAACTTAGGCGCTGTAACAGAGAAAGAATGTGATGTTTTGGCTTTTACGACTAGCTGGGGGCCACTAGAGACTATAAAAAGCTGAGCAACCCGTCACCATTTTGAGACATGCTGTCGAACCTCTGCAGGCATCTCTCCCGTCCGGACGTTGTAATGCTCTGACTGTTGAATTGTATGGAAATAAATGATTGTTGATTGAGCATTTATACACCGAGTATTGTCCTTCCTTCAGCCCAAAGATTCAAAGAATTGGGTGATTTCAACAGAGCACAAGTGCAACCCAACAGGCCCCAAACGTTCCTGGCAGCAAGTAAAAATGAAATATAAAAATATAGTCCAAACAGGTAAGGTGTAATTGTATTATGAGCCATAGTGCTTGGTCTGTTTGTCCCATGTAAATCAATTGCAGTTAGAGGCTACATTAATTTCCCCTCTGTAAGCACTTATTGAAATTATCTGAGCACATTACAAGTACATATTTGCTTACTCTGTATGCTCAAATGTGACCCGTTATAGCCAACAGAAAAAAAGCGGAGGCCCGAAAAACAGGTGGGGGTCCTCCACCACCACCACTCACAGAGCCTGGTCACTTGGCTTCCACATTTGTGATAATGTTGGCAGCATCACATATGATCTTCACAGTGCAGAGAACACAAATTAGCATCCATTACTATAATGAAATAATTTGTTAGTTTGAAATGCTACAGGGAACTATGTACCTGTACATTAATGCTGTGGAAAGACTTCCTGTTCACATAGTCTCCTTCATTTACTGAAGGAGCAATGATTGGAATGTGAGTGCCATCTATACAGCCAATCACGCCTGGGAACCGTGAGAATAAATGTAAAATTTAAGTAGTAGTCCAAGTATCACCACATCATACATTAAGTTTTGTTCATCCTGATACCTGCAATTTTGTGGCATCCCTCTTTGATAAATCTTGTGGGTCTATGACCGGGGAACACCACAGACGAGTACAGGAGACGTTTCAGTGCAACTGTAACATTCCTGACTGCCCGACAGACGGTAGCCTTGGAAACGTGCTCAGCGTCACCAATATTATACAGAAAGCTCCCGTTTGCAAAAAACCGAAGTGCAATACAAATAATATGCACAGAACTGAGAGGATGTCCGCGATGTGTCACATGAGCAATATTAGGCCTGAGGATGTTCTTCAAATAAATTATAGATTGTGCTGAAAAACGGTAACGTTCACACAGGAAATCATCAGGAAATGATAAAATGTCCAAACGCGCTCTAATCACTCTCTCCTGGCGGAGAGCTCTGCGGAGAATTTGGGCTTCAACATCTACTGGCTCTTCAAGGAAGGGGCACGCCATGTCTGACACTTCCTACAGTCAGGTTTCCGACAAAGAGGCGGAGAACGTCAGGGTTAGTTGAAGTAAACCTGCTAGGGGGCAGGTTAGCTTCACGGAGTGTGTCGTCATAGTGACTCACTCAGGATGAATCTAAACTCGCTTTGTGAAACTGAAAACCCAGAGTTTTCGTTAACTCAGGGTATACTTACTCAGAGTTTGCACTAAACCGGCTTCCTGAAATAGGGCCCAGAACATCAGAAAACAATCCATAATGCAAAAATAAACCAAAACATAATAAACTCAAAATACTGGGTCCAACGGACCCAGAACCGTGACAGTAAGGTTGTATAGTGCAAATGTTGGCATTTGGGGGGGGTTACCCTTATCAGTGCAGAGGCTGCGGCACTTGTAAACAATCATCCAGTTATTACTATTATTATCATAAACTGTTAGATCTGTTACTACTCCTTCAATGAGAGGTCTGGACCTTGACCAGGCGTTACCACTGCAGTTCTTTCATTCTTTTCTTTGTCAACCATTCTACTGTAGGTATGATGGTGTGCTTGAGAAGTAAACAGTGCAGTCAATATATTTGGTACAACTGCGGTAACAGTTTTATTAATAATAGAAATTTTTTTAATGCAAGTAAAGTAATAAAAACATCCATTAGTTCTAGTAAAAATAGAGCTGGCAGACCTCAGTCTAAGGACAATAAAGATGGTGTCAAACTTTGGAAATCACCAACCATCTTACTCAGACTAATATTGTTGATTTGAACACTGCCACCTCAAGCTTCCCTTTCAACTTCTCGGGGTTGTTATTTATCTTTTCAGATCCTTCCAGCAAATGTCTTCTTCTATTATTAATACTGGCACCTAATTACATCATCTAATTAAAGTCTGTAATTACACACAGATCTATTTATGTGTATCAGTATTTCTGTATGAGTGCATGGGTACGTGCATATATAGATGACACTATGCATGAATATACATATATTAGTATAGGTATGTGAGCAAAATTGCATCCACGTTTGCATCTGTGTAGATGAACATATCAGGCTCATCACAGTTGAGATTTCAATTCTATTTTTCTCCCATCCAGGACAAGCTGTTTATAGCTTTTCCTGTTACCCTTGTATGTCCTCGGCCCCTTTTTGCATTATGGATTGTTTTCTGATGTTCTGGGCCCTGTTTCAGGAAGCCGGTTTAGTGGAAAAACTGAGTAAGTATACCCTGAGTTAACGAAAACTCTGGGTTTTCGGTTTCACAAAGCGAGTTCAGCTGCAGCCTGAGTGAGTCACTATGACGACACACTCCGTGAAGCTAACCTGCCCCCTAGCAGGTTTACTACAACTAACCCTGACTGTCTCCGCCCCTTTGTCAGAAACCTGACAGTAGGAAGTGTCGGACATGGCGTGCCACTTCCTTGAAGAGCCAGTAGATGCTGAAGCCCAAATTCTCCGCAGAGCTCTCCGCCGGGAGAGAGTGATCAGAGCGCGTTTGGACATTTTATCATTTCCTGATGATTGTCTGTGCGAACGTTACCGTTTCTCAGCACAATCTATAATTTATTTGAATAACATCCTCAGGCCTAATATTGCTCATGTGACACATCGCGGACATGCTCTCAGTTCATTGCATATTATTTGTATTGCACTTCGGTTTCTTGCAAACGGGAGCTTTCTGTATAATATTGGTGATGCTGAGCACGTTTCCAAGGCTACCGTCTGTCGGGCAGTCAGGAATGTT
This sequence comes from Astatotilapia calliptera, assembly GCF_900246225.1. NCBI lineage: Eukaryota > Metazoa > Chordata > Actinopteri > Cichliformes > Cichlidae > Astatotilapia > Astatotilapia calliptera. The sequence continues at coordinate 319,799 of NW_020535752.1, forward strand.
ACAGTTGCACTGAAACGTCTCCTGTACACGTTTGTGGTGTTCCCCGGTCATAGACCCACAAGATTTATCAAAGAGGGATGCCACAAAATTGCAGGTATCAGGATGAACAAAACTTAATGTATGATGTGGTGATACTTGGACTACTACTTAAATTTTACATTTATTCTCACGGTTCCCAGGCGTGATTGGCTGTATAGATGGCACTCACATTCCAGTCATTGCTCCTTCAGTAAATGAAGGAGACTATGTGAACAGGAAGTCTTTCCACAGCATTAATGTACAGGTACATAGTTCCCTGTAGCATTTCAAACTAACAAATTATTTCATTATAGTAATGGATGCTAATTTGTGTTCTCTGCACTGTGAAGATCATATGTGATGCTGCCAACATTATCACAAATGTGGAAGCCAAGCAGCCAGGCTCTGTCCATGACTCACAAATATTCCGTGAATGTACACTGAGCACAAAATTTGGACATGGTGAGTTGAGAATACTTTAAAATATATAAAGACCAATTGCTTCAGGGACATTTGAACTGAAGTGTACCCTTCTGTCTTAGGAGAGTTCACTGGCTACTTGCTTGGTGATAGGGGGTATCCATGTTTACCCTATTTGCTTACCCCTTACCCTGACCCTGAACTGGGCCCACAGCAGCGATATAATCTGGCTAATTGTAGGACAAGAGCCAGAATTGAAATGACTATCGGAATGCTTAAGGCCCGGTTCCAGTGCCTGCAAAGACTCAGGGTCACCCCAGAAAGGGCATGTGACATTATTGTGGCATGTGTGATTCTTCACAACATTGCCACAATTAGAGGAGAACACTGTACTTCTGAACCAAACAGCAGTGATCCAAACCATGAACATCCTGACCCTCCCACGGACATACAAGATGGAAGCGCAGTCAGAGACACCATATGTCACAATCATTTCCTTTGACCCATCACCTCAACATGTTGAAAGACGAATAAACAGATTTTTTGTTCAACTGGCTTTATTGGTCGCCTGTATTTCCTGTACACAAAGTATTAAAAGATGTAAACCTCATAAAGTGTCTCTGTTGCTTCCTCCTCTGTAACAGCTGTCAATGTTTCTTCATTATTTTCCTGTAGTAAAGAAATAGACAACATTGCTGTTCTACTGTAAACTCATATAATCTGTGGAGTATTACTCACAACTGCATGTTGGTCTGGCTCAACAGGAGGCTGCACCAGATGCAGTACACCACCACCATCAACTGATAGAATATGAGGTTTATACAGGTCACTTATAACTTACAAGGGACCAAATGGCAATTAACAAACATACCAAGCACCTTACACTTCATTGTCATTATGCTCTCAAAGACAACCAAGGCTGAGGGAAGGCAAAATCAGTAGGAAAATAACTTCACTACAAAATAATCCATTATGGTAAAGAGTTTATCAAATGAATGAGTAGCACTGCAAAGGTGACTGTGAAGAAAGGATGTATGCACATCATGTATTATTTTGAAGTTACCCCCTATGTAGGCACTTGTGTCTTGCGGGGTTATTGACTCAGAGGATGTCCCCGCAGAGATGCCTTCGGCCACAGGGCGCCCACTGTTTTGGCTGAGGGCCAACTGCTCAGCCTCTGTGAGTGGTGGTGGAGGACCCCCCCTGTTTTTCGGGCCTCCGCTTTTTTTCTGTTGGCTATAACGGGCCACATTTGAGCATACAGAGTAAGCAAATATGTACTTGTAATGTGCTCAGATAATTTCAATAAGTGCTTACAGAAAGAAAATTAATGTAGCCTCTAACTGCAATTGATTTACATGGGACAAACAGACCAAGCACTATGGCTCATAATACAATTACACCTCACCTGTTTGGACTATATTTTTATATTTCATTTTTACTTGCTGCCAGGAACGTTTGGGGCCTGTTGGGTTGCACCTGCGCTCACATCACAAAATAAAATGTATAAAATAACAAATAAAATAACATATGATAAAATAACATATATGATAAAATAACGTGTTAAATGGGTGGAAATCCCTCGATCAATGTTTGAATTAACACTCACGCATTGACTCTGTCGGCTATGTTTTGCCATGCATGCTTTTGCAGCTGTGGCTGTGTTACTTTTTTCCGCGGAATTTGCATGTTATCGGCATATACTGCCATCAGAATTTTGGCCTCAAGCGCTGTGAAATACATTGACCGCGCCTTCTTTCCCTCCGTCTCCATGGTGACTCGCTTAATCTGTGCTCCGCTTATCAGGGCTTTATGTATCCTCGTCCGCGCGCTTCACTTGGGGTTAAAGCAACTCCACGTTGACTGAACTAATTGTTATCAGCCTTTCTGAAACGGAATATTCCGAGTTGGACAGTTCGGGGTTACTCAACCGTGAGTGTCGTTTTTCACTCTGAGTTTTCCAAACCGGCTTCCTGAAACAGGGCCCTCGTCTTGTGCTACTGTTGTTAAAAATAAAAAACAAAAACAAAGTAAGCTAAATATACTTTGGGAGCAGTAATTAGGCCTTGGTTACAATATAAAGTGTAACCAAAATCAATTACGTAGTATTATTATAACCATAAAACTATCACATTTTCTGTGGTCGGCAATTATCAGAAGCCCAATTCCACACACTGCAAGTCTGTGATTCCTGAGAAAGTGCTTGGACATTAGTCCAGCTCCAACTTATGTTCAAAAAAAAAACGTGTAGAATCCTTTAACACACTCACTTTACTGCAGCAAGTGTGAAAGCATTTAGGTTGGACAAAACCCAGAGTATAGCTACCAACGGTACATTTACTACACTTCACACATCTGTCTAGAATGTGCCTCCATTGTTGAACAAGAGGAAGTGGCCTACTGTGCATGTACAATTTTATTTACATTGCAAACATCTCATGTGTCCAAAGACAGCAAAGTCATGTCCAAAATCATATGAAGCTGAACAGACTTCAGATCGGAACGAAATGAAAGGAACTTGTGTGGGTCAGTCTTTCTCTGCAATCACCTGCAGTGAAGTGACAATGAAATTAAAGAATTTGGAGCTTTTTGTCACTGCTGTTTATTGCACTGCATGTTTTAATGCAGTTAGTACTAAACTGAAATTAGAGACCACACAAATCCACTGTTGGCTTAATACAATTTTATAAAGAACAAAGCTAATTTCACAAAGTATCTCAGAGATTTCGTTTTTGACAAATCATTGTAATAAAAGACATGAACAGATCCACAGGAAACAATTTAAAAGTATCCATAACTCATTGAGCACACTGTCAAAGGCTGATGAGGTGCATGCAAGCTACCTGGATTTCATCCTAATCATTTCAAATTTTACTTTTTAAACAAATGGAGACCATAAGTACAAATGCTATAGAGTAAAGCAACATTTCTCAGAGTGTCTCAGGTGTCGCCCAGTAACCTACACAGAAGTGTTCACTGTGGCTCCAGCACTTATTCAACAGAATAAGTAACAAGGTATTAGTCTTCAGGCTGAAGGTCAAACAGATGTTTAAAAAAATTTTTTTTGCTGTCCTTCTGCAATCCACTCTCTTCATCCACTCACTGCATTAGGCCCGTTGTCTTCTCCTGGGTCAAATCACTGAAATGGAACAAATTTGATCAGCCTTTTTAAACATTTCATCTCAAAAAGAAAACCTCAGGTTTTCTGTTCCTGAGACTTGTGTGTGCGCAGCTTTGATTAATGTGTAATCAGAATGAGTGACCATTTACCTGATCATCCTCGCCACCTCCTTCTTCATCATAGTAATAGACGTTGTCTCTGACACCATCATCCAGCAGGAGTGGCTCCTTTTTCTCCCTTTTCCTCTGTTTTGTAACCAGCAGCACTAGCAGCAACAGCGCTGAACACCGAGCACAACGTTTAGCACACAGTAACCAACCAAATCCTACTTAGCCGGGAAAGGAAAGAGATGCACCGTCCTGAGACTACAGATGTGTGACTCACCGAGCAGCAGGATGGCTCCAAGTATTCCAAGGATAAGGGGCAGGTTGCTGGGAGCTGCACCATAGCGTCCTGGACCTACCATTATCATAGGCACCAATGGTTGCAGTGTATCTGTAGTTTGTGACGAAGATACCCTCTCTGTCCATGGACGTGTACACTTTAATAAGACCTGTGTCCTTGTCCACGTTCAGCCAGCCTGCTGGGTCAATCAATATTTTGTACCTGTACAAGACAGTCACAGAACGATAGTAATACTATCCAGGCAGAATGATTAGAATTAGCATGTTTCACAATGTGATACAGTGGAACCCCGACTTACGAAATCAATTCGTTCCCGAGGGTCTTTCGAAAGTCGAAAATTTTCGTAAGTCGATGCACCCATCGCGCGTTTTGACTGAGGCGATGCTGAACGATAGGCTATAGGCTAATTGCTAACCAGAGCAACAATACGTCGTTCAAGTGGAACAGCGAAGCGCAAGTATGGAAGCCAAGGGGTTGTCACATGAATCGGAAGGCATTGTGTGTGGGCTCAGCCAATCAGAGCCAGTGGATTTCGTTACTCAGGCATTTTGCCATAACATGGGCAAAAATATTGCCGTTCAGTGCCTTCGTAACTTGAATTTTTCCGTGAAACGGGGTATTCGTAAGTCGGGGGTTCCACTGTATTTGATTTTGAACATCCTCCGCTTTCTCCTCAGGCTAAATACACGGTGCAAGAATTAAACACATTAACTGTTACAGGGTTCTCACATCATTTAAAAATACTGGTGGCCAATAGTACCATCCATCAGCCTCCTAGTAGATGCAGCTATGGTAGGAATTTGAATGTCTTAAGTTGCCTCATTCTTGGGTTATCGGATTCACAAACTTTGGTGTCCACAGCGCCTGTCCAGCAGGGTGGTGACAATACCCAATGAGCCTTTTACAACTAAGGAGTTAAAAAAATGCTTTAAGACCTTAATGATACAAATTAACTAATTAACTGTATTTGGGTCTTTTATAAGCCTAATATTCTATTATGGTATACAGCTATTCAGTGTTTTATCGCTATAGACAGTATTCTGTAATTATATCTGCCACACATGAGGACAGTGAATCAATTTTGACCATCAAACAGAACAAGGAATCTAAAACATTTATCTAAGACATTTATCTATAAGGAAATTTAATATTTGCAGCACTTATGAGGTCAATGATACATTTTCTTTAGCAGTAGAAAGTCTCTCCCCCACCCCCCGACTTACGAGACTGTCTGCTTGCGTGCAGTGTCTGGGTCTGAAGCAGTGTACTGCACCACGACTTCATCCACAGCAAGGTCCTCTGGTTTTACCACAAGAATCTCCTTTGGATCAAATATTGGAGCTTCATTCACATCTCTCACATTCACCACCACTGTGGCGGTAGAAGTGACCACAGAAACACCAGGAGCAAAAGGAATCTCATTCTCCACTGAAACCAACAGAGTGTGCTTGCTGGCCCTCTCGAAGTCCAGCTCCTGGTTGGAAGGAAGGGAGGAGGAAGGAAAACAAAACAAACAAAAAAAAAAAAAAAAAAACCACACACACAACATGAGGGTGTTGGCACAGATTTTTGTGAGGATACAAGAAATCACAAAATGCTGCCATCAAATGACAAAACATTCATAGATGATAAATATCTCCCAATATTATGAATGAATTCCTGATTTTCTTCCTACCTTTGCAGTAGAAAGGATTCCTTCTGTTTGTTAGTTCCGTTTTTACTGTGAAAAGTCCATCAGGATCACCACTGACGATCTTGAACTTGGCGTTCCAGGCTGGAGTTTGTGGTTCATCCTCATCTGTTACTATCATCCTAACCACCACAACATCCTTTTTGTTTTCATCAACTGTTGCAGTATACTGTGAGAAAATAAAGGATGGTCAGAAATCAGCAGTGAAAACAGATCTAAAGACTCCTAACTAGGAATGGAGAATAATGGCCTCAGTTTGTAGTCTGTGTCATTATATTAGGTTCATTACTTAATGCAAGTCTACAACTGTGGAGTCCATAAATTTAATTTGCTATGCATGTGGTAAAATATTGTTTTTAACTGCATTTGTACATTTCCCATGTGCTGTCAAAGACTGGGTTTTTGCTGTGTCAGTATGTGTGAGTGCAACATTAATAATGCAGTTAGATACAGGATGAATGTTCTGCTTTAACAAGCAGCAGTTAAACAGGAAGTTTCCAGTTACTTCGTACTTACAGATTTCTGAGTGAAGACTGGAGCGTTGTCATTGCTGTCCGTCACCGTGAGGATGACTTTGGTTTGTCCAGTTAACCCTTCTCCCGCCATATCTGCTGCTTGTACTGTCAGAGTGTACTGTGGATATTTCTGGTAAGATACAGACATCAGCTCATCAACAGGAAGGAAGAAACACTGACATCGGTTTACAGACTGTAACACAGCCTTCAGACGGACTAAAGCTCTTCATCTATGAAGGCCGATTCTGCTGAAAAGCTGAAGCTAAACTCATTTAATATTTTGCTTATGACAAACATGATGCTTGAGAGCCTTGGTCAAACTGTTAGAATAAAGTATTTCTTGACCATTTGGCACGAGGCTGTTTGTTGTTGCTCTGTGACTTCAGTGCAAAGAGTTTATGATGCTGCACCAGAAACAGCTCTGATCTCCTGTAGTCTGCATGGAAGACACAGACTATCTGACAAACTATTCGCCAAGTATAAATGTTGTCCAGAGGTATGACACAAACCAGAAATGTAGACAGAAACTAACTATACTTCAGGCTGTGTCTAGTTTTACTGTCACTAAAAAAACAACAAAAAAAAAAAAACCCCACCATGTTTTTTTGCAGCACCCTCTTTGTGACTGATTTCTAGCAGTGACAGGCAGACTACTGATCCTGATTCATTAAAATGTTTTTTCAGCCCTTAGGTGTAAAAGGACACTTGTGTTTTAAATGTGTTTAACAGGTCTTACCTCTCTGTCCATCCTCTACCAGTGATTCTGATGCTTCCAGTAATTGGGTTGATTTCAAACATGTTGTCAGTGGGCAGCGGTGGGTCCTGGTTCAGAATACGATAGCGGAGCTCTGAGTTGTCAGTGGCTCATCGTCGTCTTTGGCCTCAACCTTAACCACCTCCGTCCCTGGAGTGGAGGAAATAAAAAAGAAGTTCCTGAAGGTCTTCACACTGCTTCATTTACAAGATTTACTAAATAAAATTGACTTAATGCAAACGTCTGCTAATTTCCTTCCAACCCAAATCCTTCTCTGGTGCTTTAGGTGTCATTCTGATTTTCTTTAAATCTCTGGGCATCTTGAAATTCATTAAATATAGTGGATAAGCCCTTTGTCTCCGGTTCTGTCCATAATTTTTATGGACAGAATTTCTAGGCGCAGCCAAGTGGCGGAGGGCTTTCGCTTTGGTGGCCTCAGAATCTCATCTCTGATTTTTGCAGATGATGTGGTTCTGTTGGCTTCATCGGGTGAGGGCCTCCAGCTCGCACTGGAACGGTTCGCAGCCGAGTGTGAAGCAGCGGGAATGAGGATCAGCACCTCCAAATCTGAGGCCATGGTTCTCAGCCGGAAAAGGGTGGAGTGCCCACTCCGGGTCGGGGATGAGTTCCTGCCCCAAGTGGAGGAGTTCAAGTATCTCGGGGTCTTGTTCGCGAGTGATGGGAGAAGGGAGCCGGAGATCGACAGACGGATTGGGGCTGCAGCTGCAGTAATGCGGACGCTGCACCGGTCCGTCGTGGTGAAGAGGGAGCTGAGTGTAAAAGCGAAGCTCTCAATTTACCGGTCGATCTACGTCCCTACCCTCACCTATGGCCACGAGCTGTGGGTAGTGACCGAAAGAACGAGATCGCGGATACAAGCGGCAGAAATGAGCTTCCTCCAAAGGGTGGCTGGCCTCTCCCTTAGAGATAGGGTGAGAAGTTCGGAGGGGCTCAGAGTAGAGCAGCTGCTGCTCCACATCGAAAGGAGCCAGCTGAGGTGGTTCGGGCATCTGACAAGGATGCCCCCTGGGCGCCTCCTGGGTGAGGTGTTCCAGGCATGTCCCACCGGGAGGAGGCCCCGGGGCAGACCCAGGACACGCTGGAGAGATTATATCTCTCGGCTGGCCTGGGAACGCCTTGGTATTCCCCCGGATAAGCTGGAGGAGGTGGCTGGGGAGAGGGAGGTCTGGGCCTCTTTGCTTAGGCTGCTGCCCCCGCGACCCGGCCCCGGATAAAGCGGATGAAGATGGATGGATGGATGGATAGTGGATAAGTATTAGAAACACGAACAAAAGCAAAGAAAACTACCCAAGTCCAGAGGCAATAAGGTTTCTATACATACCGATGGCCGTGGCCTCAGCAACATTTTCTTTGTAGTCTGTCGTAAAATAAGGTTTGTTGTCGTTCTGGTCGATCACATTGACTTTAATCTCCATAGGATCCTCAGCTTGTCCTGCTCCGTCATCCACAGCATGTGCTTCAAACTACACAGACAGAAGATTTTAAGTTTAGATTCGCCCCCACACAGACACACACTTTTCCAATAGAGATTGACAGACCACGTGACTTTCGCGCATTGCATGCCGGGAACTCGTGGCAAAACAATCCAAGTACCTGCATCAAATGCAAGCATTTGCAGCACCGCAAAACGTTCATTCTTCGGTTCCAATAAATTCTTGCTTTTTCTTTGCCCTCCAAAAAGGTATGTACAAAACGAAGGAGAACAACGCCGGTCCGTACAAAGACAGACTTGATGAAAAGTCAAAGAAAAGATAAAAAATCAAACCAGTGAAAGGGTCAGACCCTTACGAGCACACAGAGTGGACAAAAGACGTCAGCGTGCTGCCCAACTTTCACCACGCTCAGATTTATAATTATACGGTTCTTGGAGTGAGTGCATACACTCATGAAGTTTAGTAACTTCAGGTCACTGCAACAAGCCCAGGTACAGTTTACCGACGGATGGGTGCAGGACCTTGAAATGCACCGTGTAGAAAGTAAAGACCATCGTACCTATCATAAGTTTACCAGTCTCACAAATCGTCGTCA